>NW_027271262.1:1872500-2470000 GCF_040938485.1 Diadema antillarum | reverse complement strand
TTCAGGGAGACTCCTGCAGAATGAGGGAGACTTGGCAGCTCTGCATATCACATCGCATCATCTGCCAAGCTCCAAATGAACTCTTCACAGCTCCCGAGCTGACATGATTCCGAGAATCAATGACAGACAGATGCTCAGGTACAGCAGGTCACCGACAGCTTCCTGTTCCATCTTTGCCAGTGACAAAAACAGCAAAATTCTATTAAGCCCACATTTATCCACTTTATCCAACTCTCACAGAGAGATGAAAAATCTGCCTTTGATCGTCGACTCATTCCTGGCTCACAGAAAGAAAAAAGAAGAAGGTGTTGACTGAAATAAAATCACCTTAAACTACAGGGCATGCACCTATAAAGCAAGTCATCATGGACAATCCAGAGAGGTACTGGGCATATCTTCACTAATGTCATTTAGCATCTGGAAAAAAAAATCATTTTTTTCTGCTTGATTTAGTCCTACTGACATAACTGGAAAATGGTGACAATCATAAAAAGTATGCTCATTAGCCTCTACAAGAGCTTGAATTTTGATTTTGTAGTTGATACCGAAATGTTTACATACTGCAATGGATGGCTCACTCAAAACTAACAGATAAGCTTTCATGGCATATATTTGTGACTTTCATATAGCAGGATATTCCATTCACATCATTTTAGACAAAAATCAATTTTATTAACTTCATTCTCTGACAAACACCAGGTATAAAGTAAAGTTACATTCTAGCAGGTTTTGTATGTAAAGGGGGAGGGATGGTTTGACAGCATGCATATCATGCTTCTAACTCTAGAGGGCAGCCTCCATAATTGTGTATGGGGGTGGGGAGGGGAACTGGTAGAGCAAGATATTTTACTTGCCAACGGTATTGAGTGCTGATTAAACAAGCACTGCGTGTCCAATCTAATATCCATAGCTGTAAAATCAATCACGGGTTAAATTCAGACCAAAGTGAGAGCGAGAGACAGGGCGAGTACGGACGCGGTCAAGATGTTGGTCAGTGGTCAAGTCGTCCCACTGCGAGATGCCATTATGGCTAATTTCCTCCTCCATGAGGATGGACTCTACTCTTTGAGTGTTTCCCGTTGCGACGTCAGGCACAGGTTCAAATGTAAGCAATCATAGCTTCTTTTTTTTCTCTCTCTCTTCTCGCTCATGAAGAGTCAGAAATGACTCGGCATACACTCGTAAGAGTGGTGACGTTCACACTCCTATTTCTGATGACTTTGTTGAATCTTACTGTCACAAAGATCAGAAAGATCAATTCAAACCTCAGTTCACACTGAACACATACACAAAAGCATAATTATATATTTTCTTATTAGCTCCTTTAAAGATAAAGAAGCACTATAAGCAAACTCTGTGACCTGCAAATTGAAGTCTGCCATCTTCTAATCGTCTATGTTCTTATTAGTTCCTTTAAAGATGAAGAAACACTACTAGCAAACTCTGTGACCTTATATGGGTGAATATTTCCCCCTCTAAATAAGTCAGGCTATGTGTTATCAGTTATATATTCATATGTCAGCCACATTACTCTCAAGTCATTCCAATTATCAAATGGTTGTTACCACAAAGAATGCATTCATACACAAACTATGAGCACCTAAACACAAACACACACACACATACATGCACATATACAAACTCTCACACATACACTTGATCTTTAAAACACATCAGTGGGAACACACCATACTCATGAGGCATTAGAAACATGCAGCCATGCCAGTCACTAACCTGAAGACTGCTTGGTGAATTTGTCTCGGTGTGCAGCGCATACAGCCAAAAGTCTGTAGCCCAAGTCTAGGTCAAACCCACCCTGTGGTGCGACTTTGCTCACAACCTAAAAGAGGGCATAAAATCATACATATCATGAAAAGACATGACAATAATTATGGAAAAGGGCTTGGAAGGAAGAATAGGTGTTTTGCAAGCCCCGAATTCCATTTGGATAAACGATAAATATCATAATGTTCACTCAAATTCTTATCTTTACACTGCCTTTGTGTTTAAAATGTTGAGAAAAAAAAATATTTACTAGGTAGAATTTCCCATTAGTTTTCTTCAGGTGCTATCAGAACAAATATTTATTTTAAATTGTTTTTTTTATTTTAGATTTGAGATGAATACTTCCTTCAACACCATATACGAAGGTTGCTATCTATGTACTTCATTATATATCTGGGTAAAGGAGATTTTGCGGTATGAGGAGACAAGAAATTTTGCCGTATCAACACAGTCGATTGAGACTTACATTGTTTTGCTGTTGCAATAGCTTGGCTAGGTTCATGTGGTAAAGCATCAAATGTTTTGATTTATGCTCCCTAAATTACTGAAATCAATTTGCATTCAATGATCTTGCAGATACTGCTGGTCCTTCTGAGGCAAGATATGAAATATCAAGCAACAACACAAAAAGAGCTGTACATATATGCAAAACTTAATCTTGACTTATTGGAAATGTAGATACACTGTTTTGCCATCTTACAGCCGTGCACTCCCCATGTGCTTCTGGTTTGGTTCTGTTCTGTGTAATCCAGGTACGAAGCTTGGAAATGACATTGTATGAGATGAAGAAATTGGCTGAATAGAGATAAACCTGATCCCCCCTCATCCCCATTGTGTCACCATGGCCTTTCTGTTGGACTGATGCAACATTGCTACACCCGAGTGGGCTTTCTAAGTTTACAAATAGGTCAAGTCTGGGTGGATTACTGAATGTTGATGAGAAAGTTTGGCAAGTCAAGTGTAGTGACTGGGAACACAAAGGCCGAAATCCAAGGCACTGCAAGATTTTTCATTTCATGACTCTACATAACAATGACTTGTTACAGATTTTATCCATTATATTTGTGACCCGCTACAACAAAAGGATCCAAAAGTCCGGGAGGTCGATTTTCTGAAAATGACATGACATTATTTCTTAACTTTTCCACTTTAAATTTATATATAACATGACTCATAAAAGTATTCGGTTGCGGAAATATCAATGATTTTATGAGAGTACATCAAGTGGTCTAGGAAATCAGCATTTCCAGAAATTTGCCTTTCAAGTTGTCCTTCCAACGCAATCGTGATCAAGGGTAAGACAGTTTTTACCTCTTGACAATAGAAGGTATGCTCTTAGCAACCTCATTCAATGTTCGTTCAATGTTTATTCAAGCTTAGTGCCAGCAGTCTATGCACGACCAATCAGTAACCAGGATGTCATGCACTGACCAATAAGATCACTCCCTCATTGCTAGGGGCAGAGTCTATCTGCAGCGCTAAATCCAAATCTTCGGACACATTTCTGTTCTGCTGGAAGTTGCAAAATCATGGCCCACAAAAATGCTAATTTCTTGTCTTTCCTTTGATTATCTACCTTCGAAATTTCAGCAGATGATAGACAAAACATCAGACTACAAAATTATGTCAAAAACAGAAATTCGAAGGTCTTCCGACTGATTTTGATGACCTGACTTCAAACTTGATTTTCTCGGCTCAGCCGTCAGTGACTTTCGGATCCATTTGTCGTGGCGGGTCACATTTGCCTGAGAGGACCAACATACTGATAGTCCGGTATATTTGTCTGAGGTATATCTTAGCCATATTTGGCCCAATGTCTGCTGTCTGACAATCATGATAACAAAAAAAAGAAACACACAAAAAAAAACCACTAATCAACCAATGCTGATCAACTTGGATGTCTACTTGATCTACTCAGTTTGATGAAAAAGAAAAATATTGACTTTAACCTGTTGAGGACGAGTCCCTAGTATACTCTGGCAGGTGTCTATGGGAAATGTGTGTTGCAGCAAAATCAGTCCGTCCTCAACGGGTTAATAGCCCCTGACATCTTATTACCTATTTGCCAAGTTATATGCCAACCTTGTGCAGTAAAAGCAAAATTTTGGGGATTTTTTTTCCCCGATTGGCCAGGTAAGATGAATGTTGGGTGCTTTCAGTTTTACAGCATCAAAGATATGAATTGATATTACAAAGAGCAAGCAAAAATTTACTTTATGAATTAGTTTTATTTTGGGTGAAACATGCAAATATTTCCACTTTTACAGTATGTGTGTGGTAAATTGGTAGAACTTATACCCTTCTAGAAGGGGAAATCCGGGACTGATATAAGTTTACCTTAACTCTTAATGTGCCAAGCCTAAAACCCCTAACGTGCCAGAGGTTTTTACTTAATGCCAGAATGTTTCGAAACTGGACTGACAATGTAATTTAAAACTGCCATATCTTTGAAACTATCGACTGTTTTGAATTGAGTTCTACACAACAAATATCAAGAAATGATTGTTCTTTCGTGCCATGTAGTCAGTTTTCCGTAATATCTATCTGAACATGAAATATTGCAGAAATGATTAATATCATCAAAAAATTATTACAATTTTTTTGTGTGGTGTGAAAAGAAAGAGTCAGTTGTGGTTTTTCTTCAATAGAACGCTCCCTTGACGCTGTGAGAAAGTTTTAGAGCTACATCTCCCCTTTCAAATGATAGCAAAATTGTCTTCTAGAATTGTATGATTCCAAAGATACAAGCGGTTTATTTTGTCTTAGCAATTTCTCTTTCTGCCTCAGTAATTCATTCCCAAATCTGAGTCCTTTAGTCCCAGATCCTGAATTCAAAAGTAATTGCCCCGGGCCCTGGAAAGTGTCTTTCGTTCACTCGAGAAGGAAGCACCCTCTAATCCTTCTTTTGTCTATGTGGACTGCGGGCGGGCGTACTCTATTGAAATCGGCAGGCCTTTGTCAGCGAGGGATTTGTGCGCACGCAATTCCTTGGTAACGGCGGAGATGATCCGAGTACTGATTGAGTACAATACACACTAGCGGTTGCTAGTGGCAGCTTGAAGGATGAACATAACTCCTGATCGAAAGCGAAGATGCTGCCGTGATCTGACTGATAAAAGTGCACACGCCTTCGGATTTCATTTTTCTAACGCCGTATCCAATCAAGAATGTTGATCCGATCAACCTATCGCCAGCCATTGTCCTTCCGATCACAACATTACTAAAATATTATAACAAAGTTAATTCACGATAGTATACCACTTACGTGTTTATTGCCAATCCAGAGAAATCAAAGTAAAGTGGGTTTGGCTAGAAAACCATTTCAATCTCAGCACCACGAGGTCAGTCGCTCGGAGCAGCACACCACGTGCTTGCATGACCAGCGCTGGTGTTTGAAGCCACGTGCGTGCAACTGAAAAAGCTCACCATTCATTTCATGATTCGGTAAAATAGCACTACGTTGGGCGGAGCCCTCTCATTCTCGAAACGATCATCTCACTTTGGAATAGTAAAGTTCAATAGCGCTGTACTTGTGAACTATGCGGCCAGAGTTGTGAAGTAATTGAATATTGCAAACGAATAAATTCAGTCAGATTTGAAATTTTCAAAAGCCAGATGAGAACAGCGAAAATAACAATGAATTGTGACAAGACACTGAAACATGACACAGATAAACATTAAAAGGAAAGGCAGCTTGCACATATCATGATGAAGGGGCGAACAATGCAATTACATTCAACAACATTATTACCGTAAAGAATAACACTTAGAGAGAATCAAAAGTCCCCTGATAGTAGGCCTGATCTGCACAGCAAAATTGGTGTCAAGAAGACAAAACTGTAGGTGGTGATATAACCTACACATAAACGACAAGTATAAAATCAAGTTTTACATTGCTGGTATGTTTTTTCAATGTTTGCTGTCTTTGATTGTCTTTAGTCTCATTCGCTATGAAACATTTGATTATCTGAATAATACACATGACATTATTCAACGGCACATTCCATACTTTCACATGGCGTTGGAAATCTCTAGCGCCTGCCAATATAGGTTTCATACCGAGCGATTTGTAACAATCAGAATCATTTTGATCGTTCATGGAAATTATAACATCACTCTACCGCTGAAGTTCCTTCATTGGTTTATAATAGCCGATGGATGTTAGTTCCGTACTTGAATTCAAGCCTATCATTTATAACTTCATTGCGCTGTGACACAGTTTTCATGAAGCAGCATCATCCGATATTTTTTTTTTTGTGATCTCCAACACTGATTTACTCCAAGGACTGAACAGCGGGATATGAATTTGAAGTTTTCAAAATCTGCATGCTAACAAATAGTTTGACGTTACTTTGCATCCTCTCTCTCTCTCTCTCTCTCTCTCTCTCTCATCTAAAGTTCTACGTAGTAATAATTTTGAAGGATTTGCTTGAGTTTGAACATTTTCGTCTTCACCTGCAACTCGGGGAAAATAACATGTTTCTATGATAAGAGGTAGGAATAAGACGATAAGCAAAGCTCAACAAATAACATAAATAGGCCTACGTAAATATACTTTAATTCTGTGTCTCACTGAGCAATGAATGTTTGGAAACCTCTCAAATTTTAGGTTTCGAGCTTCCTAAACAGTTGAAATCAAAATCAAACAAGAAAACCCATTTGCGAATTTGATATCAGCTGTCTACGAATTACTGATCGAATTCTGATCTACTTTATTGAGTCTGTGCTGTAGGGATTGTGTCTGCATCATCGCTTAGCGATAAACGATACTGCTTCGGGTTTTTTTTTTGTCATCATGAAATGATAAATAATTATTAATAATTTTGCGTGGTTGAGTAAACAATTTCTATGATACACCAATCGACTGTCTATGGTTCTTTTTTGTTTGTTTTGTTTTTTGTTTTTTGCCAAAAGAAATAAAATATATATTCTTGACGTTCGCAACGATTTTGGTCGCTAATTCGAGAGTACGTAGTTAGAGATATTTGCTGTTCCCATAGCCAAGATTATTTACACGCTATTTATAGCCAGAAAGCTACAAGAACCAAAACATCCTCCAAAATACTGCAGCACAATGACAAATTATACGGATACAGAGACACGCACAATACGTGAAAACTAGTTTTCTTCAAAATGTATAGGAAAAAGAAGAAGGAACATAATAAGAGAGAAGGCACGCCGAAAGAGGTACAGTGTGAAGACCAATTGAAGAGAAACCCTAAAAGAAAAAAAATGCAACGATGGACGCAAGCACAAAACAAAAACTAGTACATGGAAAACAACATAGTTTGACTGCTTTTCACGTGCACATCGTCACATACAGAGAATCAGGCGCTATAATAATGTACTTTCATATCCATGGAGTAAAATCAGTACAGCCAGATTGCGTCAAAATTACAGAGAATACTAGTTAGGTTTATTTCCAGTCATTTTCGTAAGTTTGAGAAAAAAAAAATCGGTTTTGGGTCAAAACCAGTGTTGATTAGTATTTGTACTATTTTGCATGTCGTCGCTCAAAACAACAGCTCTATTCGCGCTTTGCGAACACTGCCTACAATTTTGAAACTGAACTAAGCAAAATAATGTTCATCTTTCACGCTCTATATTTTGTCTGAAATTCCAAAATACTAGATTTCTACTTTGAATTTCATTTCGCTTCGAACTAGGAGAAGATGATCACGCCAAAACAAACTAGGAACTTCGTGTGGTACCAAGCGGCATAGTTTACAGGTCGTACTTTCCGTTCACTGCACACGTGCATAGACAAGAACAAAAGCGTCTTCTTCTTTTGTATGCTAGCGTGGGGATGATGAGTGAAGTTCACCAAAACAAAAGGATGAAAGACTTGACCGACGAACGAAAGCTTACCGTATTAGAGGGACAAAATCAAAGCAGCTTCCCGCTGGACAGCATCCAAGCGGAACAATACAAGTGGAACCGCATAGACAATACATGCAGATTCATTAGCATACACACGCGAGGTTTACCAATGAGACTTTTGACCTATACACATCTCGAAGAGCTTGCGCTCGCTGCGGATTTTCCCGACGCGAAAAAAATACATCTAGCCGAAAAATCACGTATTTACTCAATATTTTCCAATATAAGCATACTCATATTTTTGGTGGAAGCGATGGCTATGCTATTCAGCTACCAGTACATATCATTGTCAGTTTCTTGGTGTAACAAATTATGGTACCACAAGAACTTAAATGATCAATGTTTTTCGCGCTCTTCTTTGTCGCCGATCGGCGACCATGGCACGTCAGGACTAAGGTCGCCGTTCGGCGACCATGGCACGTTAAGAGTTAAAAGAAAGAGTAAAATCTGAGAAGCACAACAGTGAAGTTTGATCAAAATGGGATGAAAATTAAGAAAGTTATGAAATTGTGAATTTTTGCTCATTTTCACAAAACAGTTCTGAAACAGTCAATATGAATATGCAAATGTTGAATTAATGATGTCATCCTGTCACAATTTGCCACATAGTACGTACATGAAATCATGAAATTTCTAGATTTTTCATCAAACGCAAATTATTCCCCAGTCTCAAATCCTGATATATCTGACTGATCACTGTTTTGAAAGCAGTCGGTCAGGAATAACATTTGTTTTGATTTCAATGGCGGAAAATGTGAATTTTCATCATTTTTTTTTTAACACCATCAATGGAAAATTGTGAGGAGATGACATTATCAGCTAACTCATTTGCATATTCGTATCAACTGTACGGGAACTGTTTTGCAATTATGAGCATAACTTCACAATGTCGTAACGCCCCTGATTTTCATCTGATTTTGATCAAATTTTTACTGTTGTGCTTGTGAGATTTTACTCTTTCTTATCAGACTAACGTATAATTGGCTTGAAATTCCCATTTAAAGGGGATGGCTAGTAACTGATCAGTGGGAATCAGTGGGAATGCTGGGGGATGATTGTTCCAATCCTTGTGGGATTCATTTAAGAGTACATTATATATCTATTGTTGTGTGAAAATTATTTGCTTCAGAATTGTTTCATATTCAAGTAATGTGCAGTTTAATGTTTCCAGGTTAGCATGCCTGTACAGTGACGGGGATATATAATGTACTCTTAAATGAATCCCACAAGGATTGGAACAATCATCCCCAGCATTCCCACTGATTCCCACTGATCAGTTACTAGCCATCCCTTTTAAGTTATTGCACAACAGTGAGAACCAAAATATGACTAGCCTATACACTGACTCTTTCTTTTCATTTTGCCTACAGTCCCATCATTAGTGCACTTATTATAGCCTCAATGTCAAATCACACATACAATATTTCGCAAAAATGTCTGTGACCTCATTCACAAAAAATATCTAGTAGGCAAAAATAACTGCTTTTACAGTATGCCACATCAATGCTCACTGTGTGATGAAACAGCATCAAGTACTCTTACAATATGGCAAGAACAGCAATTTTATGAATTTAACTACAAAGTTTGACATCCCCTTAAGAAAAAAAAGAAGAAGAAAAAAAAAAAAAACTTCACCAGAGGTTACCAAAAAAGGAATGTCTCATAAATGAAACATATTTGTAAATTTGGTATTTAACATCTTCATTAGATTTCACTTAAACTCCTTATAAGCATTTTTCAACCACTATTTTATTACAAACTCAAACAAACTTATATACACATGAATCATTAAAAATATGATAAAGTGCAGTCCATAAGACCAGCTTAAAAACAAGAAGAAATCTGTTTATAAATTAACATGTAAAATGATGTCATGATCTTACCGAAAAATACCAGAAAGGAAACTGAGACACAGAGCACTACCACCTTTAGCAATGACTTTATCGTACATTGTAGCCTCTGAAAACTGAACATGGCATCAAAAAGCATACATACAAATGATGGAAATGAAAGAAAAATGATATGAAGTAAATGAAGTGTGAGAAAGACTTCTAGAAATAATATCACTATGACTGGACAGAAAAATACTGTGTGCGTGGGCATGTGTGTCTAAATGTTTTAGATTTCATGGTGAGACTTACCGTCAGACAGCTTATGAGGGCGCTCTCAAATTGTCGCTGGAAGGCTCGGACGTCTGTACACCACTCGAGCAGCTCGCGGGCTGCAGTCTGGAAACTGCTCTGATTGGACAGTTGCTGCAAGAGAACGGTTGGGCAATATTTCACTATATTCTACATTGGTTTTGACATACTCAAATGTCATCTTTTGATCAATTGCTGTCCACTAAGCCCCCTCACAAACAATCCCAAATATCAATACACAGTATCTTAGTTAGGTTGTCTTCGTGGTCTAGCAGTCAATTTCTTTGTCTAGATTGTAGCCTCCTTAATTGTGAAACATTCTCTTTTGATCCTTTGAATCCCTAGAGCAAACTTTATTGAATACAGTGTAAATGGAAAGTCTGTTGAAACATACACTCTTCTCCAAAGCTGCAAGTACTTTTTTTCCCCTTTAGAGAGACAATTTCTTTACATCAAGAACTAAATTGCTAATATTCTTCATTAAATTCATGAATTTCATTATTGTTTTCAAATGTAGAACTACTTAATCAAGCCATCATAAAATCTAATCAGAAGTTATATCCTCACAAAATCATTTGGAAAGATCTTTAAGGATTTTCAATATCCATAATCACCAGGAAATAAATCTAATATCTCACACATTTCTATTATTCTCATATTCAATGAAGTTCAGTTCAGTTTTATGTAATCATGAATAATTATGCAGTTTAAATTCAATTATAATTTCTTAATTGGCTAATCCTGCATGTGCTATAAAGAAGAAACAATTCAACAACCTTTTAAGTATCTGCTCTTTTCCTTGATTTGCGAGTTGATAGAGCATATAAAATTATTCAGACCTAATAATTTCTAAATGAAGATGCTGCTAAATATCCTGTCTCAGCTATTCAAAAATATTTTATTTCAAGTTAACAAATCACATATTAACTGTGAGAAATCTGCCTTTATTGACACTAGTTGTCAAAGTCAAATCTATTCATTTACTGTCTCAAATATGTATGATACGTATTAGATAGCACAAATGCTTTTCATGCCAATGTAAATGGCAGCATCGGGAAAATCAAATGATGTTGTGATGGCGGAACATCATGGCATATGAGTGAAGAGAGGTACTGTAGCAATTAAAAATTGGCGGCTCACCTCTTGAATGCAGGCTAGCCGCTCAATGGTTTGCTGAATGTGTCGCTCCATGGACACGTCCCCGGCCATCCTCTCCGCTTGGTCCTTTCATAACTGCAGGGGAGAAACGATCGGTGGCGAACAATTAATACCGCCAGGGACCGGCAACTAAGCAGACACCCAAAGATAACGATGTATTTTGTAGATTGGAAGGGTTCTAGAATGCTGGTTCCCTGGGTAGTGCTGGATTTTCCCCAAGAGCCCATCTCACACTCTCTGTCTGTCTGTCTGTCTGTCTTGTTGTCTGTCTTTCTGTCTACCTCTCAATCTCTTTCTCTTTCTCTCCATCTCCATCTCTCACTCTTTTCTTCTTTCACTCTCTCCCCCTACATTCATTTAAGTGTCTTTCATTCTCCCTCTTTTTTTTCTCCTCCTACATTCATTCAACTCTCTTGACTTGAAGCAAAAGCCACAAAACCGTGAAGACGTGTAAAGTATGTTTCCGCAATGGATTCTGGAGTGGCAAATCAGATGCGAAGCGATGGCAAAATTGCAAAAAAATGTGGTTTCAGCATTTATGGGAATGAAGACTCAGATTCTGTCACTGGCCTGTGAACAGGCACTGAGGATGCAAATACAGCCACTTAGATTATCAACAGCTGACCCACAGGCCTCCGGCGGTCAAGCCACAAAACTGCAAAATTGTCCCAAGAGCTAATTGATGAGTGAAATATGCAAAATGTCTTGCAATTCTGAGAGACTTGTTCACTAAATTCAGCCCCTCTTCCTTTTTCCTTTATTTTGCTGTTTCTGAGTGTGCAAAATTTCAACCTCTTTCTCTTGACAAAGCAACTATCTAGCTTGACATTAGTGGATTTTTTTTTTGTTCACACACTCTCTCTTCATTTTTCCTTTATCACTGAATCAATCACCACAGGTATCCAGTTAAACTCCATCTCAAAGAGTTACAGGGTGTTCAGACGCATAAAAATTCATACTAGAACGGTATACACGTAGCTATACCAAAATGGTATAGCTATAGGATGAATTTATACGTCTGAACGCTGACTAACGAAACGACACAACGAAAAGACAGTCAGAGCATCCTTTCGAACTAGAACTCGATAACGAATCAGCATTCCATCATGTCCATTGTGCGTCTGAATGTATGGCGACCACAGAACGGTATAACTGGGTGGGGCTTAATGGGAGCACGCATGAAAGATGACCCCATAGCTGTTACTCATGACCATAACAGCATGCGCAGTGGGAAACTGCACATCTATACCACGTTTTCCAGAACAGTCGAGATTAGTGTCTGAATAGTCTGTCAGCTATACGATGATTCTTTATACGTCATTTCTTTATCGAGTTTTGGTATAAATTGGCTTACGTCCGAACAGGGGGTTATACAATACTGCAATGGTGTTTATAAAAGCCCACAAATACCTCTTAGAAGAAATTTAGTGCTCTCCCCCTTCACATCGTGCAACAACTCACACCTGTAACTGAGGGTTGAAATAAATCTTTTGGCAATGGGCTTGCCTTTCAGCAGTCCAAACAATCTAATAAATCCTGTTCTGATTATTAATGACTGAACATGCTCCCCCACTACATACATGAAACAGAGGAAGGTTCAGTTTTAAAAAAACAGCAACAGCACAAGAAAAAAAAATAGCGTAGCTAAATTGACTGAATATGTCTCCCACCTGAATGAAAAAGGAGGAAGAGGACAATCTTTCAAGAAAAAGAAAAAAAAAGAGAAGAAAAAGGAAAGACAAATAACAGAGAGTTTGTGACAAGATTTATAAACAATTTGATGGCAGCACTCAGGACATCTGACTCACACTCTTTTGGCCAAGTTCCGATTCAAAGCAGTGTTTTAATATTACTGTATACGCCATATATCTAGCAAGTCTAATGTTCCGCGAACGGGGACATATTTAGAGAGTGTTTAAATTTGTGACCTTAGAAGATGGTGACGAACTGAGAAACGTACACATGCACATCGCATTCATGTCAGGATCAGAGTAGATTTTTACTGCCCACTGTTAAATTCCCTAATGGCACCAGAATTGCAAGATTTGTGAAAACATAAACCTCACATAATATATGGAAAATACAATGCTCCAGCAGCCCACAGCGACATTTGATAATGTGGGCTGTGCACCACTGTATGTACCATATATTTTATGAGCATACCATGTCCTGATTCTGAAAGTTTATAAAATATTGTTATCGATTAAATTAAAAAAAAAGTTCTATCTCTTTCTAGAAAGCGAAGTTAATCAATTTTCCCCACTTAGAGAGAATATGCTTGTTAAATGCATTCTTCCTATGGGAGGGAAAATTTTGGCAGTTTGTCAACATTTCTTATATAGGTCAACTAGAGAAGGTTGCACAAGAAATAGAAATACTACAAAATATATTACATACACATGTGATATATATCAACAAAAGAGAGAGTGAAAGGTAAGGTTCAGCTGCCAGTGGGAGAGACTAAAAAATGGATAAATCAAAGTGTCTGTTTGATAAAAGCCAATGTATCTTGTGTCCTTAAATTTCCTTCTAGAAACAACTTCAATTGGGGGATCTAAAAAAAATACAAAGAAATGAGACGGGAAAAGGTTAATAGACATCTTTTAGAAAGTTTAGGGAATCATTGTGGTCATACTGGCATGTTAATAGTAACTGAATGTTGTTGGTTGACGATTTGTTGCCATGATGATAAAAAAAAGGAGAGACATAATGAATATCAAGCTTAACGGAGTAATCTGTTGTGATAACACTCACACAACCACGATTTATCTATTAGTCATTAGTCTCTAGTCGCACAAGATCATGATGTACGAGAACAAGGCTGATATCAATTAACCCTAACATGGAATCCCCTGATACAACGTTCATATAAAAGTTGTATTATTTGTGGTTTACATCAAGTATGCATGGACCACTCTGAGCAAGTGCATTTACCATCTAGGTCCGTGATTTGCAGACTTTCTGAGGCTTGTTTGTGGCACATGTGATCATAATACATGGTTCACTCACCATTACTGGGATTCACACTAATGAGAAAAAATCTTGACATTTGCATCGCGATCAAAATCTGAAGATTTTTTGCCTGTGTGGACATAAACATCCCACTAAATAGTGCGATCAACACTGCGATCTAAATCCCAAGAAATTTTGCCGTCATTTCGGGATTACAGTCATAATTTGACAAATAGCATGATAATTCAAACCAGATTGTGTATGAATGCTGGAGCAGAAATATCTCGACATTTTTTATCCCATCACTCAAAACACACATGATTCAACAGCCATGAAGACAAGGGCAAGCGTCACCATTTTAGTAAATTTCAGTTTGGTCAACAAAGCATGGGCGCAAAATAAAAAAAAAAAAAATATCGATATTTTGATTGTAATCCTGATCCCACTATTTTGTCTGTGTGAATGCTACTGTTGACATACTGATATTCCTTGCAGCTGGTAGTGCACAATAATCTGTGTTAAAATTATGCCGTGTCTTCTACTTTTATATTTCATATGTACAAACCCATTATTTGCCAAAGGCTATATATTCCCTCATACCTGGCCTGATATGTGTCTGTTTATTACCTCCGCCGAGGGGGGAGGTTATGTTTTCGTTTGGTTTGGTTTGTTTGTTAGTTAGTTAGTTCGTTCGTTCGTTCGTTTGTCCGTGTGCAAAATAACTCAAAAAGAAGTTAACGGATTGAGATGAAACTTGCAGGAAAGGTTTAGAATGACACAAGTAACAAACGATTAACTTTTGGTAGTGATCCGAGAATTTTGGGGGAATTTATGAAGGATTTTTGATATTTTGGCAGGTAGGGTCAATGAACTTGGGAGTTCAGGCTGCACGTATTTGAGGTTTGCATGCGCGCACTAAAGCGTGCGCTCTAGTTTCTGCTAGGGCGAGGCGCGCGGTGCAGCTGAGGGTTTATGACGTAACAAAGGCTTCTACTTCAGTATATTGGGAAATCGGGCGGCTTTCAGCACACAATGCAGTACGTATGGGTGGAAATCACTGATCTCTGTGGAAGAACAAGATCAGTGCGGGTGGAAATGGGCTGCATGCTTGGCGGAGGTCTGTGCTCTCAGAGTGCTTCTCTAGTTGTTGATGCTTTGATGTTCTACATCTGGAAAGTTCTACAATCTCTACTTCTGATGGTTTTGTCCCTATTTCACATGTTAGATATTTGCTTTCCTTTCTTGACATCAGCCTTTTAACACTCTGCGTACCATATTACCTGTCCGTAGGTACATTATGTGCGTGAAATTTGTACACTTTTGATTCATTGACACAGTTAGGGCTAATCACTGCATTGTAGGTACCTGACACCTAGCAATCATCTCAAGATTAATGAGATCTACTCCTAGCACATGATTGTTAACTGGAACAGCAAATTTATGTAATTCTATCAGCTTCTGTGGCGAGAAAACATAGTAATTCCCAGATTGATGCATTGTATCACAGTGCTCTAAATCTCATACAAACCAGGACACCAATAACATAAGAAGACATGAGCTAGCCTGAAATGGAATATATATGCACACATATATACAGAGATATCTATACGTATGCACTGTTCCTAGAGAAATACACACAAACATGAATATCTATTGTAATACACATACATCAGTATGCAGATACATAGATATGATACATACATACATACATACATGCATACAGACATACATACATATCATATAATGACTCTGGAATTTAATGTCATTCTGACATCATACCCATGTGCAGATTGTTTGTGATTCAATGGTTAAAAACAACTTGTCATTATCAAAAGTTATAATTCATAGTGCACAACATCACGATATCATGAAGATGGCAAAATAATTAAGTGTGCACAGGGAAATTACTCTGCTTTTTGTCTTATATTCTAATCTTTTTTTCTTCCTTCTCATTTTGAGCTCCACTACCATTTACATTCCTTTCTATTTAGAATTAAAAACGAAAAGAATAATGCAGCTGGATTTGCATTTCTGTGTCGAGTTGACATTTAGGGCTGAACATTTCTTTGCTGCATGTATATCAGGTACACCTGTAGAAGATATTTTCACAGAAAATTTGCAGGATTATTCATTCAGAGGGACGTGTCTCACATAATTGCCTATGGGTATCTTCTGCAACGGTATAGGAATGCTAATCTAAAATCAGAATCTATACTGCTAATATGAACCCCACCTGCTTCAATACAGAAAGCATTTGAAATAAATACAACAATGTGGGCTACAGTGGGCCAGAACATAAATCTAATAAATGTGAATACATCGGTAAGCCAGCCTATAAGTGAAAGGCAGCAGAACACTCTTTCTAACTATTCAAAGTCCCACACATTCTAGATTTTGTTTTTAAAGAATAATTTGTGGACACCAGAATAATAGGAGTCAGCACAATTAAAGACAGCCAATCCCTTTTGGATGCAAATTTTTGAAAAATTGGTGAGAACACTTAGGTATTGAAGAAAAGACTATTTGGAAACCTCCTGTAAATTTTGAACTCAAGAGGGTCTTTATTTGTTTAGTTAAATTGACCGTTAAGATTTGAATAATTTTTTCATACTATGAAAAAATTACAAATTTAAACTACGTCTAGTTTTACAAACCTGTGTGATGCACTTAGTTGCACATATAGTTCATGTTAGTGGTGTGTTGCTATTTGCCATCGATAACAAAGTAAGAGAAGCTAGTGAATTCTTCTTTTCTGACAGCTTTAACATGCATATCTTTTGTTCGAAGTATAGGCCCTAAGTATCATATTACAACTACAGGAGGATTTATGTACGCAGCTGTGCCTAGTACACAAAATATGTTATGGTGAGCATTTGGTGCATTATTTGAATTCGTTAACAGCTAACAACCTTCAAATATCACAGAAATGTTATAGCTTTACAATAGTCTTGTCATTCTGGTGGAATATATCATGTTCTGTGCTACTTGGGAAGGAATGCAAAAGGGAAGGCCCATCTTTAATATCTAGGTTAATCGTAGCCATTACAAATGAATTATACAAAGTTTACTTCAAAGGCATTTTCATGTCAGCCCGATAAAAATCCATGCTCGAGATATTTTTTGCGATCGCAAATTAGCGCGCTATTTCATTTCCTATTCACATCAGCCCGAAGAGAATTAGACCAAATTTTTTTCGAGCTAATTTGACAGCTGAGCATGCACAAACAGTGTCGGGTATACCAGTAGAGCGCGAACTTTCAAAAGAATTACCCACGTGATCGCCATCACACACGCTAGGCATGACGGGATGCATCGTGCAAATTTCTTAAGGCGATTTCACACTATCAAATAGCACGCTAGTTCGCAAATTATCCCGCTATTTCGGAAATTTCTCGAGTTGGACTCGAGAAATTTTCTCGCTCAGAGCAATAAAATTAGCACGCTACTGTAAAAGTGGTTTCTTTCGGGTACAGAAACTTTCGCGGTTTCCATCGGTGCCGACTTTTTCGCGTGTGTTTAAATTCGCGGTCGGTAATGATAGCGTTGTAACAAGCGACGAGTTCAAAACATTTTCGCGTGATGTTAAATTTGCGGTTCAACCTCAAAGCGCGAAAAGCGCAAAAATAAAACCACCGCGAAAGAAACCACTTTTACAGTAATTTGTATTCACATTATCAAATAGTGTGCTATTTCGTGATCGGGTTAATTTCCCAAGTCAGAAAATAGCGCGCTATTCAAAACATCACGCCTTTAATGGCATAGAATTCAACTGAATTTCATTTGAAAGAATATTTTCCAACAGTATAAAAGCATTGTTGGTATTTTTGTCATGTTCTTTGAAATAACTAATCACCTTCGAGGATTTTGAGTGAAAAAGGATTTACATTTTTTTGGAGAACATTTCACATTTGATAAGGAGTTAAAGTAATGATGTGCGTTTGACATTAGTTTTGATCTATAATTGTCAGGTAACATCTGTTCAAACCTGAACAATTTTGCAAATGAGAGCTTTCTTTGAGGTGGAAAAGTCTGCCTTTATACATAATTCTTATGGCATGACAACTGTGCCAAATGCGAATTGAGATTCTACATAAATATGTCACCTTTGTAAACTTTGGTGAGTTTATTTCATCTTTTAATTCTATTCAATTCAATTCCATTCAATTCAGTTAAATTCATTTCAATTCAATGTGATTCAATTTCACTTTATTTCCATCCCCCAAAGGATAATACAAATACAAAGTATACCTTTAATAAATCATATCTTAACAATTTGTAAGAAATACAAATCATGAATTTTAATATGAAATTTACGAATGAATTAATAGAAACAATGCAGCAATGGTGACAAAAAGTAATATCGTGGAATAATGGAAAACAGTGGTCAACTGAAAATTGGAGCCTATCACTTGAAAAATGATATGCCAATATCACATATTCTCAAATTTGTCCATTTCCATTCGGAGGATTTTATGACTGATATGTTACAGGTTGTTAAAAAAAATTATTATAGATAATACTTATCTTAAAGTATAGGAGACAAACAAACTGTAGAATGAGATAAATGTTGTGGCACAGATACTATTACCCTGTTGAAGATTAGTCCCAAAGACTAGTCCCAGAAGACTAGTACACTTGGGCAGGTGTCTACGGGAAATGCGTGTTATAGAAAAATTCATCCTCAAGGGGTTAATTGAGCCGTGTGTACCAGGACAATATGGTGACAAAAACAGCGATCATACACAAATACATTAAAGACTCTCCATAATAAATGTCAAAGTGATGCAATTGCACACTGTCACCAAGAGGTCCCTTTCCATCCCCATCAAGCCCACCTTGGTCCTTAACACTTTTCTCTGGCTGCTGATCATGTTAAAACTATACATGCAACAGAGTCGTGCCCATATTGACGAGCTCCTGCAGCCTTTCGACGATGGAGCGGAGGGGGTTAAGGCGGCCGACTCGAGTCAATATTGCCCTGGTATGTGCATTTTTCAAGACAAGTCTGGCATGCCCCTTCGTGCCTTGTTTGAGTCTCGCAAGACTGATGAGAAGGATGAAACGGTGAAATATTATCGCGAGTAACATGGAAGGTAATGTAAATTGCCGGGGTTGGCACCACATGGTTGCCAGTTTGGTTTCCTGTTGACTTTTTTTCCCTTTCCCTCTCCAACAGGAATCATCAGCGTTCAACCTCCAGTTACTGCTTGTTGTTTGTGACAGATTAAGTGATCTTCCCAGCTTTTGTTGTTTTGTCTTTTGTTTTAAGAGTACATTCCCACCCCTATTTTTATGCACACTGCAGCATCCACTCTGGAGTATATTCAGTCCAGCATCCCACAGGGGAGTGGGGCTCAGAATCATTTTGGGTTCCTTTATCTCGATATGCCTCCTCTCATGACAACCATCTTGCTTTGACTTATTGGAAAACCTCACATTGCATATTTATGCATATTCTGCTTTTTTCTTTGCTTTGTTTAACCTCATCTAGCACTCTAAATTCATCCTTGTGTGACCTAACATTTCGCATTCTTTGTGACATACTGATACGCTCAGTGCCGAGTGCCACTTTTCAGCTTTGTCCACATCAGCTTGGAGCAGTGTGTAATTATTTACTTGGCCTAATCTAAATATTCTGTCTCTCTCACAATGTTCATTCCCTCATCTCTCCAGCAGTGAATCCTTTCATTTTGCCAATTAAATCATCTCTGCAAAGCATCTTATATATTTGTAGTCTCCAGTCTATTGTACATTTTGCACACTGATGGAACCAGCAGCCGTTAACCCATTGAAGACCAGTCCTGAACATACTTGGCCAGGTGTGTATGGGAAGTGCATGCTATGGGAAAATTTGCTCCTCCTCAGTGTGTTCATTAACAATCAGGGAAATTTTAACAGTGAAAAAGTACACTTCTGCATGACTATGAAATGATTTTTACTTTTTTGTCTTCATTTGTCTGATCTAGAACGCCACTAAACATAGTCTGAATTTATATACAAAGCATATTAGCTAAGAATATAGGCTACCTAACTTTGTAATGCATTTTGTATGTACAGAAGGGATAAGCTGATAATACCTTCATCTAATGTAGGTGTCTGTATCACTACTGCTATGTCTGTCAGTCAGTTTCTCAATTTCCATCTCTCCTTCTCTTTCTCCCTCACTTCCTCTGTTTGTCTGTCTGTCTCTCATCCTATCTCTCCTCGTTCTCCGCTGTGTCATCCCAGTTGCTGAGGGCTTTAATGGTCTCGTCACTCACACCGAATCTGACGGTCATGATGCCGCGGCCATCCGTCACGTGAAACAAACATTCATTTCCCACCCTCCCACCTGGTCTTTCTAAAACAAGTTGATCAATTCCACGGTGTGGAGATCACGAGAATGAGACAGTGTGAGAGATAGACAGAGAGAGAGAAGAGGAGGAAAAAAAGAAATAAAGAAGGAAAAATCAAGACAAGAGAAGCGAAGGCAAGCGATTGCGCCTGGTAGTCCTACCTGCTTCCAATATTGAATTACGGTCCCCTCGGTCACGACAGGATAATTTTGAGACTAGCTCCCTCGGCAATTTGGCTACCCTCGACTCATTAACACCATAATATTCAGTCCAGGGAAGGGCTCCTGTTGGGATAAACACACACAAACTTCTTTGAAACATGCAGGCAATTTTGAGTACAAGTTTACAACAGCTACAGGTTGAAAACAACGCATCTAAACGGTTCAGCGTAGACAAGTTTTTGGTATTCAATTCCCGGCACTCTCTAGAAGATAAAATGCAACTGTAATGCAACTGCAAATAAAATCAACTGTAAAGTAATACAAACAAGCATTTTCCAGTTTTTGTTGTTGGATGACCTTAATGTATCCAATAGCCAACTAATCAAGACTTGTAGCGTGCCCTTTTATGTGCATGCACCTACATTTGTGTGGTGATAACAGCTTAAGGAGATGAAAGGGGGGGGGGGTGCCGAGAGGTACAAAGGGCAACTTGTAAGGTAAACACTGAGTCCAAAGTAAGTGTCAAGCTTCCCGCATTGTAATGATGCTAGTTATCACCTCCGTTTATAGTTGCACGAGGAATTACATTCAATTACAAAAGGCTTAAGGAGTGATAGATGGCTTAATTAGGGAGCCAGTGTATGCTTTTGTCCCATAGGCGGTGAAATATCAATAGCACACACTCAATGAATTGAGGTCCTTACACTAAACCTGAAAAAGTCTATCCCAACCAATGCAGTGACTGAATCATGTAATTACATTTCAATATATGTATCTTAGACTATAATTACACTATTCCGTTGTGCTATAGCTACAGCTTTTTATCACAGACCTCACCGTTTTCAGTTTCTGTAGTGGTATTTAAGATTCACTGTTTACTCAAACCTGTTGTTCTCAGTATGACCTATAAATGACACCACACATGATCTTTTAGTGTTATTCATTTACGGCAAATTATAAGGTGTTTTGATGAACAAGAGTAAATGTTATTTGATCATTAGCATTTTTTGTTTTCATTACATTATATGAACTGATACTAATTAACAAAATTATACGGCATTATGTTACAAATGCAAACATTTTTTTTTTTTCAGAGGTAAATCTAGGTTAAATAGCTGTAACGTGAGAGTCAAAACAATTATACCACGTTGACCTGTCAGGTAAGGCAGTCAGATAGAGGATAGTGGTCTAAGAATGGCAAGGAAGCATAAATGTTTGCCTCCACCATGAAGGTTTTGTTTTGGCTGGCACATTCATGTTTGTTTGTTTGTTTGACTGTTAGCAATACTACTAGAAAAGTAAGGAATAGATTTTGATGATTTTCCTTTTTTGTGTGTGTGATCAAAAAAGGTCCATTACGGCACAAGGAACCGTACCCCTCCCCCAACCCCCCCACCCCCCCCCCCCTGACAATTACCTCAGGTCAAATACTGGTTAATGATAAAGTTGGAGCAAAGATAAGGGTGAGGGTTAGGTCTAGGGGTAGGGTTTGGGCTAGGGTTAGGATTAGGTTCAGGATTAGGATTAGGGTTAGGGTCAGGAGAAGGGTCTGAGGTAATTGACAGGGGGTAATTGCCCTAGACCCAAAATGAACACATGATTAGTTAGTAGTTTTGTTTTGTATCATAATCTAATTTTATTTTTTCAAGGTGCATGCTCACTCTCTATGGTGTAAGTGACCCAACAGCCACTGTGGAGAGTTGTGCCCTCTGAGTGCAGTTAGTTTTGCAAGTGTATACAACAGTACTGGAATGCATGTACGAATGTTGTTTAAGACAAAGAGTATAACTACATCCAAAACATCTTGTTTGTCTCATCATTCACATACGAACACACACACACACACACAAACACCTATGAATATACATCAAATTTAAGATTTCTGATGGGCGACACAGTCTTGAGATGAACTGATTATTTTTTCTCTCTATCTTCATATGTTCTGGCTATCATGTTTCTACTGGAGAAAGCTAGCCTGTTCCATCGACAAGTGCGAAAGGAAGCAATTACCTGTCGATATGCCCATTACTGCAGGCTCCCGTTAGATGACGCTCTGCATGCCAGCCTTGCCCCTTTTTTTTTTATTTTACCTACTCAAGAGCGTTTTGCCGGTTGGATATTCCCTCCCCCCCCCCCCCAAATCGATGCCCCAATGTCACCGTAGCTCTCTCCAGTTCGCCTACAGAGCTGTAATGCCAAACAAGTGGCATTCCGCGTGGAGGAGAGAGCCACTCCAGAGTAGCTGAACATCTTTATTCCAAAAACTCTGGCTCGAGATGCCCGCTTCTGGGAATGCTAATTGCGCAGCGGGGGACTGGAGGATGCTATTACCGCGGTTTTCTGTGTGTCAAAATTTGAGGCAAGATGTGGTTATTGTGTTTGTCTGTTAATTTTGGTTTGTCTTTCATTTACTTTCTTGTCCGTGCTCTGGAAAACAGTGACTTTGGAGTAATCTGAATATAGCAGATGATTGTGAACACCTCAACAATGTACATGAGCAATCAAAAGATAATTGCCAGCATAAAGATTTCAGTATACTACCGCGCTTTCTTCCGTGTCCCTTTTACGGAGGCCATCATTTGACCTGATGTTCAACACTTTTACAGGAAATGAAATTGAATATTTGTGTAGTGTATTACTTCCTAATAAAAAAAGATGACAAGAATTAATATAGAGGCCATATAGCAGGTCATCTACAGCATACTGAAACTGCACTCAAGCAAACAATTACTGCAAGATCCATATGAAAAAGATAGAAAGTTCCTTGGGATTTGACAGTAATCTAGAACTTGGATAGCTATTTTCTCAGGATAATTGCTTGGAGATATATTATCCAAATTCAGTGGCAAATATAGAATTTGTGTACACATTCAAACAAAAATGCATACATACGTGTACATACATACATACATACATACATATATCTAGACATACATCAATGTTTGAATACAACACTATGATACATATACAGGAAAAAAAAACAACTACCAAGTTCTAAGTAGCTTATTTAACAGTAACGCTAAACAACATTTTACTTAAAAGACGTGAATCCTAAATAAACAAACAAAAGTACAAATACTTTTGGAAGACCCTGCATTCTGGAAGTAAATGTATCAGATTTCTATGTCATTAGTGCTGAATACTTATATTTTCCTCTTTTTTTAGGGGGAAGATAGGGAAGTATGATAGGGAAGTTTTAAATGAAAGATGAAAAAAAAAATTATAATATGGTGACCTCTCAGGAATCTGAGAGGTAGAATCTTGATTCTACCTTGAAATAGCTTGATATCTAATCTACTTTGTCACTCTTCTTAGTCTAAATAAGGGCCTTAGCTTCCTGTGAGACAAAATTCAAATTTGACAAATTGTCCCAGTGCCTGTCAAATGACACTTGACTAAAAGAGCCTTCTCAAGTAGTTAAAATGTCATGCGCTTCAAGCTCTTCTTCAAAACAGAGAAATCAGAGGAACACATGTGTTACGACTTCCCCCACTTTATTCATGATAGCATATAAACTAAGAAGTGTTGCATACCACAAGGACAAGTAAAAATTTTGACAAAACACTTGTTTTCCAACTCAAAACTTTTACAACTGAAATTCTGAGAGCAGCACTTATCTAGCATATCTACATTTGTGTTGGGCCTTTATTTCTTGTGTGTATGTGTATGTGTGTGAGTTTTTTTCTTTGAAGCAGTGCTGAGCCAGTTTCTTCCCAACAACTTTCCTTCCAAAATTATATTAATTCTGATCATCAGTATAACTAAAGTCATACTACTAATAAATGTCTCGTACATCAATTCATCATTGGGCATGGTAATAAGCAAAATATGATTCAGTGATTTCATGCACTGGATGTCTCTTTTATACCACAGCTAAGAAAAATATGCTCACAAGAGTTTATTACTTGGAGCCTTGAGATAGCAATCACTGTCCATTTACAGATGAATCAGAAAGCTAAAAAAGAACTTCTAATTGCCAGTAGGAAACAACACTTCCATTGCATAAAAAAAGATTGTTTTTCTTCTTTTTCCAAAAGTAAACATCATCTCAGCTTCCAGGCACAGAGATATGAAACTGCGCATGCATTTTATTGCTCCCCTGGAAATATTGCAATTAGAGTGCTGAAACAGGATTCATAAGGACTAAACTAGGGACACAAAACACTCTTCTTTTCTACAATCATGGTGGAAAAAAAAAGTTATTATGTAGAAAAATATCCTTATAGATACTGGGGACAAAATCAGATGACATGCACAAAAACAGATTTCATGTAACTCAATGCCACTGAAACACATCCTAAATCAAATTTTAGCCCTGAAGAAGAACTTCTTCTGTCCAGGTACAAAAAAAGACAATGAAATGTGTATGTGTTTCTTTCATACTTTTATGGGTAACACTGAAACATAATTTAGTCATCAGGTTACACATTGGTGTGCAATGAAGACAAACTATTTCAAGTCATGATACAGGAATTACCAGTACTTGAGGGTAGCTAGGTATGTAATTTTGAACAATCAAAGCACTATCCTGTTTAAGTTGCACACAGTTAGATGAAGAGGTTTGGAAAATTTGAAAAGTCTTTAAAAAGTGCCTTCGCTGAGGCCCTATAAGAAATATTGATATTTGTAGAAAAGAATGTCTGAAGTTTGGTATCTTAACTAGGCCTACATCTTGTCTCACTTACAAAACTATTACAATGGTTTAACAAAAATTCATTTCTTCTTCAATATTTTTGAAGCAATTTACTACAATGGTTTGAATTGATCTATTGAGTTTAAATGGCACATCTTATCTAGAGAGCAGCTTTCTCTAAGTTTCTGAGGTAGGTTTTTGGCAGTGAAGTGGAGAGAACTGGGAAGCAAACATTCTGATATATTCAACACTACCAGTTAGGTAATCAATATTATTTGAGTTTATCAGGCCTTCGGGATGACAGGCACACTCAATGCCTATGTCACAGGATCCTTCAAAGGTAGGGGCAATTTGGTGAATCACGTCTCACATCATTACATTTCCTAGACCATGTCCATGATGTTCTGTGGAAAGGAGGGAATAACAAACACATAGTGAGAAGTGGCTAAGCAGGTAAAAACAAAAACTGTTATGAGGCAGTGTGGCCTTGTAAACAGAATCACAGTATTCTGAGGGCTGAAAAATGGGTATGTTTGGTGGAAAAACAGCAATTTTACCTTTCTTGCAATACACAGGAGTAGTGACACGATTGGGGAAACACATAATATTCCATGAAAACTGCAGTATTTTTAGTTTTAAAAAGTATAAAATACTGCAAACAAACAACAGTTGGCATCTCTGACTCACACTTCCAGATCACCCCCCAAAACAAGTTTTTTTGGAGACATCCACATTCCAAACACAGGCAACAACTGGACCGGATCCCTACAATGTGCACCACTCTCAAGGACATGTTACTTGACCCTAATCTTGTCTGAGTGCTGACCGTTCATTTGTGTGTTGCAAATTCAGAATGCAGTCAAAGAAATTCCACCACACCAGCCAAAGAGATGAAAGACACATATGCTGACCAGCAATTGTGGAGCAGTTTGCCACCCGATCTTTGAGGAGGAACTTGGAGCCTTCTGTCATGAGGAGTCCAGCACAAAGAAGTGGGAAGAGCTGTGACAAAGTATCCCCAGCTTTGGCCATTTGGGGGGCAAAAACCATTGGTTACATGATTGGTTTGTAGCCAAGTCAAATAAGATGACATCCAACACCGGAGCCAAATGTGCCATGCTAGCAGAGTACAAGAAGTACCCCAACAAGAAGAACCTCCAGATTCTTAGGGCTGAAAGAAGCAAGGTTCAAAAGACAGTCAGGCACTGAGCCAGCATGTACTGAATCTGACTGAGCAAAGAAATTCAAACTGCTGCCGTAAACAGGAACATCTGAAGAATGTACATTGGCATCAAGAAAGCTTTGGGACCAGTCCTGAGGAAGAGAGCACCCCTTAAATCCTTCACTGTGGAAGCAACCATCAGCAGGCAGAGAGATGTTCAACCTTGCCCACCTCAAAGCCAAAACAAAAGTATAGTAGGCACTGATCAGAGACACGCCCTTTGTGGATGATACTGCTGCTACAACCCATATGCAGCAGAAGCTCCATCCCAAAAAGGATCGCTTCTCCCAGACCTGCAAGGTCTTTGGGCTGCCTGTTGGTCTAGAGAGCTATGAGGGAAAGGGTGTAGAGGCATTGTCATCCATCATGATTGATGACTACAAGCTGTAAGCTGTGAACCAGTTCACATAACTTCTAACGATCTGCAGCACACTCATCCTGGATGCAGCTCAACGAGAATAGAAAAGGTAGCAACAACACTCACTTGCCTCTCCACACAGGTGTGGAAGAACTCTAAACTCTCCTTAAAGACAAAGATGGCAGCGTACAATGCCTGCATCCTCAGCGCATTACTCTATGGGAGTAACATGTGGAAGATCTATACTAAGCAACAGAAGCTGTGAACCTGTTCACGTAACTTCTAACAATCTGCAGCAAACTCATCCTGGATGCAGAGCTCAACGAGAATAGAAAAGGCAGCAACAACACTCACTTGCCTCTCCACACAGGTGTCGAAGAAATCTAAACCTTCTTTAAAGACAGAGATGGCAGTGTACAATACCTGCATCCTCAGCACATTACTCTGTGGGAATAACACATGGCAGATTTAAACCAAGCAAGAGAAAAGACTGAAAATCTTCTATTTGATGTGTATCTGCCACATCATACTTGTCCTCTCATGGAGGGGCAAGTACCAAACATCAGTTACATCACATGCTTGCCTTCTAAGTACATTAATCCTCCACAGGCAATACAAGGCTTTGCTTGATAGGCTATGTGCATCATTTGGAGGATGGTCAAATCCTCATGGACATCTTCTATGGACAACTGGCAACTGACTAGAGAGAAACTAGCCACTCTTCAGCTGTGCTACAGAGATGTGGTCAAGGGGGACTTGAAGGCTCTGGCCATCAACACAGAGCAGTGGAATGAACTTGTCACTGGCCTCTCACACTGGAGGCGTACCCTGACTGTGCGGCTAAAGACAGGAGAAGACCAACTGAAGAGTGCAGTACAAGAGAAGCGGACCTAAAGAAAAGGTCCCTGCTACTCATACATAACACAGAGATAATCCACATACTGTAAAAGTGGATACTTTCGCGCGAGGCTGGGTGAGAAGAGTTTCGCGTGTTTTTAATTCTGCGGAATCAAGACATCACGCACAGGAACATATGGCAAGCAAAAATATTTGTGTGCTTTTATTTTCGCGCTAGTTTCTGATTGCGCGAAATGCGCTAAAATTTCAACACCGCGAAAACTTCCACTTTTACAGTATGCCACTTGTGAAACTTGTATGACATAACCTATTAAGCCACAGACAGCACTGATATGGTAGGACAATGAGAAAGGGTTCATGTTTATGGCCTCCACAAACCAATGGATGCTTAAACTATGATTTGGCCATACCAGCAAATATCACAGAAACATAGCAGCTGTAAAACACACAATTATTTTTCAAATTGTAAAAACAAAATGAAACAAATGATTAAGAATAGTGACCTTTATATGAACAAATACTCAAAATGAATGTGCACATAATTAGAATGCATTTCTCACACATTTTGTTTTGAGAGTTGTAATCAAGAGTTGGTTTCTAACTTAATGTGCAGTACATAGTCCATCTGTGATATGCGACTAATCACTAGAGGCTGACAAAATGACTAAGTCACTGATTATCCATTACTGTGAAGCAATATATTTTTGCACGCATTTCAATTTTGACTCTCACAAAATTAGTGAAATTAAAATGCATGCGAACATTCCTTGTTTTACAGTACATGACCTTGGATTTTTTAACAGACCAGGCTTTAAGCTTTCTAATTCTTTACATTTTATCCATACACTTTGTTCCCACTCCATCCCATCTCAGATGATTGATCACAGAAATAGTACAAAAGTTGGCCTTCAAATGAAGAGCTTTGATGCAAGTGGCTCCGAAATTTAGGCATCAGCGTGTAGTGAGAATCACTGAAATGTAGGGTCTGTGAGACGTTAGGCAATTTGTGTTTGTGCAGACAATACTGGGTAAGCACTATTTGGGCACCCGTCCCGCTTCATCATGAATATTCATCATCTACATGTATCCGTAACACCATAGAAATACATGATTTTTACATTTCCCAGCAGCGTTTTTACATTTCCTGGCAAAACTGAACATTTTTCCCATCTCCCGGCGAGACGTTTTAGGGCAATTCCGCGGTTAGTAACGTTACATTTTAAGGGCATTCTCATGATTTAGATTAGACTCATTTCTCTATCTGTGGATGTGAAGTCTCATTAATGTCACCAGAGATCATTCTAGTGTAGACCTAGAACAGAGCAAAGAATGAAATCATTTCATGAATTATTTTAGAAGAAAGGTCTGCTTTTAATGCCGCTTAGTAACGTTACAAAAAAAGGACATAAAAAATTGATGAGCATCTTTGAACAAAAAGTTTGCTAAAACTGGCATAGCTTGAAATATATCAACACTTATTTTTCATTTCTAGCTTTAAGGGCAATGTCTACCCCAAATATTCTTTCTCATTATAGCTTTGTTTGAAAATTAAGTACAAAAATCATGGTTAGTAACGTTACGGTTAGTAACATTACGGTTTGTCCAGTGATAACAGAATTGTGTGTTAACTCAAATCATTACATGTTTCCCCATGAGAATGCAAAGTTAAAGCTAAGAAACATCAGATAAGACATGAAACTCTTATTTCAATCATCAAACTCGTGCAGTATAATACATGTAACATTGTACTTGTACATGTTAAAAAAGACTAGAAAAAAAGTTTGCATAAATTGCAAACTAAAAAAAAGTACCACTTTTAAAGGCTAGGTCAAGTGATATCCACAGTTTCAGAACTTTGCCAATCACTGTTTATCATGACTCACAGTAATTCACAAAAGCAGCCTGTTTTATTGAGCAAAACAGTTAATGTGTTCCTTATCAAGAGTACCTTTAATAAAGGGGAAAGAAATCAAAGAGCAAAAACTAATGTACCGGTATGTAGTGTGTACAGTGTATGGCCAATTGTGGTGTGCGTAGTCATTGCACAATAGGAATCCAGCATAATGCAATGTTTTATATTATTGTGAAAGTCATATGACATTAACTCAAATAATACAGTGTATTAGTTGAATTCATGTTTATTCAAGTCTAGAGACATGTATTTTTTTTTCTTTTAGACCAGTTTGAATGTCTAATCTCTGCACTGTTCTGAAAACAAAAGTCTGTTCGCTGTACCTGAAGCGTAATTAACCCCGACAAACCATTGTATGATAATTTCAAATTGGGGCAGAAAATTTGAAGCGATGGCCTCAATTGTTTTTAACACTACTTTCCACACAAAATGCTCTGCTAGCCCACAGATTCCATCAATTGCCCCTTCCCATTGGAAGTGGTTTTAAAAAAAAATTCGCTCAATGTGCACCTTGTGAGCCTTCTGTAGTGATGCAAATGCTGTAGACCCCCCCCCCCAACATTTCCTGCCACGATTCCGCAACGTGCAAAGATTTTGCTGCATCGTCTCATGACTTTTTTCATTGAAGTCTCCCGCATATTTTGAGACCAAATTTGCGACGTCCGGGTACACCGTTCTGCAATTATGTAATGTTTGGCATAAATGCATGTCGACCTGAAAACAGCTCAAATTCATGATATCGTGTGCAAATCCAATGCAAATTGTGTTTTTTTGTTAATTTGATATTAATTAGATTGTTTCAACCTTTGACCAGTGATATTAATCAATTGTAATGTAGATAAGCTTGAAAAAGTGCCTGCAACAAATTTTGGCAAAAAAACTCAATAGAAAACAAAAGGTAAAAAAACATTAAAATACATAAGAAATTAACAAAACAATAAAAAACAAAAGAAACTGATTTTGATTTTGCTATTTTTTTGCAAGAAAATTGTTTGATGTGTCTTGAGGAACTCTTACACAAAAATTTAGCAATCCTTCAGTCTGTTTTATGGAGTTATAGGTGAAAATATGATTTCATACGTAAATTTGCATAATTAATTTCCTAAAAAAAAGAAGCAAATATCTTTTTACTGTATGACCACATAATCTCGTAGTTGACATCTGGCTCTATCATCAGGCAAAATTTTGCCAGACCAGGACCTGTCCATTGGAGTCTTATTCACTTATTTCATGGTTAGTAACGTTACAATACACACAGGCTGTGGTTAGTAACGTTACGTGGTTAGTAACGTTACACATTTTGACTGCTATTATTTCTTACTTCTATAATGATTAGTAATACTTATTTTTATATTTCAGTTAGTCATTGGACACAGCAGGAAAAATTGAAATATTGTCATTCATAGACACTTTACACTCTCTGGAGGTAAATAATTTCACTTTTTGGTTAGTAACGTTACATGACTGTCCAATGGTTGGGGAAATGCACACATGTTTGCATTTCGAAGACATGTAAGTTGATTTTACTTAATCTAATCATGAAAGCACTGCATTGCCTCTATGAATTCAATATTTGTGGCTAGAAAATGGCATTTACCTTGACTAGCTATCTTCTTTGCTATTATGGAGATTTTGCTGATGAAATTCAATCTGAAAGATTACTTGTTCAAAATTGGTGAATTCAATACCTAAAACTATCAAGATACCCTGAAAAATAGTTTTTCCTGAATTATCAATGTGTTCTTTCTGAAGTCAAACACAAAAATCAAGGAAAAAAACAAATTGAAATTTTATGGTCATGTCCCTCTAACTGTGGAATTGCCCTTTAACATTCCCCGTTGATGCAATTTTTTGAGATTTTTATATTTCGCGGCGATACGTTGTTACATTCTATGGCACGTATCCAGCGTTCTGCCATTTACTAGTACAGTATATTACTGCCTGATGAATATTCATGATGAAGCGGGATGGGTGCCCAAATAGTGCTTACCACAATACTCGTAAGGTGGGTAAGAGTGATGTGAAAAGTGACCCGACAACTCTGAGAACTGAAGGGTAGTGTGGCAAGGGTGATGAAAAGGGACAGGAGACTAAATGATCACAAAAAGGAGTAAGGGAGCAAGTGGAAAGTGGCAAGTGAGAAAAAAAAATCAGAATAAAGGATGGGAAGGGTATGTTCAAAAAGGAGTGGCTGCATGCGAGAAAGTAGGTTAGTACCAAGACATACAGTAACCTAGCCATAGAGACAAGGGGGGGGGGGGGAGGTGAAGTGACTTTAAAAGGAGATGGGAGACATTGTAATGCATAAAGTGACCCCCTTGGTATAGATAAGAAATGTAAAATGAAAAATGACACATTACTGGTATCACGGTTTACCCGTTGACGATGAGTCCTAAGTATACTCAGGTAAGTGTCTACGGAATATGTGTGTTGTAGCAAAACCAGCCCATAGATAACTACGGGGCAGACAGTTCAACAGGTGTCGTGAACAGGTATATCCATATCTTCCTTAGACTGGGGCAGTGCTCCAAGTTGGCACTGTTCACGACACCTGTTGAACTGGCTGCCCTGTTGTTATCTCTGTTTGTCTATCAACCTTTTCATATCTATCTATCCACCTGCCTACCAATTGATCTTTTCATCTATGCATTGATCTATCCTTTTTGTTAACTTGTAACATGCAGGATTTTATTCATGATAAGAGGAATTTATCATTGTATGTTGTATGCTCTGCCTTCATGAGGCCTACACTTATTACACAGACCATTAGGTCCAAGAATATCACCAGACATTGATACACAGCCATGTAATGGATTGCCATGAGTTTATTTTGTTGTATGATATGTGTGTGTGGGTGTGGGTGTGTGTGTGTTTGTGTGCTTTGTAATAGTATCTTTGCATGCTTCATATATAATTTCCTAAAAGAACTTTAATGTCCAGGTACAGTGCTAGCAATTCAAGTTTTAGAGATTAATTTTTCAATCAATTCAGACTGATTAATAATAATTGTAATATATCCCTCATATACACCCATTATAATAATTTAGGTGATTTGGGAACATTCACCAATTGGTAAATTATATCGACTTCAACAAAATATCAAATATGGCAAACAAAGGGATACTGATCCTGTTCCCTGAGAGTTGAAGACAGATGGATTTGGAGCTGAAAGATGAGCATATAATTATTTTTTGTTCACAAAATATGATACTGCAAGTCCTTATGACCAAAATATCTTTGTTTTGTTTTTATATGAAACCTTATTTCCATGAATATGTTCTTAGAAATGATGTTTAAAAAAGGGAAACCATGCAGTATTTATATGAGGTTTCCTCAAAATGGATCAACATGCACTTTAATACAATATCAGATGTCTATGTGTACTGGCCTGAACTGTGGCAAGGTTAAAGGGATCGTATAGTTTTGGTTGAGACCCAATTTCAGGTTTCTAAAATTTTTTGGTGAGATAATGAGAAACCTCTTATGAAATATGAAAGAGCATGTAATTCCATGAGGAATTCAACGTTTATTTGATAAAAATTTGTTTTGAAATGGCTGAGATATCCAACACACAGCGATTCGAATAAAGTGTGGGACCCACATTTTATTACGATCGCTTTGTTTTTCTTTGTTTTTGGATGTTTCAGTCATTCCAAACCCGATTTTCATCAAATAAACTTTGAATTCCTCTTAAAATGGTATGCTCTGTACTATTTCATAAGTGTTTTCTTGGTATCTCGCAAAAACTTAAAGCCCAATTCTCATCTCCACTAATACTGTACCATCCCTTTAAACTTTTTTCCTTTCTCTCTCCTGCTTCAAACACCTTATTAATTGCATCAGACATTTACTCCCTGGTAAACACAGACTTCTTTTCCACTTATCCACCATTTTCTGCTTTTGACATAAATTGACACAGACAAGCACTTTCCTACTGGAGGAAAAAGGGGGAAAAATAAATTGTAAACTACGCACCTTGGGTAACTGCATATCACATGCAATATTCAATAGAACATGTACAATGTATGATAATTTTGTTCGTTCTTTTTCTCTCTTTTAGAAGATAACAAAGAATAAATATCTGAAATAAATCATTTTAAGAATATGCTGCAAGTAGAATTCTTCTTTCATGCCATTTCTCCCCTCATTTGAGATACAAGAGGCTTTACAATCTCCACAGTCGTTGCGAAGGAGGCCCAGAGCACGCACCCACATCAAATGAAAACCAACATTTCTGCCCTTCTATTTGCCCAGGGATTCGATGCCCTTACCCAACTGTTTGTAGTGGAACTAAACCTAAAGTATGGAAGAAGAGATTCATTCAAACAAAACTTATAAATAAAGTGTGGGAGAAACCACTGGAACTGCTTCTTGGAAGGAGAATGAGGACACACTGTATGTGTGAAAAAAAAAAAAACAAGCTCGAAGAGGGAGAATGGCTTCTCGCCGTCAACGGTAGCTGGCACTGTTCACCACATATAACTTTTCATCTTTGCCTGTTGAGATAGAAGAAAAACACACGATGCATTGTCTCCCCCATGTACTGCCTAATACCTTAACCCGTTGAGGACAAGTCCCGAGTATACTCGGGCAAGTGTCTCTGGGAAATGCGTGTTGTAGCAAAATCAGTCCGTCCTCAACGGGTTAATCCCAATGACAATGGGCTATGCTATAACCTAAATAACACATGATAGATATCTAATCACCTAATATCGTCTATACTTTAAATTCACAGCACTTTGACTGAGGGGTTTAGAGTGGGTTTTTTTTTTAAATATATATACATAGCATATAGTACGAAAGCTTGTCTCACCTATAACCATTTCTTCAGAGTGGCGGATGATTATAGATACACAATGGTGCAGAAAGTTCACTGGAGGCAGACTTGCTTTAAAGTACTGCTGCAATTTGTTGAATGCAAAAAAAAAAAAACCAACAACAACATATGTCCCTCACTCTCTATGTCTCTTAACATATTACATACCATTACATAACATCTGTCTTTTTCTTGATAGTATTTCCCTGTCAATTTCTCTCATTACTTACTATCATCTACCCCTCCCTCTCTTACCCCCTCTCACGCCATCTCTCTCTCTCTCTAAAAAAAAAAAATCGAGTGAAAATATTCACTCTTAAAGGAGTGAATACAAAAAAGAGTGAATTTAGAGTGAAACTGGAGTGAATTTTGAGTGAAAATGTTCATTTTCACTCATTTTGGTGTGACCTCAAGGATCACTCGAAGATTTTGGAGTGATGCTGCTGCCTAATCTCCTCAAAAAAGCCAGTAATACACTTCTCTCCATCATCTCACTTGATATGCCCCTTGTTGCTTTGGACAACAAAGCAAAGTTATACAGCCCTTGTCCTGTAATGGCCACAACGCTTGCATTGGTATTAAAGAGATATCGGAGATATCGATTACATAATACACATTCCAGCAATATCAAACTCAACATTCCTCATCTTCAAAGACCTTAATGACAACAAAAGAAATTGTTTAAAGGGATGGCATAGTTTTGGTTAAGACCTAACTTCATGTTTCTAACATGTTTTGCTGAGATACAGAGAAACCTATTATGAAATATGAAAGAGCATGTAATTCCAAGAGGAATTCACCATTTATTTGATGAAAATTGGTTTTGAAATGGCCGAGATATCCAAAACAGTGCAAACCCAATAAAAGGTGGGACCCACCTTTTATTATGATCACTTTGCTTTACTTTGTTTTTAGATGTCTTAGTCATTCCAACATCGATTGTCATCAAATAAACTTTGAATTCCTCTTAGAATAGTATGCTCTGTACTATTTCATAAGTGGTTTCTCAATATCTTGCAAAAATTTAAAAGCCCAATCTTCATCTCCACCAATACTACACCATCCCTTTAAGATTAAAAAACCATGAGAAAATTTTGTTTAGTTTAGATATTAGATAATGTGATTGATAGTGAGTAGGGTCCATGCTATTTCTTAGCTCCTCCAAGTTCATAGGCCTCATGCAGAGTACAAGAAAACGTAGTTTTAAAACACAAGGATCTAAAAACCATCAGAACAAACCAACAGAACCTTATAATGACACATAATAACCACAGCAATACAGGATTCATTAAAAAAAAGACATCACAAATACATGGCAAGCTATCAATGCCATACTACCAGAAACATATCTTAGGAGAAAAATATATATATATTTAGAAATAAATGATATAAAATGAACATAAAGGTGTAAGAGAAATACATACAAATGAACATCACAATAGAATCATTTGAACCACTCTCTGTGTTACATGTACATGTAATATTTGTCATTTGGCAAGAATGATAGTTAGAAAAAAAAGAGTTAGAGCTTTGTACAAATTACATATCAACTAAATTTAGAATATGCGAAATCTTCCATTATCATGTTTTTATCAGGCAGAAATGAACAGACTGAGCATCTGTGTAAACAACAGAAAGGTTAAATCACCTGAGGTCAGGAAAGCAATCCCATATCTATATCTGCCCTTGCCTGTCTCCAAGTGTTACGCACAGCAAATTGCGTCAGAGGATAAATGACCATTATAACCTTCACAAGACTCTCACTAAATATATACGTGTATACATGCATACACTTAATAACTGTGGGGACTGAAAAGCCTCCTCTTGTAAACAGGTGTGTTTACACTGGTGAGATGGACAGGTGTGTTTACATTGGTGGTGACAAATCATTATTCCAGCACTCCTGAGCAGATGTTATTGAGCAGATGTATCTCACAGATTCAAGAGGGGGACATACTATATGACAATCAGAGAAGTTCAATTTACACCAAGTTAAGAGAATTTCCAAGAAATGTTATACACACTACAGTTTAAGGGGAAACCAAGCATCTGTTACACACATATTTCCATGTGTTTTCTTGAATGTTTCTCAATAAGAAAATGTGTTGTTCGTTTAATAACAGGCTGTGACAGCCCGGCAGGTATTTACAATTCCCACCCCAAAGAAAATACAAAGCAGTGACATCATCAAATGCAAATCAAAATGACACAAGCCACTGCCACACTGTCAAAAGATCTCATAGTTTTGCCAGTGAGAATGCAAACTTTTCGCGAAACTTCTTCCGACACTTTCTATGAAACTTTCCACTCAAACTAGGGATATTTCACAGACCCCTGCCAATCTCCTTGATCTTTGGGCAGTGTGAACACTAGCAGCTGAAAATTTGTAAAGTTTGTCACGTGACCAGTCCAAAATCTCTTTCGAATGATCTAACAAATAAAGAAATATAATGGAAGCATTTCCTTAGTCATCTTGGGGGGGGGGGGGGATTTCAGTAATTCCTTCACATACAAATGCTTATCTATATATAACCATGCAGAATGTGTCTGAGAAATAATTGCAATCTCACAATTAAATTTACTCTCTGTCATAACAGTGAAAATCATCAGAGGCTAAATATGGTTTGACTGAGATATTTTATTGCTACGTGTAGCCAGTCTCTTAAAGGGTTTGTATAGTTTTGGTTGAGACCTAATTTCAGGTTTTTAACATTTTTTGGTGAGATAATGGGAAACCTCTTATGAAGCATGAAAGAGCATGTAATTGTACGAAGAATTCAACATTTATTTGATGAAAATTGGTTTTGAAATGCCTGAGATATCCAAAAAAGAGTGATTCTAATAAGGTGTGGGACCCACACTTTATTACAATCACTTTGTTTTACTTTGTTTTTGGATGTTTCAGTCATTCCAAACCTGATATTTATCAAATAAACTTTGAGTTCCTCTTAAAATGGTATGCTCTGTACTATATCATAAGTGTTTTCTTGGTATCTCGCAAAAAGTTAAAAGCCAAATTCTCATCTCCACCAATACTGTACTATCCCTTTAAAATGATGTGCCTGCTTTGCTTTTTAAATAAAATACATCTGCTGAGAAATGAAAGCAAAACTCTACGAAGTACCTAAAACACCATCCAACATTGAAATGGATAAAAAAATGCTGTAAAGTGAATATTTTTGGACATGAGTATTTTTTTTTTTTGAGCTTTGCCAAGTAAGATGAATTTCACATGTTTTAATTCTACTGAATCAACACACTACATAGTCGTACAAACAGCACGCAAAAATATTTGCATGCTTTAATCTATCACGTTAGTTTCTGGTAGTGCAAAAAGTGGGAAAATTTCAACTTTTACAGTAGATGAAAGAATAAATAGAATATATAATATACACATAATCATATACACCCGAGTCTGTACATATCAGTAAATTGTACTTCAGACATAGATGTAACAATTGATGGTACAACTATGCATTGACAAACAAATCCACACAGCTGAATACAATGTCTTGTGGTTTTTGCACATTCCATAATAATTTCTTGTTCTCCCGCAGCCCCGAAATTGTCTCAAAATAATCAAAATTTGTGAAGGCAAAATACAGCAGCGAGTCTATTTTCCTATTTCCACTCTTTTTCAATATCTCAACAGTTTCTCTGAACCATAGCTAAAACAGAAATGAAATACTAGTACAGTCTATTATCACTGATGCACTTATATTAAAAAAAAAAACAGGAAAAGATAGACAAATCCAAAGAGCAAAAGGATGTCTGAAATTTACAGCAGCAGCAGTAGCAGCAGCAACACAGCAGGAAACTTTCATCAGAAAAATGCCCGGCATCATCTTCCACATCTCCAACGGAACCAAAGATGGATCTTTGTCCCTTGCACCGATGCCCAGGATGCCTTGGGTAGCTCCGGGGGAAATGGAGGTGACTTAACCCGCATGACATTTCAACGAAGGGAAAAAAAAGAGAGAAAAGCAAGAGTCTGGTGCATTGGGCTCTTCTTTTTTCTCTCTTTTTCTTTGAAAAAAAAAAATAGGATGTTGGATTACTTGTGATTGAATTCTACCTTCAGATAGAGAGCTATGTAGTCCGGACATGAAATCCTGTTAAACCATACACTTCTGTGGCTAAGAGAGATTCTGACTACAATTTCATCTTCATTATATGAATGATCATTCTATCACGGCCTACAGACAGACAAATCAAATGCAGTAATGGTGGCTGCTTGAATTATAGATACTGCTTTCTCTACACATTTGCAATCTAAAGAGCAAGCGTTTACCCACTAAATGTCATCTGTGTCAATTCAAAATTTCAATTTCAAATGAAATGGGAGGTGGAAGCAATGGTGGCCTCATTCGTCAACAATCGACTGCAAGAAAAATTCCACACTGTACACAAGCAATCAAAGGGGAAAGAGTTAACTATGTACCAGGTAAACATGCATCTCTATGGTATCGATACTTCACTACCGTTCCAGTAATGGCTATATGAAAAGAAAAGGTGTCATTGTTTTACATGTCTGCTTGATGATATAAGACTGTGGTTTAGAATACTTCTATTCCTAATTGTGCCATACCAATATATCTGTTGGGATGCTCATACTATGGGTTAATGCATGGTACAATCCACATATGACAGCATAAAACTTGATTATCTAATGATACCCAATATCAAATAAACAATGAAACTGCAATTTATTAGCTACTCCAATAGATGTGATTTGTTCTTTTCAAATAAGAATAATGTTTGTTCAAGGAATTTGAGCACACATACTGAGCAACAGCTAATCAGACTTAAGGTACTTCTAAATCTGAACTTGGATAAAAAACAAGTTTTAACCTGTTGAAGACGAGCTCCAAGTATACTCGGGCAAGTGTCTATGGGAAATGCATGTTGTAGCAAAATCAAACCATCCTCAATGGGTTAAAACCACTTGATTTCTTATTGTTAATTGAAGGCATTATTCTTCTCTTTTTTTTAATCTCACAGATAAAAACATTCAAAGCAGGATATTTTTTTTTCTTATCAACAACATTCTGCACTCTCTGTCTTGCTAGCCGAAGATCTAATTGATGAGCGCTCCCTGCTATAACTGTGCTATCTACAGATGATGTGAATACAGGGGCTATTTGTATGCTACCCAGTGAAAGGCATATACTTGTACTGCACTGCCCTCGCTTGGTTGATAACATAATTCTACATTTCTTTAACTCTCAGTAGTGGCCATTTCTGCAGCATCACTTACAAGCCCATATCAAACAAAGAGCACTACTGAAACTAAGCGATGTAGAACTAAATCTGCACATATGTGACCCGCTACAACAAAATGATCCTAAAGTCGGGCGAGGTCGATTATTTGAAAATTGCATGATATAATCCCCTAATCTTTCTGCTTTAAATTGATATAACACATTTTATCAAAATAATCGGCTGCGGAGATATCGATGTTTAAAAGAGAGCATGTCGAGACGTCTGGAAAAGCACTGTTTCGAGAAAACGCCCTAAAAGTCTTCCTTTCGACGCAATCACGATCAAGGGACACGCAAGTCAGTTTTCACCTCTGGACAATAGAAGGTAAGCCCTAGCAACCCCCGAAGAGTTCATTCAAGCGCATCAGCGTCGGCGGTCTCCTCACCAACCAATCAGTGACCAGGATGTGAGAAGCGGCTGAGCATAGCGCACCCCGCCCGCACGTGCACCAGTCGACTGGGCAGTGTGCGAGCTTCACATTTCAGTTAGCAGCAAGCAGCAAACTGACCAATGAGATCACTCTGGTCGTTGTTAGGGGCGGAACCTATCTGTGGCGCTCAATCCAAATTTTCAAACCAGTTTCTGCTTCGTTGAAACGCCAAAAAACATGGCTCAGAAAAACGTTATTTTTTAATCTTTCCTTTGATCATTTTGCTTCAAAATTTCGACAGATGATAGAAGACATGTTAGACTTCAATAATATATCAAAATCAGAAAATCGTAAGTTTTGACCAATTTTGATGCTCTGACTTCAAACTCGATTTTCACGGCTTCGACAGTGCGCGACTTTAGGACCTTTTTGTTGTAGCGGGTCACATATAGTTGTCGACTTCACACAGCTTCAACATCTTTGTGCATCATGTGCATAGTAAATGCCCAAATTGCATGCCCCAATTCTGCCACGAACTGCTTTCTTTCTTCTTCTTCTTCTTCTTCTTCTTCTTTTTTTTTTTTTTGGGGGGGGGGGAGGGTATTTTTTTAAGATGTAAATGTTCTCATACAGGATATCCCCAAGAATGTTCTGCCAATAAGAGACCACGACAAATGGTCTGCTATAATGCGATCATAATCCATAGGATTGACGATACTCGCAAGTCATCACTCTCATGATTTTCCTATGATGTTGCTTTTCTTTTTATGGTGTGGTCTTTATAGAACGGTTTCAATGGGTAGCAAATTTGACAAAGACATCACAGATCTAAATATACATGTAATAGTACAAGTACAAGAGCATACTGTGTACACATATAAATGAATATTCACACAAAGTCTATCCAACAATCACTTTTACCTCATATACCATTTTGTTCAGACATCTTTGTATTCAAAGTATTCCGAGTGTACGTTGAATTTTAAACTTTGCTCACCATGGACGTTGCTATAAACCCTTACAGTGCCCAGGCACTCAGCTCAATTACATGTAGCAAAGCCTTCTTCTTTTCATTTTAAAGCATTCAGTAATCAATTCTGACTTGACCTATTTGTAAACTTAGAAAGCCCACTTGGGTGTAGCAATAGTGCCTCAGAGCAACAAGAAGGCTGTGGTGGCACAAAAGGAATTAGAGGGATTAGGTAATCTCTGTTCACTGACTGTTAGTTTCCACATTTCTGTTAAAATTGGCAATGAAAAAAAAGCACCCCTGCATTCCTGCCAATCAGAACAAAAGCACAGTAAAGGTTAACAGATATTAACATACCAACTTTGTGCTTGTCATTGCTTACAACCAAGTGTCAGACTAAACATTATCTTCCTTTAATTTCATTAACTTACCTTTCTTTTCCTTCCCCTTTGTCAAAACCTAGTTATTAATGTATTTTTCCTCACTTCTCTTTCTCTTATATCTTGCAATTATTTTCTTTACATTACTTCTTTGCTGACATAAGGCTGTGACTCTACACGTTTGTAACATTCCTGGTCATCATAGAGGCATAGATAGTGATTTGTAATGCAACTTCAAAATATCTTCCTTTGTAAATTTATCAACTGCAAAATAAACATTGTTCATGACTTGAAAAAAAATCTGAAAGGTCAAAGTTTGTTACATTGCTGCCTCTTGTACAATCTCATTCACATTAGTCTCTAGCACTCATTTCAAATAGCTCTGAGCAGAAAACCATGAACATTTAAAAAAAAAATACATACATGTATGTATATATGTATAATTTATGTGTGAATGCATGGTATATGTCAAATGTGTTTTCTTCCAGAAAACTTGTTTGTGAAATCTCACAAAACTAATTCCTAGGAACAAGACTGACGCAAGTGAAGTCTCCTGAGTCGCAAACTGGAACACTGCACCTAACCTTGTTTTAATGATAAATTGTCTTTGTGATGCAAACATTCGTCTTTGTGATGCAACATTTCCTGTTGATGGAGATTCAGTCGCCTTCAGAGGGAAATTGAAGAAAGTGATGGGAAAACAATGGGAAAAAAAAGATTGTACAGTCTTTTTTGCCCATCTTTAAAGAAAACTGAGTAGGTAACAATGTCCTTAAACAGATGTCGTGGAAAGCTAGGTCACTCTCGAGACTAAAATGATCTCACACTCATAAAGGTCAACAATCTCCATTGCAGTGTTCAAAATTAGACTACATTCAATAAGTGGGAATAAACAGCATCAGACAAAACATTACACACAAAAAAATCAACAACAACAGCACAGCAAAAAGCATAACCTGGACACAGGTTTCTGACAGGATATTAATAATGATGTATTTACAGAGGTTTTATGGCATTGGTGCCATAAACAGCATCAGCACACCAATTACGAATATTACATATGTGGGATGCAAAAATAAAAATTTGATATAAAATTGTATCCATGATGGCCCTCATCTCCTATGACAATAAACCTGATGTGACATGGATAGTTTCTAATGTACCATACTCTTTCACCACGGCACATGGAAATATGTTTCCAAGGCCACGACCAAAACAACACAATCTCGTAGCCGAGAAAAGGCATGCTCTTTGTTGTGGTGGCTCTTGTCTGCCTCCGACGAAAACGACAGAATTGTGCCAGGGTTAATTGTGCCTTTCACGGCGAGGCTTCTGAAATTGGCAATCTCATTAGCAACAGAGAGGGGCCTGTCGCTTTGAATTCACAAAAGCTTGTCAGACTCCAATTCATCATGATCTGTTGAATGAACAGCTATGATCTAAATTACATGACACACTTGCAGGATTTTGCATGGTCTGAATGAAGTATGGGATATGGGGGGGGGGGGGGACGTAAAATATTGGGAGTACTGACTGAACCCTGCTCAGGTACTTGTACGCTTGGGCTCACCAAAATCACCTGAATAAATGTCTTTTATTATAAGATTTTCATTTAGTCATATCATTCTTGACCTCATACAAAAACAATTATCATCTAAAGGACCTCCTTTTGTTGTTTACTGTTTCCACAATCTGTCCACATTCTCTTTGCAACTCTCAGCATACATGTGTTATATTACCTACCTAGATAATCCTGCAAAATCTTACAAAGTAGGTCAAGAAGCATTTAAATATTTTCTTCAACTTTATAATACTACAGATATTGGTCTAAATACTGGCCTTTTGCATCATCATTTCCAGAGTCTGTAAGGGAAATTCTCCTCTTGCCCTAAATTACAAATGATCCATCTGAATTGATACGCACTGGACCATGCTCAAGTTTGGCCATACACATAATGACACAACATTGTATTCTCTGTAACTGTGCAAAATTTGCTCTATAAAACAGCATTATATAATACAGAGCAATATAGTGCCAAAGCCCCTTTCTGGCATGCCTTCCCATGATCTTAAAAACTTGTGACTTCATCTTAGATGGTGGTTAACATCACATCAGTGGTGAATCAGAGCTTCAATAGTTCACATTAATTTCTTACACAGATCCACTAAGCATAATTTTGCACAAAAAAAAAAAAAACAAAACAAAACATGCAACCTAAAGCAGGATCTATCTTATTGTGAACATCACTAACAATCTAAAGAAATTGAATTCAAAATACAAAAAAAAAAAATGCAAAAATAGTTCCTGGCTACCAAAAAAAAAAAAAAATGTTTCTGCTTGCACAATGTTACCTCACCTGTATGCACTCCCCTAGTAATATGCTTTTGTATTTCTTGCAAATGAATCAAATAAGTACTGTCTACCACTAAAAACGGCTTATTTTGCACAGTCAGCCATGCGTCTGCGGTAATCACACCGTACCTGTTTGCGGTGAAATGTGATAGTGCAGGTGCGTTGTGGCCAGCACTGCTTCACCATACAATCATGTATATTTAAGTACACATATCATCTTGTTGCAGAGAATAGACATTATTGTGGAGAGAGTATGAACTCCATAATCAATCACAGCTGATTACATGATAGCTACAATTGCCCAACAGTTTTAACTTGAAGACCAAGTTATGAATCAAGTAGATTTCGAGCACTAAATCTTTTTTTTTTTCAATCCTTATCCCTTCTCATAGAAAGCTTTAACAAAACATAATAGCTTACAAGATGTTGCTTTGTGATACTGATAGAATGATAAAACCATATTTCAATATCGGGCTCTGTTCTGTTCATTTTTAAGTGACCATGTGAGTCCATTAGATTTTGATGGTTTTAGTTTAAACTACACTGCATGCCTCAGAAGCGAATGTTTATGCCTGTTGAACATATGAAAAGTTACATTTGATTGTTACTGATATTGTAAATAAACAGGTTGCCAATGGTAATATAAGATCTGATCTATGGATATATCACTTTACAATGAGCTAAATTCTCTTTGAACTCACAATTTTCTTGTTTTTCCTTTTTTAAACAAATGATAGCCAATACTCAGCTGATTGATAACATTTAAAAGTGGGTATACCTTCACCAACTTACAATGTATTGGAGAACAATACTTGTTGGCTAAATTGAGTATTTGTGTGTAAGGCATTCTCCTTTTGGATTTAACTAATGAAACTCTTGACAATTCTCTGCATGACTTACACTTGTAATACTAATACATATTCTTCAGCAAACTTCAGATCTAAGAAATCCACCTGAAACAAGGCAACAGAAAGCATTTTTAACCTATTGAAGACTAGTCCAGAGGATACTTGGGCAGGTGTCTATGGGAAATGCGTGTTACAGCAAAATCAGCTCGTCCTCAACAGGTTAAAGGCAAAATATTGCTGGCAGGTGAGCCTGCAAAATTTGAAATGTTACTTTCTTGAAATGCTATGAATAAAGATTTTAACAACAACAGAAAAGTGGAATATGGCTTGGCTTGTCATTTTTTGTGCAATCATGCACAAAACTGACACAAGAGGGCAGTGACATCAATAGACCAGTTCGTAATTCCACTTTGCGCATGAGCAGAAAAGGGTCCTTTGTACAAACAGGCATTTTGGTTTGTTCATTCACTGAGATAAACATCTGTTATGGGATGACTATTTATGTGATCCTTATCTAAATGGTGCTTGCCAGCACATCCACCTGACACCTGAAATTTGAACTGAACTGAACTGAACTGAGCTGACAGTAAAGGGCTTTTTACACTTGTAAATTTTTGCTTAGCCCCGGACCAACGGTGGGGCTAAGGGGGGGGGGGGGGGGGGCTTAGCCCCACCGTTGGTACGGGACTATCCTTAGCCAACTTTCTGTTTACACTCATTTTTGCCAAAGTGGGCTAGCCCCACCGATAGTACGGTACTATCTGGCCCTGCAAAATAGCAGGGGTTAGCACCGCAATTGCGGTGCCAAGCAAGTGAGTGTAAACAGAACGAAAAAATAATCCTGGGCTAAGCGACGGAGACGAAGTCCGACCCTCACTGACCAATCAGAAACGAGGTAATCAAGTGCTACCGGTGCGTGCGTGTACGTGTACAGTACACAGCGTAATTATGAATATTCATGTGGTTTGGAAAGTCCGGGGCTAAGAAATACGAGTGTAAAAAGGTCAGTTTTCTCCTTAGCCCCGGACAAGAGATAGTACGGGACTAATTGGCGAGTGTAAAAAGCTGAAAAAATTCGTACGGGACTAACGATAGTCCTGGGTCAGAGAAAGTCCTGGGTTAAGAAACACAAGTGTAAAAAGCCCTTAAGCCTGGTATTTGGCGTTATCAAAAGAAAAAGGTTGTATTGCATTCAATACAAAACAATGAAATGCTAAAATGTCAACTGATGGACTATTCTGGTCACCTGGTCTACACCCAAGTTTACTCTTTCTTTGAACATGAATTCCATAATTGTAACATCGGGCAAGCTTATGCATTATGCCGCTTTGAAAACGAATGAAGTGCCTCACCAACTGAGAAAAAAGAAAGGTCATCTACCAATGTGTACATGAGCAAATTACGAGCTGGCTTATTCACACTTGCTGTATATTCACAGGCAGCTGAATAACTCTCCAGGTTACTGGAACTTGACATACAGCAACATTACACAGCACAGTAAGTTGATCTGTTACATGGAACATCTAGCAGAATTTGTTGCTGGTTTTTTTTTCCTCTATGGACTTAGAACATATATATTTTAAAAGTAAAAGTGAGCATGGGTATCATTTTGAAGTGCTCGTTTCTCTTTTTTTCTCACACACTCCAACTAATGATGTGCTTTGGCACACTAGAGCTGGGAAGCATCAAGGCCTAAAGGCCAAGATTTAGTCCCACTGCATACTTTGACAGAGAAGATTGTCAAGCAAAAAGAAAGTTAATGACAATTCCATTTTGCCTACAGGAGAAGACAATTACCAGTACACAAGCAAAAACAAATAGGTCTTCATGTAACTTTACATCCACGAGAATATCTTACCTACATCCCCCCTCCCGTAAAAGGGCTAGTTTGAAATGATAGTTGAATAATAAAAGCAGTATGTGAGTTGAGTGATGACAAACTCAAACTGAATTTGGAGAAATTGCAATTCGAGTGTTCGTACATAATGTACATTGCATAGGACACTTTATTTTAAATATTTATAAGCAATCTTTTACATGGAATGTTGTACATAGATCTGCCAAAATACAGTCAACTTCGCATACCTCAAATTAATTGGGACTGACGAAAATGGTTCGACATACGCGAACTTCGAGGTCCGCGTATGTCGAATTTTCTTTGACTTATCCAACTTTTATTGATGTTCAACATGGTATCTGTTATATAGTGCCTACCAATTGTTTGCATGCTCGTCAATTGGAATTGAATGGAAATCGATGTTCTTCTTTCAGGACTATTTTCTGGTGGACAATTGAATCACCTATCACCATAAAAACAAAAAGAAAATACTGGTACGTAATCGAGTGCAAGAGTTGCAGGACATGCATGCTGAATGTACATTTGTATCTGCATGTGAATGTGGTGTGTCTACAGAATACTGTATATGCATTTGCTTAATAGTAGCGTACCGCTCAACAGTCTCTGACCACACAGCGGATGCACGCGGCATGATCTATTGCTTCATTAAAAAAATGCCGATGTATCAAGTGTTAGGGTGTTGTCAATACTTTAACTTTACTAGTAAGTCTTCAAATTGAATAAATATTTCGATTTTAAATTGATATCTATCCACGATACTACCTTTACATGATCCTGAATGCTACAACACGCAGCCCGATTACGCTGTGTGTATTGGGCTGCTGGTCGTAGTTACCGGCGCGGCGCGGCGGCGGTACCAAGCTGGCGCTGGCGTTTCTTCCTCGGTTCAAGTTACATGTATACTGTCGTATTATATCACCATCAGACACACTTTTCAACAGTCTCGGACAACAAAAGAGGCCATAATTCTGACACTGACAGACTGATTTCAGATTGTTCACACTCAGAAGTCGAAAAAACGATCGCGGATTGTGATAGCACTTGGCAGCAGCAGACGTAAATGTATGCCTGCACAGCCCGACAACAGCTAATGCATTGTAAGTGATGGGGTGGACACTAATAAGTACGGCAGTATTATAATACATACATATTTCAATTTAAACGAAAATGTTATAGCATTGCAACTATTTTACATTAATCTTTGAAGATTTTATATCTAGATATATAACGAAGATTATTTGAATAAAGGAATACAGCGTTTGGCAACAGCACTCCTAAATCGGTGTACGGTCTCCTGCAGTAGCGCCGACAAGGCACACATGCAGATACCGCCCGCAGTCAGCAGTGCAATGGGAGATCGATGCGTAGCTGGGCTTCGCTCGCGGTGCTCTCAGCTGAGGAAACTGCGCCCGATACGTCACGCGCAATGCATCCTGGGACAGATAGTACGAAGGGCAGCTCGCGACGGATTCGAACATGAAGAATTACCTTATTTTAAAAAAAAAATCATAGTAAATGTATCTGATGGTCTTTTCTCGTCGGGAAAAGGGTAATAGGTTCATGAAATATTGTTCTTTACTACTCGTACATGTCATGTGGAGAAACCCATCAAAACAAACTAGATTTACCAGCAGATAGTTACTGTAAAACGACGAATTTTCGCGTGCACTTTAATTTCGCGAATTTCGCGAGCGCCAAGATTCGCGAAATTAAAATGCACGCAAAAGTCCTTGTTTACACTATATACATTGAACGCCAGTGGCACTTCGCGAAAATTTCATGCCACGAAAAAGGCTGTCGGTTCCAATTCGCGAAAATTTCATGCCGTGAATATATCATGTTTTACAGTACACAAGAATCACATTCTTAGCTTCGCAAACTTTTAATATTACGCACAATACGATGGCTTAAAAGTATACATGTAGCCCACCAAGAACAGTGACTTCATTGATATTTATGTCCAGTGAAAACATGCACATCTAGAGCTACCGGGAGCGACGGCAATGTCGCACTGCTACGCACCTGTCTTCTGTGTGTCTACCAGTGCAGCAGCACTCACAGTGCCTAGCTAGCTATGTATGCTGTATTGACAAGATGAACACGTGGTTATATGGATGAGAATCTGGCGCAATAAACGTGTGTAGAGAACGGCAACGCACCGTGCACGTGGCGAACATCAGTGTACAGTGTATGCGTGATTGGGAGAATAATGGTCGCGTAGAGGGTGACTCACGGCTGACAGAACAACGCAAAACCAGTCTGGGCCCTGTTGCATAAAACCCATACCACTGGACTTACCGCTCCTTTCTAGCGGTAAGTCTTCAAATTAGCGGTAAATTTTATAATCCTTGATGCTGATTGGCTGTGACGCCTAATTTTGACGGTAGTTACCATTGAAATTCAATGGTAAGTTTTATGCAACGGGCCATAGATGCATTTTACAACATGTACAGCCGCAATCAGTAATAAGTGCAGCACACGAAGGATGGGCTACTTGGTTGCCACAAACCATAAGTGAGTAATATTGTAAGATCAGATTCGGGCTACGACTTCTGAGTACAGTGCTATTACTGTAATCATAAATATTTAACGAAGAGTGATTGTTCGCATAAAAAAAGAGAAACAATCTTGTACGATTGTGCTTGAAAAGGGGGAAAAATTTAAATTACCGAAAACTCAAGTAAGATACTGGTCAAAACAGGGGTAAAGTAAATGTTTACAGAACTTTAGTATTAACGTCTGACCTCATAAAGTCTGTTAATAGTTTTGAGGTCATCATTAATTAGAATCAGTACTCTGCCTATTCATATACCTTGAGATGTAGGAGAACCAATGACAAAATTAAGCGAAAATTAGCTTTTAAGTTCACAGGGTGAGGTTGAAATATTTTGTATCATAAATGTACATTTTTTTTGAAAAATAATCATTGATCACTCGAGAGGTAAGAACTGAAATCAATGAAACCCAAAGGTTGAGTTATACGGTCAAACAACTTTGGGTATATGTCTGCTTATATTCTTGATAGGTCTGTTTTCATGAGGTCACGACTTAAAGTGATCATACATGCAAAGCCATGTATTACTGTAAGTATGAGACAGCAGATTGTACAATGAAAACAAACTTCAAGTCCGACATTAAAGATTTATTTTTTCCCGTCGTATATAATGGATATGTCAGAACACTGAAAAGTGTAAAGTAATGGAAGGGAAGTCATAAAAAAGTTGTTTGATTTTAAGAACGGAAAAGGTTATGCATGATCAGTACCTAGATAACTTCAATAATAGGTATGAAACATTTAGAAGTTTGTTGCAACTATGTTTTGTGGCTTTATATTAAACAAGAGACCCACGGGTCTAGCGCTCACCTGGGTATCGCAAGTTCACCTTTCACGCAGTCACTAATCTAAATTATTCACAGCTCTACCAAAATTTGACCAGGCATTCTTATAGAATATGAAAATGTACAATAAGGGCCAAAATTTTTAAAGATTCCTTTATTTTGAGGGAATTGGGGGCCCCCTGGGGCCCTCTGGGTGGGGCATGGTGCCCATGTTCATAAATTGAGATCCTAACCCCCTAGGGATACTACCTGCCAAGTTTGATAAAAATCCATAATGAGGTTTTCAGGAAGAAGATGAAAATGCACAATTTAGGCCCCATTAGGACCCTTCCCCACCCCCCTCCCCTGGGTCCCAAGGGGGGCACCCCTGATTCCGCCATGAACAAACTTGAAACTACAGTCATCAATGTACTAGCTCATAGTATTAATTTAGCTCTATCACTTCTGGTTCTAGCAAAGAAGATATTTTTAAAGATTCCTTCATTTTGGAGGGTTTGGGCCCCCTAGGGCTCCCTGGGTTGGGCATGGTGCCCATTTTGTCAAATTAAGTTCCTAACCCCCTATGGATGCTACCTGCCAAGTTTGGTGAAAATTGGCCTTGGGGTTCTCCAAAAGAAGATGAAAATGTACAATTTAGGCCCCATTAGGACCCCTCCCCACCCCCCTCCCCTGGGTTCCAAGGGGGGGGGGGGGCACGCCTGATTCCACCATGAACAAACTTGAAACTTCAGTCATCAATGTACTAGCCTATAGTATTAACTTAGCTCTATCACTTCTGGTTCTAGAGAAGAAGATTTTTAAAGATTCCTTCATTTTGGTGGTTTGGGGCCCCCTAAGGCCCCCCTGGGTGGGGCATGGTGCCCATTTTAACAAATTGAGTTCCTAACCCCCTAGGGATGCTACCTGCCAAGTTTGGTGAAAATCGGTCCTGGGGTTTTTGAGAAGAAGATGAAAATGTAAAATGTTTACGCACGACGGACGCCGGACGAAGGGCGATCGCAACAGCTCACTTGAGCCTTTGGCTCAGGTGAGCTAAAAACATATATGAATCACTTTTGCCTCATTACTCATTTCCCCTGAACAGCAAAATAGTCAGTGATGGTGGTTTGCCTTTTCTGATGTTTATTATCACTCCTGAGATACAACTCATAATTCTCCACAAGCAATTGCAGCTCAGCTGGTGTTTGCTCAAAGATGTCAAACTGCCTGATCACGTTGAGAGCTTGACACACTTCACTGAACGAAGGTGGTTTGCGCACACAACCCTCCCCCTGTTGGCTACTGGTTTCACCATTACTGTTCTTCTTTGACTGTTCTTCTTCATTACGTCTTCTTTGACTCAGGACTGTGATTTCAACAATCTGGTCATCCGTTAAGAGCTCGACGCCCGTATCTGTTGCATCCACGTCTACGTATTTCTCCATGGCAGGTAGCGGAAAGAGGTCGGCCAACCTCTCCCAGATGCCGCAAAATTCTTGTGCATCTTCAACACCTCCATCTTCAACGCGATCTCCATCTTCCTCTACTTGGTCACACGGTAGAACGAATCCCACATTCCTGTATGCATTAGCTATAGTCTGTTGAGACACCCTGTTCCATGCTGTCTTCAAAGTGAAGATAGCGTCAAGAAGGTCCCATTTGAAGGGAATTCCCCCATCTGCCGCTGCAAGTCGTCTGAATGCCAGGATGTGCCGAGAGTGTTGTTTCAAATTTCTGATGACACCACCATCCATTGGCTGGGTCAAGCTGGTAGTATTTGGCGGCAGAAACACAAGTTCAATGTTGTCCAGCTTAATATGAGGATGGGCCGGACAGTTATCGACGACCATAGCAATCTTTCTCCCTTGCATCTTGCCGTCAAGTTTCCTCAGCCATGCCTCAAACAATGCCCCTGTCATCCAGGCCTTCTTGTTGCTTTCGTAGGCGACTGGCAGATATTTCACGTTCTTAAATGCGCGTGGTCGCTTGCTCTTCCCGACGACAAAAAGGGGGAGTTTGTTGCTGCCATCCATGTTAGCGCACACTAAAACAGTGACACATGTTTTCTGCTGTTTACCTCCATGGTAGGTAGTGCCCTGAAAACCGAAGGACTCCTCTGGTAACATTTGCCAAAATAAACCAGTTTCATCGGCGTTGTAGATATCCTTCGGGTCATAACGTCTCAGAATATCTGTCAGCTTTCCATTTTTCGAGCCTTGGACAAGCTCTTCATCCACCCCAGCAGCTTCTCCAGCCTTTTTGATGTGGCCTATTCCGTATCGTTTCTTGAAACGATCTATCCAGCTCGGTGAAGGAGCCGTCTTGTGGCCAAATTCTTTGGCATAGTATTTGGCTTTTTCAAGCAGCATCTCCCCATCTAGCCGGAGATCAGGCAGAGATTCCTTTTGCCGAAACCACAGGATCAAAGCCGCATCCACATTGTCAAATGCCATCTGCCTCATTCTCTTGATGCCCTTCCGAGCATCACATGGATTTTCAACTGCTTGCACAATTTTGTGGTGTTTTTTTATCATGTCCGACAGTGTGTTGGTCTTCACATTAAATTTTGCTGCAATATCTTTTTTCTTCCATGTTGGATTTTCGTCCATGAATGTGAGGATTGAGTATTTTTCCTCATATGATTTTGCGTTCAACTTTCGCTTTGTTGCCATGCTCGAAAGTGATAGACGTGTTGCTCTCTTCGGCCTACAAAAGGATAATGGCAGAGAAGTCCTATTGCCAAGAGAGTTTGTACCCAGGTTCCTTCACTTTTTGGAAATTGAAGTTATGCAATTCACATTCTCGCTATTCGCCCCAGCAGTCTGTCTAACTTCGTGAAAGGAAAAAGTTAGAAAAGCACTATGTAGGAGATTGATGTTTGGACAGTGGAGCGTGATTAATGCCAAAGATATAACTGTCAACACCTCAGCAGGTGCGCCACGACCGGAAGAAATCTATGCGCACAGCAGGACTATCAAGATCTCAAATCAGAACACAGCGGTTAAAGAAAAGGAGAAGCTGGGGCAGAGCATAGTGCTACCATAAGCACTCCATCGGCACAGGTGCTATGTGCATACCATGTACGTGTGTAGGTAGGTGTGAGGGATTTTTCTTGCCAGCCGTGTATTGCTTTGGGTGCACGATTATTCTGGTCTGGGAATATTTACAATCGAGTGTGAAAAGATTTGTGACATGTCTTCGTTGTCCACTGTGCTTAATCGTGGGGGTAATGCTGAGTGATGTTTGAATTTTGCTTCGGGCAACATGCTGGGAAAAACAATAAGTTAATCAAGATCAGGACATTAGATTTCCCTTAGATTTCCCTTCAAGGTAATCACATTTTTAGTAAGTTTTTTCGAGCTACGCGAGTTTTAACACTTAGAAACTCCAAAGGAAAAATCGGGCCTTTCATTTTGCCTCCGAAGTAAGTGATATTCTGCTTATCTGACGTCGAGGTAAGCGAGGTTGACTGTAGTCGCATTATGCCTGTTTGATTGTCTGAAAGGAAGGAAATACATCCTCTAGGAAAAACACATTTCAATTTAAAGGGATTGTACAGTATTGGTGGAGATGAGAATTGGGCTTTTAACTGTTTTGCGAGATACCAAGAAAACACTTATATACCGGTAGTACAGAGCATACCATTTTAAGAGGAATTCAAAGTTTATTTGATGAAAATCAGGTTTGGAATAACTGAAACATCCAAAAACAAAGTAAAACAAAGCGATCGTAATAAAGTGTGGGTCCCACACTTTATTAGAATCATTCTTTTTTGGATATCTCAGCCATTTCAAAACCAATTTTCATCAAATAAACGTTGAATTCCTCATAAAATTACATGCTCTTTCATATTTTATAACAGGTTTCTCATTATCTCACCAAAAAATGTTAGAAACCTGAAATTAGGTCTCAACCAAAACTGTACGATCCCTTTAATCTCATAAAACTGATATGATACATAATAGTCTCTGTCCTTAAAGACGAGTTGTGAAAAACACATTTCCCTTGATACTTGAGCCATAAGGAACGTATCTCTTTTCAGTAAAACAGCAAACACGACTGCTGTATACGCTATAATTTTCGCGTACATAAATTTTCGCGAATTGCCTCTGTCACACATTTTCGCGAGTGGTTAAATTCGCGATTGGGGGACCAGAGAAAATATGAAGTGGCAAAGAAAGTGTGAATTTTCAACTTACTAGTAAATAAGAATGATACTAGTTATACACTGCATGAAAAAAGACTTGCCAAACTCTGCGAACTAGTAAGTTAGAATTCAACATTTTTGAAGTGGTTAAGTCCATCGCGCTAGATTTCTGATGAGTGGTCCCATAAATTTCTGACGAGTGGTCCCCTTGCGATAATGGATTGGCTCTCTACAGTATTCGTAAGTAGACGTGGACGTGCGTACACAAGCTTAGCCAGTATGGTCTGTTCGGTAAGCCGTGACATGGTATACTAGTACTGAAATGTTCGTATCAAGGCAAGGGATTCATTTTGGAAGGTAATATTTTCGCGTGTTGTTAATTTCGCGAATAGCTCCCGACTCGCGAAATTCGCGAAAATAAAACCCCCGCGAAATATATAGCGTATACAGTAAGTGCCTTACAACATACAAAATAGTAAGGAATTCTCCACAGATGATATGCCTATGCCATGACAAAGGTAGCTGTCTTGAAAAAGTGTTAGGATACCACACAATGATCTAATCGACATCATTTTTAACTTCTTTTTTGCACAAGTTGTATAATTTGATCAAATTTTGGACAGATCCCCTGTTCATGCTTACCTAAATTCATCAAAATTCATTTTTCTTTCGTCTTCTGCATGCTTTTGCAAGAACCACTCCTCTTTATCTATTTGTTTTATGCAAACAGAGGTATACTTAAATATCCAGAACCATTCTCTCATCCTCCCTCTATTTTCTTTTGTTTTGTTTTGTTTTGTTTTTGCTTTAAACCTTTATTCATGTCTAATGCAGGCATCCATCAATTCTCATGAATACAGGAAAAAAAAAATAACCCTCCATCAGTCCCACTCATTCAGAGGATTAATGCTTTCCTAAGTGATTGTAAACACTGTCTCCCTCCATGGGGATTATGGAAGCATCAAGTGTAAGCCTACTCAAGACACAACCTTCATTAAATGGCATTCTGCATGTAGGTATGTACATTATGACATATTCACCATTTGCACTGTTCATTACACACTGCTGATCAGACAAAGCTGTTAAAGACTGTGGCCGAAAACAAGTACTACTCTAAGTGCAAGTATTGATGTCTAAGTGCTTTGAAGGAAAACAGGGACCATTGATGCAGTTTCAAAGCTTTAATTACACTGAAGCAAAACTGAAAACTGTTGTAAATGTATATAATGTGCATGTCCGCTTCATTATGTACTTCTTGTAAAAGATCTCAGTAGAAGGCTAAATAAGCATGTGTTTTCAAATCACAGTATTACTTGTGACATTCCTTTGATTGACAATTTATTAACCATCAGCCGGTTCTGATCACACATAATCCAAACAGCATGAAACCATTGTCAACTCATTGTCAATGGAACCAAGTGAGTCCTACTCATCACCTACGAGGATTTTAGAATATCGAAGGAAAGGAGTTCAGAGAAAATAAGAATGTTGCAGGATAAGGGTAAAGAGAAAATGAGAATCTTGTAGTAAAGGGATTAATAGAAATAAGAACTTGTAGGAGAAGGGTTAAGAAAAAATGATGAAAGGGGTTAATAGAAATAGGAATATTGGAGGAAAGAGGGTATGAGAAATCTTAAGAGAATCTTGTGGTGTTATGACACAAAAGAATCTTGTGATGTTAAAGGGTGTGTACAGTTCTGGTCGAGGTGAAGATTTAGCTTTTAACGTTTTGTGAGATATTCAGAAACCAATCTATGAGATGTCAAAGAGCATGCGGTTCTAAGGGGTATCAAAAGTTTATTCGATGAAAATCGGTTTTGAAATGGCTGAGATATCCAAAAACAAGGTGAAACAAAGATATACTAATAAAGTTGGGGCATGTCGCCTTTTATTATTAGCACATTTTTGGATATCTCAGCCATTTGAAAACCAATTTTCATCAAATAAACGTTGAATCCTTCTTAAAATTACATGCTCTTTCATATTTCATACGAGGCTTTTCATTATCTCACTTAATGATGTTTAAAACATGAATCCCTACCTCAACCAGTACTGTACAGTCCCTTTAAGACACAAAAGAATCTTGTAGGAAAGTGACTAGAAATATGAATGTTGTAGAAAAGTAGTTAAGACATATAAGGATCTTGTGTATAGGAGAAGGATTATAAAGAGAAATAAGAATCTTGTACAAAAAGGATGAAGAGAAGTAAGAATCTAAAGGAAAGAAGTCTCGAGAAATAAAATTCATGTAGGAAAGGGACTAATAGAAATATGAAAGAGAACTGCCATGACTAGAGGCAAACATCATCAGGGAAAGTAAAGTAGAGAGTTACAAATCACATGAAACCAACGCCATGCAAGGGAGAAAAGATCAGTGTTTCTATGTACATCATATTCTTGTTTTACTTTTCACTTTTAATTTCTCAAATGGCTACATGCCCCATAAATTTCCTTCTTGTCTCCTTGCACAAGAAATAAACAAAAAAAGAAAACAAAAACAAAAACAAAAACCACAAAGAGTATGACTATTCCTCACCAATTAGATTTTAGTTGTTAAAGCCAGTGTTGCTGAAGTGTTTTCGTGGAAACTGAAGAAGAATACTTCATCCCATATCAGAATGTATCACATCACCACATGTATTTATCTGATGATAAAAGTGCATTTATTGGCATTTTCATAGCTAAACCAAGTGAATATAGTTATCTTGCTTGCTTTGCTCTTACCACAATTGTTTAAATGTAAATTTATAAAAGAAAACTAGATTGTACTTTGCTACTCAATAACATTAACAGTGCAAACCTACACATAGATTATTTTTTTACAGTCTTACTCAATACTGTCTCCAAATTATTGCTCAAATGGTAATTGAAATATATGTCAGAGATAGAATTTGTGTCATCATATGACTTCATTTGTTATTTGTTCAATACTAAAAGGAAGACATATCACATACCCAGCCACAAAAAAAAAATCAACTTTTGTAAATAAAAGCGAGTGTCCATTTAAATTTATTGGGACACATGATATCCCCTGCACACAAATATCAATGCCAATATCATGGCATCAACAGCTCTTGGCAAATGTGAGATGGGGCTTTTAAATATTAGCTCTCTTTAAGCTATTAAGTACTCAGTGGTAAACACTTGTAGGACTTTTCTGCTACAACCATAAAATATTACAACTCCAAAGGAAAATATTTTGACAAAGCTTTGTTTTTCTCTCTCTCTTTCTTATTTTGGGGGCTCTGGATGACAACTTTTTTTGTGTGCAATAAATAACTAAACACTACTGGGATTATGTTTTTACCCAAACACAACATCAAACTTCCACATGAAATTTTAGGACAAAATCTATATTACAGATATATGACACATATATGATATTTATAACATGAGAAATGGCAACAAAATATGTTGGAGGGGGAATAGTCACAGAATGACTTTACTTCAGGATTTGAAATGTTAGTTAGAAGGAAAGGTATTGGTCTCTTATACAGTTGATAGTCTGTAATTCAATAATACAAATTCATCTCTTTGCTCAATCTAACACTTGGGATTTCAGGCTGACATGTGTTTATTTCAATCTAAAAATATATGTAGTATATTACTCATCTGAAGGTCCCGTCCTTGGCATACAAATATTTGAATCTCTGAAATAGAAATCCCCCTCATAGGAACTTGTTGAATTTTCACAAGTCCAAGAAGATCATTCATTTCAAATCTATATGCATTCACAAGCAGATGTTGGCATTCACCAACTGAACCCACCCGGGGGATATGGGGGAAAAGGCCACATGAAAACAAAATGGCAGTACAAGCTCAGATCCTTCCATCTATTTTTTTTTTTGGTCTATTTCCTCTTCCCTTTCTTTTCCCCCTATCACTCTGTCCCTGTGCTGACATCATAAAGGATGCCCTGTCAACAGCCACCTATCCAGGCCTGAAAAAAACCTCTCTAACTCCCCGCAATATATATCGTTTAATCATTAACCATGCAGCAAGATCTTTCTTTGGCCTGAGTACAGACAGAGGGAAACAGAGAGGAAGGAGAATGATTGAAGAAAGGAAAGGATATAGACATATAGGCAGAGATGGATAATAGATGGATGGATAGATGGATGGATGGATGGATGGATGGATGGACAGAGAAGAGGAGAGAGAGGGCAAACTGAGGTAAAGGAATTGAACAAAGAGTGATCGTTTACTTCATACACAAATACACTGATGGAGCAGCCTTGAAACTGTCTGGCGGAAGCTGCCCATATACAGTGCATCATGACAACAACAATAAAAGGACTAAAAAGGACATACCACATTGCTGTTGAAGGCATGCTTGTAACATTACGGGGTTTGTTTTTGTTTTTTTAGAAGAAGAAGAAGAAGAAGAAAAGATCAGATTGAAATGTTGCAGACATGCTTTCAGTGCTATCAATGCCTTAAAGTTCATCTGACAAACATATCTACATTATCATTATTCTTACATTACATGTTTACCTCTTGAATTCTGACAAGACGCTGATCATGTGACGGAGAGGCAAGAAATCAATGCGACTCAAGTCACTGTTCATGGCCAAATAGGTGTAATATATGAAACAATGCATATCCCTGGAGAGAGAGTCTATATCCTATAACAATTCCACGTTCACATTCCGTCTCATGTTCAGAACTGACTGTAGTCCCTTCCAACACTCATACACAATATGAGACAGGGCATTGCACTGCTTGGAACTTTTCATGCCAATACACGTGTACATGTGTATTAAAGACTAGAATCTGAACACAACTGGCAGTTTCTGGAGTTTCCCATCACAAGATTAACCCTTAGCCCCCCAAAGATGGTACTTTCCCACAGACATAAAACACCGCACATCAGTCCCTGTGATCTATGGGTTAATCAAGTGAAGATAGAACTCCAACAATTTAACTTGAGAATTCAAATGCCATCATGTTTATGGGTATGGGATCACGACATGCAGCCAGATCATGCTGTTTTAGGCTCTGAAATGAGTAAACTGACATTTTTGGCACTGCTTACAAAACAATTTAATCTGCTGCAAATGATCAATCTCTCTCCGAACAAGAGACCCGGGGGTCACGCGCTCACTGAGTATCGCAATTTCACCTTCCATGCACTCTTGCACACTCTTACCTGAGAACATTGGAAAATTAGGTCTGCATATATGGATCCCCCCCCCCCCCCTCAACTCCAGGGTGGGGGGGGGGGGGCAGGCAGCCCTGGATCTGCAATTAACAAACTTGGAACTAAAGTCATCAATGTACAAACTCATGGTATTAACTTTGCTTTATCATTTCTGGTTCTATAGAAGATTTTAAATATTCCTTAATGTGGGGGGGGGGGGGGGGGGACCTAGGGGCCCCCAAGAGGGACATGGTGCCCATTTGAAGGAATTGAGATTCTATCCCCCTAGGGATGCTACCTGCTAAGTTTGGTCAAAATTCATCATGAGGTTTTCAAAAAGAAGATGAACATGTACAATTCAGGTCCCAGTAGGACCCATCCCATTATCCTCTCCTGGGTCCCAAAGTGGGGGGGGGGGGGGGGGGGGGGGGCACCCCTGATTCCGCCAATCCCGTGAACAAACTTGAAACTACAGTCATCAATGTACTAACTCATAGTATTATCTAAGCCCTATCACTTCTGTTTTTTTTTTTTGTTCATGGGGGAATCAGGGGTGCCCCCCTTGGGACCCAGGGGAGGGGGATTGGGAGGGGTCCTAATGGGGCCTAAATTGTACATTTTCATCTTCACTTTGAGATCCCCATGTCTGATTTTCACCAAACTTGGTAGGTAGCATCCCTAGGGGGATAGGATCTCAATTTGTTCAAATGGGCACCACGGCCCACCAGGGGGCCAAAACCCCCTATAATTAAGGAATCTTTTAAAAAGAAGATTTTTAAAGATTCCTTAATTATAGGGGGTTTTGGCCCCCTGGTGGGCCATGGTGCCCATTTGAACAAATTGAGATCCTATCCCCCTAGGGATGCTACCTACCAAGTTTGGTGAAAATCAGACATGGGGATCTCAAAGTGAAGATGAAAATGTACAATTTAGGCCCCATTAGGACCCCTCCCAACCCTCCTCCCCTGGATCCCAAGGGGGGCACCCCTGATTCCCCCATGAACAAACTTGAAACTACAGTCATCAATGTACTAACTCATAGTATTAACTAAGCCCCATCACTTCTGGTTCTAGAGAAGAAGATTTTTAAAGATTCCTTAATTTTAGGGGGTTTGGCCCCCCCCCCCCCCCCCCCCCGGGGCCCCCCAGGTGGGCCATGGTGCCCATTTGAACAAATTGAGATCCTATCCCCCTAGGGATGCTACCTGCCAAGTTTGGTGAAAATCAGTCTTGGGGTTCTCAAGAAGAAGATGAAAATGTAAAAAGTTTACGCACGACGCACGACGCACGACGCACGACGCACGACGCACGCCGGACAAAGAGCGATCGCAATAGCTCACTTTGAAGGCTCAGGTGAGCTAAAAATCTGGAAAGTGTCAGTTTATCTTGGTTTATCTTTATTGGTCATATTGATGTCATTTTAATGTGATGTTGTCCTCAAACATAAACCACTATGACAGGTCATACAACATTAGCCTTTAATGCAGTGAAGAATCAATATCATTGTAAAGGTACAGGAAACATTTTCCATCACATCTCTAAATGCATCGGTATACTTTAATGCAAAATTTTCAAGTGTTTAATATATCAAAATGACAGCTTCACATAAATATTACAAAAACTGGCAAAGAGTTATACAAAAGGAATAAAAATGGCAACTACCTTTAAATACTTCTTCTTAAGTTTACTTAGGGTGTAGGAAAATGTGAGCCGGTTTCCCAATAATTTTCATTTTTGGTCATATTCATGGCAGGTATGAAATAATTCACTGACACACATTATTCAATCATAACAAAAACAAAAAACAGTGATGATGCACTTAAATAAGTGATGAATAACATGAATACTCTGACGGGTCCTATGTTGCTAGCAGTACCAATAGTTCCAGCACCAAAATCATAAATGGTATGATAAAATCTTTGATTTTAAAACTACCAGCTTGTGCTTGAAATCCTCTTCATACCATTCATTGCCATGATTTATGCCATTGAGACTGCACAGTTTTATGGACTAGAGGAAGCTTGCCTCCTGTGTTTACAGTTTGAATGGCTTACGTTTAAACACATATCTTTAATGGGTCAATATGAGAAGTTGATACAGTGTCATAAAAAATATGATACACTTTTGTACTTTTGTGGGTTTGCAACTGCAGTTTAAGAGACATTCGTTCTTAAAGGGACTGTACAGTACTGGTTGGGGTAGGGATTCATGTTTTGAACATTCCTTAGAAGTGAGATAATGAAAAGCCTCTTATGAAATATGAAAGAGCATGTAATTATAAGAAGGATTCAACGTTTATTTGATGAAAATTGGTTTTCAAATGGCTGAGATATCCAAAAAAGTGCTAATAATAAAAGGCGACATGCCCCAACTTTATTAGTATCTCTTTGTTTCACCTTGTTTTTGGATATCTCAGCCATTTCAAAACCGATTTTCATCGAATAAACTGTTGACACCCCTTAGAACCGCATGCTCTTTGACATCTCATAGAGTGGTTTCTGAATATCTCACAAAACGTTAAAAGCTAAATCTTCACCTCGACCAGAACTGTACACACCCTTTAACATCTATAAATAAAAATCTCTGCAAAATGATTAAGACCTCTAGAACATTTGTATGCAAACAACTTACTGTAAAACTGGATATTTTTGCACCATTAATTTTTTTTTGCACTTGGCCAGGTAAGACGACTTTCACATGTTTTTGATTTTGCAGAATCATGACAATAATTAGTGGTACGTATAACAAGCAAAAATAATTGCATACATTCATTTTGCAATTGTTTCTGGTTGCAAAAAATGTGCAAAAATTTTCACACTGCAAAATTTTCACTTTCACAGTATGATAATGTCTAACTATCTTTCTATTCATCACTGTATGCAGTATTCTATCTTTTCAATTTTGTCATTAAGTCCAGACACTTCCCAAGACTGCACGCTGAAAGGACTCTCACCAAACTGCACATTTGCTGGTCTCCTTTCACAGATAATTTAAAAAATCTCTTTTGTTTTATTACACTGTAACAGGCTGAAAGTCCCAGAGGCAATCATTAATGCATGAATTGACATGCTTGGTTGCCAAAAATATCAGTTACCACCAACTCAGACAAATAAGGCTCTACACTCGGTCAATTTACACGAGGAAGAAATGAGAAGCTAGTGTACAGTAATTAATGCCAGGACTACCAACATGCATCCCATGCCTAGAATACTGGTAGACACACACACACACACACACACACACACACAAACACAAACACATCACACACGCACACACATGGAGTCACAGTCACACACACATACATACACATACACAAGCAGATACACACCCACACACACACAAGCACACACATATACACACAACATATATAAAATCTAATATGTTTTACTAACAAAACTTCATTATTTTAACACACAGATCAGAGTCAATCCCAGTGATTCAAAAAAGAACAAAAAAAACTTATATGATATCGTAATCAAATCTAATGGGGTGTTGCAAGAAAGTTACAATCAATTGCAACTTGCAACTGATTGTCACTGGCCAATCAAAATCATTGTTGCATGCATGTCTTCTTAGTACGGCAGACCCTGAGCCAGTCAGAATGGTTGTTTCAAAATTAGCAATTATTTGCAATTGATTGCAACTTTCTTGCAACACCCCATTAGATAAACAACAATGTGCTAGGGTTATGATCAATCATGATTTATAATTCGAAGCTTCTATTGTTATAATATTCGATTTTAAAGGAATGAAGGAATGTGGGTAGTCATGTGAGCAATCATGCACATGTAGTGTCTGATTTTAATTTCCTGACCCGAGGATATCACTAAATTGTACACATTTGTACATTATTGCACTTCTCTCATCTAAGGTAGATGTGGAAGGCTTAGTTACATTTCTCTCTCAATTAAACGAGAATAGTTCTTCTTTAAGGGTGGAAAGAAGTACACAATAATAAAGATGTTTTCTACATCTTTCTGCCATAATCATCTCATGTAGCTGCTACAAATTTGCATGAGATTTGCCAAAGATCAGCATACACCACATAGGACACTCATTTGACTCTCAAGAATACTTGAAATGAAATCACTGTCTTTTTGAAATACTAGCAATTACAGAGTGTAAATGAACGTGACTACAGCGATACACATGGAATCATTCTGTAATAATTCCTCGTGCATGTTTGAAGCTTTCCATATTTAAGTACCCACCCTTCGAGTACATATTCACACGTATAAAGTACACTCTTCGCAAGGCAACTTTTTTTATACAGTGCAGAAACAGCCCCGCATTTGTCTCAAATTTAACACAAGAAGTTGGATGAACCTTAGAAAAATAGGGGAAATTGTTTATGTATCCGAAACATTATCACGTGCAGTTACAAAACAAAATGATTGCTGATACTCATTCCCATATAATTGCGTGTGACATAAAGATCATAACCTCAAAACTTCAACCCCTGACATTTACAAAGTAAAACTTCACTTCAGGCAATAACAACAACAAAGGATCAGAGCTAATTGAAGGTGTAGATTTGTTACATGGATTTCTGAGAGACTGGAGGTAGAAAATTTAATTTTCAAGAACTACGCCAACATCATGAACAACCAAACGATTTATCTGAAGCATAACAAAGGTGTTTTGCTGGGTCAATGCACTCATTGTTGAGGTTCAGTATCATTCCAGTCTAATTCCTCTCAACAGTGATATTCAAAAAGTGGAGATAAGTATCAATATGATGATAGTATGTCCTATTGCACAACAAATATCCTAATACATCACATTTCATACAAGTATCTAACTTTAGAATTTAATATAAATGTATGTAACATTGGTTATGGTGTTTTAGAATTCCTGGATTAAATCCTTGACATTCTTTTTTCTTTCCTTTGTGTGTGTGTGTGTGTGTGTGTGTGTGTGTGTTTGGTGGTGTTCAACCTTAAATGAAGCCAACTATGCAGCATTTTTTGGATTATAAACCTTCTGAATGATGACAATAAGGATGATGATGATAATAATGATAATAACAATAAAAATGATAATGATGACAACAATAATGATGATGATTATGATAATATTAACAACAACAATAATATTAACAATAATAAGAGTCTTACCCACTCTGCCACAGCGCCCCAACTGAATGAAGAATCTCATTTCATTTTCTGATTACTGTAAGGGGCCTTGGTAATAAGAAACCTTATTTAATTTTTGGATTAACAAACTTTTGGAATAGCACCACAAATACACAGAATTCATGATTGACAAAGCCTACTTCATCTTCTGATAGGTTACATTCTGATATATATGTATTGATACTATATATATATATATATATATATATATATATATATATATATATATACACGAAGACCCTAATGTATGTTCACAGAAAAAAAAAATTAACATGTTTTGGTATCTCACATTCATGTGATGATTAGTTTCTACTCACTGAAAGGTAGAATATCAGACATTTGAACACATATCGTTGTACATAATACAGGCCTTTGGGCAATGTTTTCACCTAAATTTTGATTGAATATATATTATGTGATGTCCTCTTCAGTACAATTATTATCATTATTATTATTACTGTTCCTATAGCGCATAATACCTTTGGTAGGCCTCTATACTCTAGAGAGAGAGAGGGAAAAAAAGAAAAAAATCACTTTGAAGAATAATTTGTTACACTGCTACTTAAAATGAATGCTCAGAAACCCAATATGGCGCTGATTGCAGACATGATGAAAAAAAAAATGTGTTTTGCTGATGCAGTATTATGATTCCATCATGTCTAGATTGAGTAAAACTGTCTGAAGTGAAGAAAAAAATGGAATCAACATGAGTCCCTTTTAATCATTTCACTCACAGTGAAACCACATGGTGAGATGGCAGAACAAAATTAGTGGGGAAAAATACAGTGCAAGGGAATATTAAGGAAAGTTAGCCCATGATTCACAGATTCCACTGAAATTGGATGACCACAAAATCAATACTTGTCCTCAACGCAACAATGAGCTGCAGCCGCTCGCCCGTTTCAACCACACATCCAGCGATGATGACAACTCGCCTGATTGGGCTGTAAATCATTCCCCCAATCCGCTCCTTAGCACTACACCCTCTTCGCTGCTGTGTAAGAAGATACGAGATAAAATCCGCCGTTCTAATGTTCTAATTTTCAAATGAGATATCTTTTCATTATTATCCTCTCGGCTCCCTCCATGATTGAAAGACAAAAGGTGCATAAGCAATGAGGTCCATCAAAAGAATGACATGAGATGACTGTTAAAAATACAGACACATACATGACAGCCAGAATTTGGGTTCTGTCCATGTTGATTAGCTTTCTTACAAATAAAACATTGGATGAATGTTGTCAGCAGCAGGCAATGAATCCCAGAAGAGAAAATTTCACAAATATTTTACATACGTTATGTGCAGTTTGAAATTTTGCTGTAACTTTACTGCCAATTACGCAGAAATGGGCTTCTTGTATTTTTTAAGGCTGTACAAAACACAACTGTTGTGATAAAGAACATTGTGATGAAAAGCAGAATAAAAAAAAAACTCAGTTACAAGGAGTCTGGAATGATAAGTTTACAAGGGAAAAAAAAACAAAAGTGAGTGACATCTTAGCAACATAACAGGATTCAAAGTCATACGTGCTCTGTTCATTTTTGTTAAATCTTACTCATTTTTGCTATTTCACTGTTGAAAGTTGATTAATTTATTTAAACTACCTTTTTAGACAACTTCCTCTCAAAGAACGCAACTTTGTTTCCCTCTCTTTCAACAACATAAAATGTATACGGCATTACACAGAAACCAAATGTCTCCTGTATCATCAATATGGTCCTGTTCTTGTTCTGTACCATCCCTTCTTGCCAGTCACAAGTTTTCCATCTAACACCATCAAATCCATTTCACTCTGAAAAGCGACCTAATCTAATTCCAGATACTGACCCTCTTTAATGACCACATATTCTTGGAAAGTATAGTCCACAGCCTTGATTGGGATTAAGAGTTTCTCATCGGTGGTGGATGCACAGAATAGTGGAAAAGCCCCGAGGTCTCACCTCAAGCAAAATTCTTAACTTTTACAAAAAGATGAGAAACAGGATCAATAAATGTGACATTTATTTCTTAATATGAAGTCACTCTAATATGATTTGTTACTGAAGTCAAGGCACTTCTCACTTCACAGCGCCTGCAACAAGATTCATTTGCTTTCCCCCTCCGAAACCAGGATTGCCTAGAGCTTAAGGTGGCACGTGATGAATGGCGGTATGGTGGAGGATGAACTCTAGAAGCCTTGGATGTGAACACAGACATGGAGGTACTAAGGATTAAGTGTCACTATCTTGACCTAGAATTCCACATTCTTCAACAATGTTCAAAATTGGGACAAGATGTAAAAGAAAATAAAGGCAAGAAAGAAGGATGGCGAGAAAAAAAAAATTGGAGGTCCCACGGGGAATAACACCTTCTAGGGAAATCCCATCTTAAACAGGTTAGGACACATCTCTTCAGTGATGAATGATTAAAAGGTAAGGAGAAGGGGACAGAAAAATGGGGCATCCAAGGAGGAGAAAGCTTAGAAGAAAAAAAAAAAGAAGTCAAGTGGATTCTTCATTGTTTACTTTATTGTTCACCGACTGCCACAGTGTCACAAGGGAATAATGAGAAAAGATGGTGGATATTCTCAGAGTCAAGCTAAAACAACACAGAACTTGACAAAGTAAACTTATAATATATATCATTAGCTGAGACCCAAAAAGGATGCTATCACATTCTAAGATTTGAGGGTAAATGAAAATGAAAACAATCAATCTTCACATTTAAAAGCTTATTCATTCAAAAATGCGTAGATATGTAAGCATAGTCCCAATTATCAGGTAAAATAGCACCCTTGTGATTTAGATTTTTAATATTTTATTGAAAATTAAGATCATCTAAAATTTCCACCATAATGGAGAGATCAAGCTCTACAACATGATAGCAATAATTGAACACCTCCCCCCCCCCAACTGTGAAAATGCCCTTCTTGTTCTCAGCTAATAATATAATATATACATGCATATAGAGTATAAATGTATAATATGATCACAAATATGCATTAACATTTGAAGCTAGATGAGAAGGCCACTTTCTAGACATCTTTATAATATGCTTCCACTTCCCATTCTTACAGCCCCTTGCTAACACATTTGCAAAAAAACACACACAAAAAACCCCAAAAATACAAACACCAGCTGTAATGCTTCAAAGTCCAAATGTAGGTCTACATGTATATGAGTTAGGGATGAAAATAACCAACATGAAAATGTTAATCAGTGTAACCAATTTTAAGTATTGTTCAACATACAAAATATGAACAATAATTTTTATCAAAAACAGTTTCCAGAATAAACCATCACGACGATGGTCTATTGATCAAATTAGTCATACCGCCTTACAATTGTGACTTCATTGCAAAATTTTTGTATGGTAGGATATTTTGTGATACAACTGAACTGTACATATGAATGTGACAATGCAAACATTTTTCAATCGCTGCTCCCAATGTTAAATAGAGGTTTTAAGTAGGCAGATACCACGCACAGAAGAGCTCTTCACTGTTAACCTGTTGAGGACAGACTGATTTTGCTACAACACTCATTTCCCATCTATAGACACCTGCCCAAGTATACTCAGGACTCGTCCTCAGCGGGTTAATTAACCAACGTTTGTACAACATCTCACACGCTATTGCTTCATATCCTATATGAATTTATCAACTTTTCTCTCATTCAATATTCATCTTTGATGCTTTAGATTTCATGCACAATAAAGGGGAGGAAGCTGAGAATGACACCATTATGATACTACATCCTGCCCTGAAGAAACATAATCCTTGATCTTTTCCATACTTTTTTATGTCGAGGTAAAATAGCAAAAAGTGTATGAAAGCTGTTAAGGACTATGAGTAAAGTCACTACAGGAGAGAAGATAGTGCACATTACTAAAATGAGATGCAAATTCCATGTAATAAGGGGGTCACGCAAACAATTGAAATACGACAGCAAAAGAATATCAACCGCAGATTGTTTTTTAGCTTGTAGACACAAGTGTGCACACAAATTTTATAATGAATTACTCATTTTTCTATTATATCCTTGTTCAATGATAGCTTAATTCTTGAAACACAGCACATTGTTCAATTAAAAGCAATTCATTGCTTTAAAGTCCATCCAACATTTTAATGCATCTATTGCAATAAATACAACAGTATACTCTAACACAATGTACAAGATGATACATACTCAAATAACATATATTCATAAAAAATATTCCAACAAATTTAACTGCATTGTATCATGTCCAAAACAGTAAAATAATTGACTTGTTTGCTGAAGAGTTAGAGATATCTCTAGGCCCCTCGAATAAGTAGTAATTAAGAAAGCAGCCTTCAGATTTGCCACATTACACCATCAGTCTGTACATACCAATGTATCCAAAAGAGTTTGAGCCTGAACTGAAGACTAGAGGGTGTAACCCTTCTGAGAAGAGGAAACAGGGTTACTAGTAGACCGGGGTCATGAGAAACAATCATATGGTGTCACTCTGCCACAATATGATTTATGAGGAATACTGATGGGTATTCAAACGTGCCATACAAAATGAACCACCACAATCAGGTACTGAGACTCTTTTTTTTTCCTCTCTCTCTCTTTATGCTTTCTTTCTTTTTGATTGTTTGAAGTGAATACATGAAAATATATCATATAAAGCTTATCTGTGCTGGATTGAGAAATATTACAATCAAAATTTATCAGCCTCAAGCAAAAAAAAAAAAAAAAAAAAAGCTATGCATTAAGCAGTGTACATCAGGTTAGTATGTACATGCATATTATTTCGTTTGCCATAAAGTGGGTTTGTAAGAAATACTAACTTTCTGTGAGTCCGAAATTCTTTATTTTATACTTTCAAGTGTTTTAACTGAGTATACAATAACTCATTACCCAGAGTTCTTTTTGTGTGAATCATGGGGTAATTGAGTTATTAAAGTATTACCATACTGATGACTTAAGGGACCTTGTTGAGGAGATATAAAATCATATTTGATCAGAAGTATTATGAAACCAATCAGTCGCACAAAGCCACACACAACACTGGTTAATTTACCCTGGATAATCAAATGCCTTTTGTGGTGTATTGGAGATGTGATGGCCACTGCAACATACATCTAATCTCTCCTAATCTAATCCCCTCCCCTAGTCCTCCAATCATCCCAATATCCCCCCTTCCCCTTTGCTCCTTACCCCTCCCATGGCTTCCTTGCATCTCAAAACTCCTGAGAACTGGGACATGTGGAGAAATCCTTCCTCACGGGGGTGCAGAAATCAAATAGATGTTGCACTTGACTTTACTGTGTAATGTGGGGCAAAGTGCACTTGGCTTTTCAGCAACCTTGCACACACACACACACACACACACACACACACACACACACACACACACACACACAAAACACATTAACACATTCATCTATACACACACACACACACACACACACACACACATTCTTAAAAGAGGCTTCAACTAGGGATATGACAGTTTGCTCAGGGTAACTGGGCATACTCCATTATTTGTTTCTGGAAAAAAAATCTTCATTCCGTTGAATTGACGAACTGAAATTGAAAATCATTAAGATTAATATTGGAGTTCAGTCTTAATAATGAATTAGACTTTGTGTAGTATATAGGTGCAAACACAACAATCCAGCATACATGTAAAAAGCTGGGGATAACACATAATGTCCAAAATACACTGAGATTTTGGAACATATAAGTATTTTCACTGAGTGGGTATAGAAATCTTGCAACTTTTATTTTCATGGCATTTGCAAATGAGAAAGGGCCTGCATATTTATTTTCAATATGCATATTAATTAATGCTTTTGAAATGATTACAAATATATGGTCTGCTTATGCATTGTATATAATATCTCTGTTCATTTGATGGAAATGAAAAAAAAATACATTTGAACTTTGAACTTCGAACTTCGAACTTTGATATTGTGTTTGTCTTGTCAGTCTGTCTTCATCTATGTTCATTTTGGAATCCAGCTAGAGAAACTCACAAAATTAATATAAACCAAATGTACTTTTTTCTCCTCTTGGCAAAGTTGTCTGGTTTCTGGATTTCATAATCATCACAACAGAGTAGTAAACAGGGCAAACAAAAGGTGTAGAAATAGACAACAAACTAATCACAAATTCTGCACAAAACAAAAATGTTTTAACACACACAGTCATTTGTACATCTGATTGGTGATTTCATAGAAATATGTTCTTTTGTCACAGTCACAAAACTACGGTACAAAATGATTTCCGTGATTGTGAAAAAAGAACATATTTCTGTATCATAGTCATTTTATACATTTAAATAAATAGTCTGTTTCTGACGGAAAGTGTACATAGGTGGCATCTTTGTCACTATTTGAAACAGCTGAACGTTTATATTCATACTCGTACAATGTCATAAAATCTTTCCACATGCGTGCCACAACACTGATCATTTCCACTTATCCTAGATCTTTTGACCTCAGCCACAGCAATTTGGATAGAAGGTGACTTCTTTTTTTTCATCCTGTGTCTCTCCCCCTTGGTCTTGGCGAGCATCAATTATGCACGGGCAATTCTTTAGTGCATTATCAATCAGTTGCAAGTTAAAGTTCCACAGGGCACACAGACGGGGCTGAAAATCCAATTATAAGATTGAGTTCCTCTTCAATATTAATTTCAAATTGGAGAGCCCTCTCCCACGTCTCTTTATCAGATTGCCAAAGTGTGGTGGAATTATGGTACATGCCGGATCATTTCAAATGATCTACTTGGGCAGATGTGGGTGGTGTTAACGAACAGGAGAAAAAAAAAAAGGAGAGAGAGAGAGAAAAAAAAAAATGATACTCCCTTTTTGTGTATATGTATCAGCGAGGACACATTATTAAGGCAGACTTCTCAGCATATGGTATCTTATTGTGTTTTCTTTGGGCTGCTTCTTCGGTCCTCTCAACCATTTATGTTTCTTCCTCCTGTCTTTTCTCTATTCTTACTTCTCCAAGTATCATAATGATAAAAAAATTGTTCATTCAAATCAAATCTCACTCTCTCTCTTGTTACGGTGCCTTGAAGACTATGGCTTTTGTGGCAACTTAACACCCTTTTATCATTCTCAACCAACAAAAATTCAAAGATGATGATAAAGAAGAAGAAGAAGAAGAGGAGAAGAGAATACACAGGATTTTAATCATACATTACAAAGAACTGGTTGACTTGATTTGCTATTTCTCATAATATGATGTTTTCGTTTCTCATTCTTTTGTACCGTGTGTGCAGCTTTCTTTTCACCTTCACATTATACACACATTCCAGCCTCGTGCCCAATTAAACACCCCCTATCAAGGCAGTCAGCTGAACCCTCCATCTCTAACAAGGTAACCTGCTGACTTGCTTCCTTCCACACCAGTCACATCACAACAGTTGTCACTTATTTATTTACAATCACCATGACGACCAAGCCTTGCTCCGTAACCAGGGCGACAATTACTCTTGAGACAGGCTGATTTGTGTAGGGTTAGCATCAAGCAGAGAATCATGCAGCATGTTCAATCAGAAGAAACGACCAACCATTCTGGCAGAGGGGGCCACAAAGCATTTGTAATCATCGACGATGTCATGAAAACACACTTATAATCTTGGCTGTCTGATGCTATGAATGCCATTCATCAATGCCCCTCTCATTGTCAACTGGAATTAACCCTTTGAGGACGACTCCTGTGTATACTCAGGGAAGCGTCTATGGGAAATGCGTGTTGTAGCAAAATCAAACCGTCCTCAATGGGTTAAATGTAGAAATCAATTACTAGGACTGCATGACCATGCACACTGCCGGCACATGTAGGGCCTGCACCTAACATTACACAGATGTTGACTCCAACTAATGTATTGTATAGCCTAAACACATAGAAATGTATGAGATTGTTATAATTTGGTAAATCAACATCACACTGTCAATTATTTCTATATTATTCTGCCTTTTTTTTCGAAGTTTCACATCATGCTGGACATTTCAACACAAACAACAAACTTATCTCTTACGCCCTTTTTACACTTGTGTTTCTTAACCCCATACTTTCTCTGACCCAGGACTATCGTTAGTCCCGCACCAATTTTTTTCAGCTTTTTACACTCGCCAATTAGTCCCGTACTAAGCTCTTGTCCGGGGCTAAGGAGAAAATTGACCTTTTTACACTCGTATTTCTTTGTCCGGTACTTTCCAAACCACATGAATATTCATGATCACGCTGTGCACTGTACACATACACGCACGCACTGGCAGCACTTGATTACCTCGTTTCTGATTGGTCAGTGGGGGTCGGACTTCGTCTCCGGATTATTTTTTTGTTCTGTTTACACTCACTTGCTTGGCTAACCCTGCTATTTTGCAGGGCCAGATAGTACGGGATTATCGGTGGGGCTAGCCCACTTTGGCAAAAACGAGTGTAAACAGAAAGTGGGCTAAGGATAGTCCCGTACCAACGGTGGGGCTAAGGGGGGGGGGGGGGCCTTAGCAAAAATAACTAAGCAAAAAAACTAAGCAAAAATTTACAAGTGTAAAAAGCCCTATACTTGCCCACATACCCATTCGGACTTCCAACTTGCTAAACATTGATTATTAGTATCCCTGGGCATGCAGTCAAGTGGGTTTGTGGCACCTTGTAAGATAAATCCCATTATCAAAAAGCAGGTTTATCTATCATGCTAGAAGTTGGAAGCTACTGAAGAGTAATGGCCAACCTTTCTCTGTTTGTTTATCTGTTTGTTTGTTTGCTTGCTTGTTTGCTTGTTTCATTCAGCACGCATAAGATGTAAGCATCTTCTTAAACCACCTGTAACATACCTTACATTATGTGTGCGGTACCACCCACAAGAGCAGTGTGTGTGAGAGAGTGAGAGAGTGAGAAGGAAGAAATATATGAAATTTGATTGCAATGTATACAACAACAACAACAAAAATACTCAGTGATTCATATCAATTGGGTTTTTTTTTTCCTAGACTTATTTGAAATTATTTGAGAATAACTTCATAAGAAATGCATGATGACCAAGTCTCCTCAAAGTTATCTAACCCTCCCATCCATTGCAGGTCTAAACATCTCTGTAATGTTGAACAAGTAGATGACCCTATTTCATTGCATGTTGATTCATTGCATAATGATTTATCCACTACATGCATCTTTCCTTCATATATACATCAAAGACTTGAAACTCTTTGTACTGAGGTTATTTGTCTGTTGCTTGTATTTACCAAACATGTTCAAGCTTTCAAGACATCTTCCAGCTCCCCTTAACATGAAATAGACATCCAGTCTGTACGAAGATGAATTTAAGCATGAAAGGAATGTTATACATGTAGTGTTACCGAGTAAAAAGGTTAGTTCAAACAACATACGTAGCTCCTTTCTGAGCTCTTCAAAATGTTTTTAAAATGAGGAAAGCTACTTTTCAAGATGTCTCATCCCTGTATAATCTTCTGCTTGGAGGATTTATCAAAAGCTAGTTCCTGCTAAAGTACAGAAATTTATACAGGTATTCATGCATTTCCTGAAATTACCTTAGGCTCTTTTTTTTCTGCTTCTACAGATCCAGCACAAATACACTGATCACTAATGTTTGATGTTCTTGGCAGGAGAGCATGAATGTTTTATAAGGGATTCAGGACCGACGTGTCTTCTCCTTCTCGTTTACTGCTCTGTTCATGGCTCAGTTGATTGGTCTACAGAGTATGTCATATTCAGCCTCTGAGCTGAAGATTACTTGACTCATCAGGAACAGTAGAAAGGTATGCAGGGAGACCTTTAATTTATGAGGGATTTAAAATACTGTATAATATGGTGAGAAATGCGAGGGTGACAAGTCACCTTTAAGTGTTAACCCATTGAGGACGAGTCCCGAGTATATTCAGGCAAGCATCTATGGGAAATGTGTGTGTTGTAGCAAAAATAAAACAGTCCTCAATGGGTTAATCTATAATGCCATATCACTGTCATCCACATCACACATGTGTACACAATACGATAAAATTTCTCAATCATTAAACACATAGCAATTCTAACATTCATTAAGCCACATTCATGTTATCACTATCCCAAGTATCCATTCATTTTGAAATGATTTAATCAGTGAATATTGGACATGCCTACAGGTTCAGTAAAGTAACAATATCAAAGAGTGATAATTTTGGTGTCCATTAAACTGGAAATTATACCAACAAAAAAATCAAGCGAAACTTGTTTGACAATTACCAAATAGATTCTTATTGCCTAGTTACTTGAAAGGTTTACAACTGCAGGTTTTTCCTACAGCTTATAGACAAATAGATTGATAGATACATGTCATGTACAGATAGTTTGATAAAAAGATCCTAAATCATTCATTTTGAATTGTTTGCAAATTTGTCTTCTGCTGTAAGGTGAAAAGTTTCCAATAGCTACCAAATGGTCATAAATAACTAGCTAGTTTCTCAACCCAAAAATAATCATGAGCTACATGAGATGTGTTGAAGACAGTGAAAATGGATGACCTATCTGTATATCAGATATTTTAAACAAAGTGAAAATGTTACAGGAATGAAGTCCATTTCTCCTTTTTCCACTAGATTTGAGAAATTTGAGTTACAACGATAACATGATGCCAAATAGTACAGCGAAACTGAGTTTATTCAGGACAGGTTCTGAACAAGCCATACACCTAGAAAAGCAGTAGATATCTTTACGCCCTGTCAGACCGCCACAGTAGCGGATCCAGAGGGGGGCGCAACCGACGCACACCCCACCCCCCTTTATTTTTCGTCAAAAACAAAAGAAATAAAAAGAAAAAAATGAAATGAAACCCGGAAGTGGCACCAGAAATATTAGTTGCCCCCCCCCCCCCCCCCCCTTTACAGAATTCCTTGATCCGACCCTGCTGCCATATCAAAGATTAAGGTAGACCATAACTGGAAATTTCATCATGCTGTACACAAAATACAGAGTCTTGATATTGTACATGAATGTATGCAAGCATCACAAGCACAAAGCCTGAAGTCCCTCCTACATGGCCAAAGAAGCTCTAGGATTCTAGATGCTCTCAGGCATTATCTCAACACTGTTTTTCTTCTTTTTTTCCACATCTTACTACAATGAATGAGCTATAATTAAGGATAACATTATTTTGCCAGATATTTTTTGGCAAATTTGCCAATTTTGATCAACTTCAATCATTTCTCACTTTAAGCATGCCATCAATTACTGTAGTCTGTTACACATCTTCTTAGGATGTTGCTCAGACATCTTAGCATGATAATGCAACACCCTTAAATCCCTTGTGAATGACTCTAAAAAGAAATTGGGTAAAAATAATATGAAATATAAAATGTCATCTAATAAAATCAAGTAAGCTGTGGTCACAGTGGAAAAAAAAATCATCAACAAATTATACACCAAACTCAGTGGCTGGACCTAGGATTCCATTTGATTCAGAGGTACTCTAACTTTTAGCATAACTTCTTGTAAAACCCATGTAATTTTTCACAAAAAGAATAATTCTTATAAAATTATGATAGGTACTCTTCGTGATAGCACACCTAAAGAGAGCCGAGCAAACCTTTCAACTAAAAAAATGATTTAAACAAAATTAATGCTTTATGTACACAATTCTGATTTACATAAATACCTTCTTCCAAACCCACCCCCTCCCCCACAAAAAGACTTTGTATAAAGACTGTATAATAATTTTTTTTTCACATAAGGCTTAAATTATGTACAGGAGTGTGATTGAGCGGTATGGTCATTGCAAAAGTTGGTCTCAAGAGGGCTCACTCCTGTGTTTATCAGGTGTGCTAATACTTTCATTGTATCTACACTATGTCCACTCGCCTGGGCAAACAAGCTATGTGTGTGAATTCGGCACAAAATATAAAGACACTTGCCTAGATGAGCTCAATTTACTCACACTCCTGCAGATAACACTCATATCTAAAAAAAGCATATTACACTGTATGAGAGCTACTGTAAATTAATAGAATGAAGTCACCATGAGTAACCGTAAACACAACTGACAACTTGCTAATAACTAGGACTACCACATTTTTTTTTTTTTTTTTTTGTATAAGACTTTCAAAACTGTGAAAACATTATCCTGATCTACTTACATAATCAGGATATCCACAAAAACAAAACAAAAAAAAAAAGAATATGTTAACAAACTCTGTACAGAGACTACCTGGATTCCACCCACGGACATCTTGTAAATGGGAGATTCTATTGTTTATGGGCCCCCTAGCAAACTGGACACTCTGATTGCAGAAACAAGTGCACAATATATCACGAAATGTGACATTTCTTGTGGCCAGGGTCTAGGACTTGCTTGGGCCATATGGAAGCTCTAGGGTTGTAGATACTCATTGATGCTATCTTATCCCGATCACACTACAGGGTTCTCGTGTGGATGTATGACGCATGGATGTATAACAAATGGATATGTCTAAATGCCTGTATATTGATACGTCATATCAATATACATCATAAATCAAACGATAGTTTGAGTATCGTTTCGATAAATGACATATTCAAGCCTTTATTCATGTCTGAATGTTGTCATATTCATACATGTCACTCAAGTAGGTGAAGCTTATTCCCAGCATGCGCTTGGGTTATAGCAAACTAGTAAATGAAGCAGACGCAATGTAAAAATACAATGCGCAAAGCCCACACAAAATTGGCACTGTGCAAGGAGGAGACTCATACATATTCATGAGCTTCTGATAAGACATGACAGTGTGTGACGTCTGATGCTGCCATTCGATTAGTATAGTATCTGGACGTTCTGTCTAAATGGTCTTAACAAATATCAATATATCTTCAGAATTTATGTCAACGTGGTGTGTCTGAAAGCACTAAAATAGCCTTATGTTTTAATATCTAAATGACAAAAGCAAAGTTGGGCATGAGGAAGGTAAATTCTAAGTTGGATGAAATACATTTTAAGTGGTATAAAATCCATCTCAAGTTGGAGACACACAGCTAGAATGAGAGAAATTCAAACTCAAGTGGAAGAGAGGGAAATTTGGGGGAAATGCCCTCAAAAGCAGGAGAGTTGGAATCTCTGCCTGTTGGTGGCAGCCTTTCCCAAAGAAAATGTACATCACATACAGGTATACAAAACTCTGAGCAAAATCAGAGGGCTAGAGATACTACACAACATATAATGATAATTGGAATACTGTAAAAGTGGATATTTTCGCGCTTGGCCGGGTAAGAAGAGTCTTGCGTGTTTTTAATTCCGCGGAATCAAGACATCACGCACAGGAACATATGGCAAGCAAAAATATTCGCGTGCTTTTATTTTCGCGCTAGTTTTTGGTTGCGCGAAATGCGCGAAAATTTCGACACCGCGAAAATTTCCACTTTTACAGTATGATATCTGCATTATCATTTGTCATCCTGTGGACAACTATGAAAGAATCTAGGGCATGTGACTGTAAAAACATTTTGTGAGAGATCCACATTGTACAAGTACTGTCACATTTACATATTTCCTCAGAATGTATTACATTCTTAAAAGATGCATTGCACTTTCAACATATGTTGTATGTGAATATCGTCAATTTCTTTAAGGTTGAAGAGTTTATTCTTTGTGGAAAATACAATTTGGCCTCAAAAACACATGCACACACAAGCATGTATGGCTTGTTGCATCACAATTATCATGATCATCTTTTAACCTCCTACATCCTAGAATTTCTGCAGATTCAGTACATCTCACGGATATAGCAAAACTACCAATACTTCCCTTCAGAAATAAATGCAGGTGTCAAAAGAATGTGATGTTAGATGATTTACTGATATCTAAATAGTTATTGCTTTTTGTCATAACCAATATTCACTTCAATCAAAAGGTTAAGAACATCTTTATTTCACCACATATTACTTTTTGAGTTCTTAAAGTGAAACTAATCATTGATTACATGCATTATTTATCAAAATCTTGTTCTTCCTCAATACCTGTCACTCCACAGAAAGCCTTTCGTGACTTGTTGCAAAGCTTGGATTCGAGGAAATGAATAGCACGCACAACGATCAATTAGAATAAGCATGGCAATCCAATAAATCCACTCACCGTACGGTTCCCCTCACGTCTGCCTGCTCAGTATTCTACGGTGGGGTAATAGACGATGAACACTTAGTTACACGCGCCCATTAGCATCTCATGGCCTCCCAGCTGTGAGTGGCTTGAGAGGGTGATGATCCACCTATTATATCAACATGAGAAATATGGAGAATATGCGTCTCATTTATGTAACATTGACACAGCTCTATTGGCTCTCTCTCTCACACACACATTTGAATTCACTGTATTTTTTTAATGTGCACACAATTTCCAGTTAAATGCCACTTGCAGCTGTTAATATGAATCAGTAGACACAGATCACACACAGTTTATCTTGATGGCACACATGATATGGATGACGTTAATGAGATAAGAATACCTCTTCGCAAATGCAGTAAGAGGCATGTGGTTGAAGTTGATATTTGCTAGCTATAAAAGAAATCATGGCTATTGTAAGGTTTACATCACAGACAGTACCTGCTGTAGGAGCTCCCTTGGATAGCAGGCCTGTATGGCTCTGAATGGGACTACTGTACCCTCTTTCCAGATAACATGAATGTTATTGTATATTTTCACACTCTAAACTAAAGGAAATCAAAAACACATTTTTATTCTTATCTGTATATTCATTCTCATATTATGTGCATTCTCGACTTTAGCATGAAATTCAACTGTTGTCTAACTTTGCCTAAACACGGACTGATCTCACATTGCCACATTTGGAAAACTTTAGTCTTAAGACAAAAAAAACCCCTCTGTCCATATGTGTGCTTCCATCTGTTGCACTGCGCTCTAAGCAGTCCATTTTGATGCCCCTCACTTTGTCTAATTTATTTACATAGCAGGTGGCAGTGGCTAATCATTACACAGTCTGTCAGATGACTCATCTTGACCCTTCACCCTTGACCACAGAGAACACAATTCAAACACAACACCAGTGTTAGTTTATTCATTTTTTAAAGAGGTCTGATCGAAATTGCTTCACTTCCAAAGATAACACCATCTCAAACTAACAGGTTTTTATTAATGACCCCTAAACACAGACTTTTTAAGACATCAAGATGAGATTCTTATTAAATTTTCTTCTATTAATTTGCTCTTGCTCCTGGTTTAGAGGAATGACTTCAGTTAATGTTCCAACTCTTTATGTTACTCTATTTCTATTTATTTGAGACTCTAATTTTTGTACTCACCCTCCATTAGATCTATCCAGGAATTAAAGGATATTGTTGCCATTTACATTATGCTATTCATATTTTTTTTTAAATGCTATTCATGTCAAAATAAACACTATAAACCAATGTTTTTCTTTTTATCTTATATATACTACGTCAGACACCCTTTTCTCTCGCAGTAAAATACAAGGCTGAGCTACAGATGGCTAAGGTAAAGCTATCATTAAAGCAAGGCATTTTATCACAAACTGTGATGAATACTCCTCTTTTACATCTACTAATACTGATGCTTCAATCCATTAAACTGCACCTGTCATAGCTCAATCTCTGACAACAGGTAGCATTTTAAATGGGCAAATGCTCTTCCAAACAAAGACCCAGGGCATGATTGATGCACAGTGGAGATAATTCCTTCATCAGAGAGTGCACAGCAAATTCCTTTGCAATAAGGGTATGAGTTATTAATGCTAATTCTTATCTATGTATGCCTCTAATGCACAAAATAAAACTGCACTTGATCTATTGATCTACAAAAAAAAAAGAAAAAGAAGGAATTGACTTTGTGTGCATGCATATGCATGCATGTACATGATTGTGAGAACAGTAATTTGTAGACAGTAAAGTATAGGTGTTAATACCATAAGGACATAAATTGTAAGTCAAAAAATGTTAATTCACTCTCATCAATGCTCCAAAATGTGCCTCTGTCATGGCAGCCCTATATACATTACATGCATCCACTAACTGCAGCGAGGCTGCACAATAAAGAGCATTTCTCTCCCTTGCTGCAGTGAGCAGTGTTGACGGCACGCACTAATGACTATCCCCGTCCTATCACTCATGCATTGCATCACACTGTATGATGTTTCGTGTCTTGTTCGGGCGATGTGCCGAGCATTGTCAGCCTCTCCCCTCCGCGCAGACGTTGCCCGAGGTGCCGATATAAACATGGGATGGCGGTGACGGAATCAAGTGCACCTCAATGACTTATCTTCTCCATGGCAGAGCGGCTCAAATTACGGCATAATGAACGAGTGAGCATGGCGGGAGGATGAGGAACTGGTGGGGGCGGGGGGGGGGGGGGGGGAGGGGAGGGGGGTCGTAGAGTGGGATGGATGTGGCATTGAGCTGGAGGAAGAAGAGAGGATCGAACCTGATCTGGAAGGAGAACCGGTCCGGAACAGAACACCAAATAAATGTCTAGGACGCTGTACTGATGGATAATTCTTGAGGTTATTATTCAATTACACCAGGATTTTTCCATTCTAATCAGATTTGGGCCCAATGAAGATCAGTCTCATCTCAATATCATGTTCCTCAAGAGACGCGTCTGATGAGGAACATTCTAATCTCACTATTGTGTTCAACAGATATGTCTCCTGCCTTCTGTCTGTGTCATTTCCCTTGCCGTCAATTGTGTAATCATCTAGACTAGTCATGATAATAGTGATTTACAGTTTATATTCTCTGTGTAAAATTTCTTTAAGCGTTCTATCATGTATAACCTTTAAATGCAAAACTCTATAATTTGCCCCTGCCCTTTAAGTGCTGATGTTATAATTGGATGTTTTTCCAGCATAATTATGAATCAATACTGTCCTGTTATATGCTTTCACCATCTTTTGTGGAAAAATCATTAATATTTTCCAAGATCCTGAACATATGAAAGCCAGTCTGTCAGACAGACAGACGATCTGAGAAACCAATTTGTCTGGCATCGCGGATGTGAGGTGTGTTAGAATTATTGTGTATGTCCATCAACATTTTATTGATTACAGATCATGTTTCCTTTACCTAACATTTTAAACATTCTAAACCACTCATGATGAATTAGAAAGTCAATATTCTCAATGTACCTTCTTTCTATTTTTCCCTCTATCCCCTCTGATCTTCCTACTCCAAGCTCTCCTTCCCCCCCCCCCCCCCCTTCCCTCCATTTCTTTGTCTTTCATGTCTCCATAATTTTGCTGGCCTCACACTAAAATTAGCTGTATTGGCTTAAATTTCTACTTCACACACAAGAACACGCATGAACTGACACACACACACACACACACACACACACACACACACACACACACACACACACACACACAGGGACATTGTACATTCTTCTGTTGGCAATCCTCTGGAGGAATAGGATGAATGGCGAGGACAGAAAATGCAGTATTTAAAACAGCCCCACGAATTGCCCACTCCCTGGAATCAATTCAGTTACAGAGCTAAGGCAGACCTTGGCTGCATTGTTGTTGAATAATTATAGTGATGATCACACTTTGCACACTGAGTGATTGTACAACATATAGCTACAAGCACTTTGGGATATGCCAATCATTGTGATATTATGTCACATCTTAAAATTAAAAAAAAAAATTATCATTTAAAACTTGAGGGACAGATTCAATTTTTTTTTTACTTCACTATATCTACTCCCCACTTTTTTGACAGCTGACCCATATAGAACATTCGTATAGATGTAGGTCCAATACATATGACAACAAATGATATGTACATACACACACATTGACACAAATGCAAAACCTTACTATATCCCATAGATGGGGTTTAGAGGGGGGGGGGGTTCTCACAACATTCACCATATTCAATTTAATAGTCCAAGGCCTTACAGTTATGTCTCAGCAAGCATTTCTAAGCAAACCATCCTCTAAATCTTTGGCTCAACATGCAATGAGATGCATCTGTAACACCACTTGGGTTATGCGTAACATTCAAACATGCTGAGATTGGGCACAAAAAGGTAAGTAAAGGGCCTATCTCACTGGAGCAGGCATCGCCATGATTCATGCCATATGAAAGACCAAAAGAAATGGCTTGCGTTCTCACCAAGGTGACACCAGGGTGACTTTCCTATGAGACGTCTCCAAAAAAGGTGACAACTTATTTGCCAAGAAGTTGCGAGCATGTTGGCAGAACATTGCCGCAACATCTCAGAGATGTCTTCTTAACTGCGGAAACATCTAAATGACATCTCCACACCACTGCTGGTAAGTCGCCATGAGTACCCACAAGGTCACAGAGAAATCTCGGAGATGTCACTGACAAAATTAGTCTCTGTGACTTGGCTGCAAATATTAGGAGACATTGCGAAGACATCTCCAAGACTAAATGGAACATATTCAACTCTCTCATGACTCCATGGAAACTAGGCTAGTCTCCAGAAAATATCACACAGATGTCACAGAGAATTCTCCGTGACCAGCGAGACTCGAGTCGTCACTAGGTCGCCACCTAGTCTCCAAGCCAATGAGATGCCCACTTTTGTGAATATACAGACCTCCCACTTTTGGCCATCATCTGAGACATTGCCAGGGTGATGAATTCTCACATCACAACACAGCAGCTTTAATGGATGTTAGTCCCTCATATGCATAGAAAACAAGGTTTCTAGGCAGGTTCATTGGGCAATAGACAAATTGAACATTCAAGAAAGCTAGTAGTGACATGACAACATGAGAGTCTTGACAAAAAAAAAAAGCACAAATCAAACACAACTGAAAACTAGTATCATGGATGATGCCCTAGGCCTATATGTGACCCGCTACAACAAAAGGATCCGAAAGTCGGGGGAGGACAATTTTCTGAAAATGGCATGATATTATTCCCGTACTCTTCAACTTTAATTTCATATACAGCACAACTCATAAAAGTACTCGGTTGCAGGTATATCGATGATTTTATCAGCGCATGTCAAGTGGTTGAGGAAATCAGAGTTTCGAGAAAAACGCCTTCAAAATTGTCCTCCCGACGCTACCATGATCATGGGGAGGCGAGACAGTTTTCACTGCTTGACAATAGAAGGCATGCTCCTAGCGACCTCCGCCATGTTCAGTCAAGCTTAGCGCCAGCGGTCTACGCACGACCAATCGGTAATCAGGATGCCACGCACTGACCAATAAGATCATTCCCTCGTTGCTCGGGGCGGAGTCTAGCTGCGGCGCTAAATCCAAATCTTTGGACACGTTTCTCTTACAGTGAAAGTCGGAAAATCATGGCCCAGAAAACGCTAATTTCTTGCCTTTCCTTTGATCATTTAGCTTCGAAATTTCGGCAGATGATGGACAAAACATTAGACTACAAAATTATGCCGAAAACAGAAATCCGATTATTTGACTGATTTTGATGATGTGACTTCAAACTCGATTTTCTCGGCTCGGCCGTCAGCGACTTTAGGATCCTTTTGTTGTAGTGGGTCACATATGCTCACCAATGAACTTGCACAAGGATATTTACTTTTATATCCTACACAAGTATGTTTGAACAATGGGATCACTTGAATTTGGAACACGTGACTGAGAGATGTTTTTCTCCCAATATCCATGCCTTGGTATTATCACTATGTGATGTACTTTTTCGTTACCACTTTTTGCCATATCCGCCACTGCAATCGATAAACGTATCACTCGCATCCATCAGCCACGGCCAAGTTTGGTAGATGCGCAAATAAGTTCTAGTGGCACACATCCGCGCACATTGCATAATTCTTGATACATCAGTATCTCTTGTTATCGTCTTAGATCTAAAATTATTGTCGTTCATACGACTGCCGCGGGCCGCGGTTGTACCGCATGTGTCGTAATATTCAGCACCATTATGAAATAAAAATCTGCGTGGTTGATAGAAAAGATTTTCATCAAATCTCAAGTTTGTCAATCAATGTGGGATATAAAGCAAATAATAATCTCCTATTTCTCTTGCAATGGATACAGTCTATCATCGCTCGGTGATGTTAGATTGTAACATCACCCTCGTAGTGAATGATCATTTGCTTAGCATTTTTAAGATTTTTAATGAAGTATTTTAATATGTTTTAGTTTCATTTCAAAACAATGCAGAAGTAAACAGACCATATTTTGTTTGAAATTCTGGAAGATCTGTCACAAAGCATTACATGTACCAAGATTGATGCGTTGTGACAAAAAACCTCTTTGTACTGGTAATGTCACAAACAAATGCATGCTGTGCCATGTAACATGAATATCCTGATTTGTTCAGACCTGGTAATACATCTACACTGTATTCTGAATGTCACACATGAAGCAGTTACGTTGTGGGCACACAACATTCGTGTAAGCAGCAGTGAGCATCAAAACAACTCGGTTTCATAATGATAGGGGTGACTGCCATGCAGTTGCTGGAAACTCCTCAGTGAGGTTTTGTAATTGTCATGGTACTGGGTAATGAAATTCAGTGAGCACTAAGAGAAGTACACTCACCCTGCCCCTCCCCCACCAAATACAGCATTTCTTGAGAAGACTATACGAAAAAGTTACAAAAGTAAAGTACAGGAAAATAATGGATTCTTAACCCGTTGAGGACGGTTTGATTTTGCTACAACACGCATTTCCCATAGACACCTGCCCGAGTATACTCGGGACTCGTCCTCAACGGGTTAATAATTGAACATGGCAATTGACAAGCATGAAGAACTACCACATTAACCTACCAAATGACTTCATACATTTTGTTTACTTCAGTCACAAGAACCAGCATGATCTGTGAAAATTTGGCGTATTGTACAACAAGGAATGATCGCATGCATTTTGTATTTCACGCGAGCAAAGATTCAAAAAATTAAAATGCACATGAAAGTTCTTGTCTACGCTATACACATTGAACATTAGAGGCAACTTGCTAAATTTCATGCCGCGAAAAAGGCCGTCGGCTCCAATTTGCGAAAATTTCATGCCGCAAAAATATTGTGTTTTACAGTAGCTGTCTGTGCATTCGCTGAGTGCATATTTGTTTATTCTTGGCATGTGCATCATGTCTGGCTTGTTTTGATCTGCCACTGTGCATCCATGAGCATTACTAGTTTGTTTGCTTTGAAGGAGTACTGTCATACATCATAAAGCATTTAGCAAGCTAAATTTTTGTAAATTAGGACTTCCTGTCCATTTCATGGTTAAATTCGTGATCATGGAGTAGAGGAATGAATGGACAAATGTTCAAATGAATGTTGTATATTTGTCAGGATCAGAGTCAATATTTTCGTGCATTATTAAATTCACGAATAGCGCTCAACTCGTATGGAATGTGTGGATGTGTGGAAATAAAATCCCATGAAAAATATGGCGTATACAACAAGTCATAGCTAATCTTTCCTCTCTTTCTCACACCTTACTCTTGCTCTTCCTTTCTTAAACCATCCCTTTTCAATGAGTATAAATGGCTTGTCTCAGTGAACCAATTAAAATTGTTTCAATCTCGTGAAATATTCATCAATCTCATGCAGCCCTTTGCTTCGCGATAAATGGCCAGGATTCTTTTCTTACTCATAGAGTTACCTTACGAGCAAAAACAAAAACAAAACAAAAAGCAAGAAAAGGAAAAAAAAAAACCTGAATCAGAGTGAAGAATATTGAGAAATAATGAACCAGACATTACGGAGTGGGAGATGGGCTAGGAGGAGCATAGGGGGTTGACTTTCTCCGCACAGGATAAAAATTCAGAGGGAGGTGAGCGGCAGATAATGAAGCAAAAGCAAAGCAAAGCTCAGCAATTGAAGAGTGGACATGAAAGCTAAACTAAGGTAAAAAGAAAAAAAAAACGAAAAAATGGAATGATTTATGGTAAGAGCAGTGGATATTATCTTCCGTACTAAGTGCATATCATAAATGTGTCCAGTGGACCGAAACCAATTCATCACGCGACAGCGACCGGCCGTTGGCTATCACTCCCGTCATCTCTCTGCCAAGCCCCTTGGCCTACATTTTCCCCTTCTTCTCATCAGGCCACCCCTGGATTTCTGGGTGTTGCATCTTTCCGTCTGCAGGCAAGTTTTCAGCCTTGCTGGGGAAAAATGTTCTATCCCCGACACTGTCAATACCGACAGCTGCGAACAAGAAGGGAAAAATCTTTGTCTCGAGGCACAGTGGACCAAAGCCATTGTTGCCCTCAAATGCTAATAAGAAGACAGTAACAGTCATGTGCTCACATGCAATGTTGCAAAAAGGGAGGGAAGGGAATAATCTAGGAGAGCAAGTACATGTATCATTGTCTGATACACACATGGGTTTCACTTCTGCATTGCACAACCAATGACAGCTAACAAATACTCTTCTGGTTGCTACATACAAAAGAAGAATGATGTCTATACTGTAAAAGTGGTTTCTTTCGCGTACAGATACTTTCGCGGTTTCCATTGATGCCGACTTTTTCGCGTGCGTTTAAATTCGCGGTTGGCAAAATCTGTGAATTCACAGTCGGCAAAAACTGTTTTATTTTGCACATGAAAACTCAAACTATAATACAATTATTCTTTTATTTATTAAATAGAAATTAGAATTAAAGGCAGGCTTACATGAAATCCCGTCTCTCGAGTACTAAAGTACTTTATAACATGCTTGTACCTACATTGCGCGGTATCGCTGTGTGTGTGTTAAGCATCAATACACTCAATGCGCGGAATCTCCGTGTGTGCATGTGCGCAATAGCATTGTAACAAGCAGCGAGTTCAAAACATTTTCGTGCGATGTTACATTCGTGGTTTGACCTCAAAGCGCGAAAAGCGCTAGAATAAATCCAACGCGAAAGAAACTACTTTTACGTACTCTATTACAAAATGTTGGTTGAGAATGATAAGGACCTTGAGGTGCCTCAAACACTATGGCTTTAGTGGCAGACTTAACACCCTTATCATTCTCAACAGATGAAAAGCAAAGGAGCAATCTCAGACAATATCACATTGCATCAGGTCTAACATCAAGGGATTCAGTGGTGATTATACATGAGACAAAGACTCTGTGAAACATTGGAGAGACTCTCCTTCGGGATCATTCCTTTTGTTTTCCTTCCATTTTCTTCCTTCCATTTTCTTCCTCCAAATCAAAGTCTGGCCAGCAATACAGAGTTGGTAATATGCAAAAATAATGGGTCTGCAGAGGAAATAAACTGGACCATCCACACCAAGCATGCCCCCTTAATTATACCAGTATAGCTGGGGGAGGGACTTGTTTCCATGATATACTGTATACGCTATTAGTGAGTCTAAATTTTTGTGAATCGGACTTTCCTACAATTTCGCAAGTGGCTAAATTTGTGATCATGGGGTACAGTAATGAACAGAGAACTATATATGTGCACATCACATTCATGTCGGGATCAGAGTCAATATTTTTGCAAGTCTTTAAATTCGCAAATAGCACAATTTGTGAAATCCGAGAAAATAAAAACCTCGCAAAATATTCGGCATATACAGTTCCCCTTCTTCCATTTGTACGACAGATCTTCCCAGAATTGTCATCAATCTCAGTACTTGTATTTAAATATGTAACATCATTCTAAATGAATGATTTTGGTTCTCTGCTTAATGCTCCACTTCCAAAAACCAGACTGGAATTTGTTTTGATTTTCTTTTTTTTTTCAGGGTGCTTTACAAGATGTCGGGATCTACCTTAGATTTCAACTTACTAAATTCATGAGCTCCCTTATTTGGGGTGTATAAAATAGTAAAGCAATATTCTTGATGACCTAATAACAACCTTAGAAAAAAATCAAATGTCCCTGCTTTACACACTTCATGGAAATTACATGAAACAAAAAGATCTGTTGAACTGTAGAAAAAAAATGAAGATTTGACATGATCCTCAAGTCTAAGTTGTCAACCAACATCAATCAGAGACAAAATCAATTCAGATCTTACCAAAAAGAATGGCAAGAACTGCATGTTGCATTTTGTCACTTGTACTGTTTCTTACTACATATTGGAGTGAATCACAGGGTATTCATTCCTCTGATGTAAATCAAATTACAATGGTCAAACCCTTTATAAATTGGTACCTTACATGTACATTCATAGTACTAAGGTATTTCATCTGTCAGAGAATAACATTATTTGTTAACTGCCTCTGAAGAAGTTCTTCATCTTCTTCTTCTTCTTCTTCTTTTTTTTTTGCTATTCTTACATGCTATTTATTATATAATAGTATGCCCGAGAGTGCACAGCCATTATAAAAGTAGATGTGTGAGAATCAATTGCATCAATGCCCTAATTATGTAAAAGAACACAGTAGTTTATTTTTATGGAGGAATGCTTTACCAAGACTGCTCTAAATCTGGTTGCACTGTCTGGCTGCACTGTCTATAGCAACGACATAGGAGCTATCCAACAATACTGTTTTCATGCCTTTCTTAAAACTTGATATTTGATCTCTGTGAGGTTGTTAGTTTGTTGTTTGTCATACTCCTCACTACATTAGTCATACTGTCATTGAATTTTACATACGGTAGTTTCTAGTTCACACGACCACTCTATGACAAATATGTCCCAGTGAATTTTATACAGTTTCTAGTTCCCATGAATACTTGGTCACATATATATGTCCCATCTTACCAATTCTTCATCCCACTTTATAGTGGTTTTAAAGATAGCATGCCTTGGGAACAATATTTCACGAGTTGCCACTCATGGTAACCCTTGACTAATTTGCAGTGTGTAATGTTTTGTTGTTGTTGTTTTTTTTTGCAAATTCAGCACCATGCTAAAAGGTAGCACTCTACAGAACTGGTGCAACTATAAGAACACAGAAATATCAAAATATTCATGGGTGGTTGAATTGGCAATCAAGAACCATTGCAGTGATGGAATGAGAACTACATATCAAAGCAAAGCTTGTGATTTCCAGAGTTGGAGACAATCAATATACAGGGAATTTGTGTTCCTGTGGTTACTATTTTGGGGCAGTTCAGTTGACTCATGAAATTTGAAAAAAACAAAATCGTAAAGATTGCCCTCACTGGAATCGTATTGCCAGACTCGGGCAATATGATTCTAGTTCAGGCAATAAATGTTGTTTCCCCTCAAGACCAGCCAACACTACACTAATATTTTCTACTGAGCTCCTCTGTAAATACGTAGTCATTTCTCCAAAATTCAATTCATTTTCGTCTCTTTCATGAATTACTTGCGTAAGTGTACACCATACTTTGAGACTATGCATATTGCATGGTATCCTATTTTTCTTTTTCTCAACATTAGCTATGTTCAGATGGTGATCCCTAAACTCCAGGATAGCTAACCTCGAGGATAAGTTCTATGGGGCGCTAAGTGTTGCACAGTCGATTTTGTTACAAAATCGACCATGTGACACTTGGCACCCCATAGAGCTTATCCTCAAGGTTAAGGATCACCATCTGCATGTAAGTAATGTAGAGGAAACAAAGTTTGATCTTGGAGGTTATACAAACACATGTTTGGGTTCTAGAACATTACAATGTGATGGCTAACATTCATTTGCACTTAGAAGCCATACTTAGTGCCACTGTAACTCCAAGATGAAATATGGAGGCAAAGACAAAGTTTCACATTTCATTAGCATCAGACGCTATATCTTAATGTAAACATTCCTAACAAAATACTAGAATTTATTTGGAATATCATTTTAGGAAAGGACTAAGAGTTATGCACATGCATTATTGTTCTCCTTGCAATGCACAAATTGAAATGAAATTAGTTTATGAAAGTTGCTTTAAGGCACACACATTCACTGTTGCCAGTGTACACACTGAAAGCAAAAGAGCGAACTGCAGCAGGGGAGGTCTTTTCTGCTGTGAGAGCACTAGTTCTGATTACTGATACCCAGGTACCACTTGCAGTTAGGTGCATAATTGTGGTGCTGCACATGACTTCAGAGGAGATCAATAGTTTCTCCTCCGTCTAAAACACTTCCCAGGTTTGCCAGCAAGTTGCAACTTGGCGCTAACTCAGCAGTTCACGGTTCACATCTCAGAGTAAGTTGACTCATTTGACATGAAACACTATAACCAAAGTTTCCTTTTCAATTTTCTATTGTTTCAGTACCTTTTCCTATTCTGCTTTTCCTAAATAAATTTTTGTATCGTCTTTGTATTGTCTCACCCTATTAGTTTATGTTCCAGACTCATTGCTTTCATGGTGCTTCACACCTACTTGCCCTCTTACATGGGGGAAATAAAGGGCCTATCTCACCGCTGGAGACTTCAACGCAACTACTGCGACTAATCAATCTTCATGACTCATGCGACTCTAAAGATCAAAAAACCAAGAAGGTGACTCCAGGGTGATGTCTGGGGTGTTTCCACACAAAGAAACAACTTATTCGTCTGGAAGTCAGAAAGACATCTTCTCAGTCGCAGGGACGTCTCTATGATGTCTCTGGTAGGTCACCAATAGGTCTCCACAAGGTCGTGGAGTTTCTTCCGTTGAGATGTTTTCATTGCAACTGATTGACAAATTGCCCTACAGACGGAAGAATTTAATGAATTTGAATAATTACGCAGTACCCGCTGCATGCTATAAGGATTATAACCAACACTTGCTGTTGGGCAAAAGCTCGGTGGTCTAGAGGAGTTGACGCCTGTCCGGTGATCAGGAAGTGGTAGGTTCGAATCCTGCTCGAGTTTGTACGCCCATGATTTTTTTATCATGGCTACTACTAAAACACTGATCAATTCAGTGCTTATTTACGTCGATGTAGGGCAATTTGTCAATCAGTTGCAATGAAAACATCTCGACGGAAGAATTTCATGAATTTGAATAATTTCTGTAATGTATGCAAATTCTATGCATGCGTAGTCACGAAGGATTGACTTGACAACCACAAAGCCTGCCAGAGGCTTGCCCTTCTTAGCAACAAGTAGCATATGTTGAGTGCATTCTTGCCTCAGAAACTTAGTTTGAGGGAGCAGGTAAATGAAAAAAAAAGGCTCATTACTTGACTGTTTGAAAAGAAACACCTGTGAATTTTAATACATTACAAACATGGTGTTTTGCATTAAGTCAATTATGGAAGGTTTTAAAATGTCATCAATAACGGATGCATGATATCCAAACCTTCTTGAAACCTGATTGGCGGTAAGTTTGGCTTTGTTGTTGTTGTTGATGACATTTATGTTTATTGCTGCCTTGTGTTACAGACGTGGCTTCAAAACTGTAGTTGTACAAAACTACAACATTATTACATGCAATTAAAGAGCAGTGAGCATTCTTGGCTCAAATGCAGTAGGGTATACACATATCTTGCCACTCAATGAACAATATTTATCTCAATGCTGTGGTCGCACATATTCAATAACAATGCATACACGCAGGCAAGCCTTGTCCACAAGACATTGTTTGCATAGGTGTCGAAACACTCTGCTGAATACAAAATGTCGACTGACTGATCTGTTTAATTAAATTTCTCAAGCTCAACTAATCTCAATTTACGACCCCTCACAGGCTGGCCACTCAAGAGGGAGTATTTGATTAGGAAAATTTACACAGTTGTCTGAACGGCACTAAACAGAGTTTACTTGAAGCCCTCAACGAGTGCGTATCACACCGTGTCCAGCATAAATCAACAGAGCTTCATTCTAAGTTGTTCATGTAATGACTGCGCTGATCTCCGTGTGCGGCCCAGGTTGTGTTGTGAGAGAATTGAAAATCTAATCTTGCAGCGAATTCAATTATCTCCTGACATGCAAGGAGTAATTTGTCAAATGTCTGGATAAATGACATTTGAAGAAGGAAAGCTCATTTACAGAGGTGGCAGAGGTGGCCTCTCAATGCAGGCTTAAAGGCCCACTTTTCCGTTTCTACCGCAATAATATATCTGGCCACACGTTTTGAACACAGCAGACTGTTAGTTTGCGGTCAAAATCACACACATAAAAAACATATCATATCTGACATCATACAATAAGATATAAGTAATTATAAAATATATTAGAATTGCTCTCAATTACAATTCTAGCTATCCATTTGCAACTGACTCATCTATGTGAACAGAATGCAAATATCAAGGGCATAAATAGGGAGAAAAAAAAAGATCTCCTAGTTACCCAAAGAGGCATTCAGCCAAGTGCCGTATAACTTTATCATGCAATTAAATGCCCATTCATTTTACTTGTCAAACAGTGAGCTTTAGTTGCACTTGGCAAGCAGGCCAGTAATATTGTAATACCCTGATATCTATGTCTGAATGTTGTTGTTATTTTTAAGATATCTTCTTCTAGCAAGGCATGTTTTAATAACTTTGTTTCTGTCTTTGACATCACACCAATTGGTAGCCTACATCATGTACAACAAGATGGAGATTATTTTTTTTATTCATATAATCTATACAAAATGTTGGTCTAAAAAAATATGATACAAGCTAAAGACAATAACAACAACAACAGAGAAACTGGCTTGTACAGAAGTCAAGTCAGAGTACAAGCTGTTTTGCTTCTATAAAAACATATAGAAACCTGCTGTAACCAACATTGGGTTAATGAGTATACCACAAATCTGTAAGTTATTTTGTGTAATGCAAAAAAAAAAAAAGCAGGTTATGGCAAACAGATATGAGGAGACCGAAGTAATTCTCATTTCAGTGTGTCTTTACATGAGATCTCCTATAATTTTGAGAAGCACTAGCAGTGACATCAAAGTGATTTTGAAGTTGCTTGTGAAATAAAAAGTATACTGTACAGTGGAAACTCGGTATAACGAACACTGCTATAACGAGATATCGGTTATTACGAGGAAATTTTCCCGGTCCCAAATTTCCTTCCATACAAGTCTATGTAAAATGCTACTCTTATAGCGAGATCGGCTATAACGAAATAACTGCTATAACGAGATAAATTTTTGTGATTTCCAAACAAAGAAAAACATAGCCAATCAAACCTGTTATAGCGAGGTAAAGCAAAATGTCTTTGGGTATTAAAAGCTTTACTTCGCCTGTGCTATCATGTTCCGAGATTGTAAAGCTCGATGCGCCAAAAACTGTCTTGTACGGGTACACACATATTTTCTTCAGTTCACTCTACAGCTAGCACCGCATGTTGTACGTGTAAGTGTGTGTTTGCGCGCACTGATACATGCAGAAAATGTGGTGGGACAGCCGTATGCATGACATCATCATGATGTTCAGCAAGTGTGAGGCAATCTGATGCTGTGATTGGCTTTCTACGTCGGGAATTCCCCATCTTCACACACACACGCAGTCATAATGTACATACAGAATGTGTCACACACACACACAGCATTGTGCAGACCATATTCGAGCTTTCCACACACAACACACACCCATACCATAACCACATACCAATCCACAGACGATCTTCACACAATCGCAAGCTATATCATAGATTTACAAATTCAAACATCTACAATTAATAAGAAAAAGATTCTTGATATCGGATTTCATTGGCAAGAAAAACATCTTCTTACCCATAAAGGTGAGTAATTACCTCACACACATTACCAAGTTATCAGTATTGATTGAAAGATGATGGGTAGTCCCACGTGTGCAAATTAATGTCTTTATGTTATGCTTTCTTTTATGCCTACTGATATAACGAGATATCAGCTATAACGAGGAAAACGACTCGGTCCCGACCATCTCGTTATATCGAGTTTCCACTGTATAAGATCTTATTTTCACAAGGGTTTAACCCCTTGAGGATGAGATGATTTAGTCTTCAACAGGTTAATTTTCATGAATTTCGCAAATCACTGTTGGACTGAAAGTTTTACAGCACAAAAAAAAAATTATTTTGAACTGACAGGCATTAGGGGACTTATGATAGCCTCGGTATCAAAGTTGTTGTTAAAACAACATCTTGCAAAAATGTCCCTGACCTCCTCATTCACTATTGTAAAAGAAAATAACAGTTATACAGTAAATCCTTCAAATATGAATATCAATGAATTAATAATTTCACATTCTGCAGACATAATCTTTATTCATTCTGTGCATGACATATCAAGAACATTATTTTCTCACATCAAAGACAAAATAATATCCCTTCCATTGTAAGATGTAATCAAAATCATTTGCATTCAAATAACACAAAACAAATGCCCTCAGCTCTTGAACTTTAACACTTGCAGTGTACGGAAAATTTGTATCCCTACTGTGATGGTATGTGATTTCAAAACACAATAAGAATGGCAATATTGACAAGTGATACCATACAAAGGTACAAGGTACCCTGAATGGCAAGGTAAACAGTTTCTTTGTAATGTTAGCATATCTGTGTGTGCAGTATTTGTGTGGATGCTTAGAGTGAGTGTATTTGTGTGGATGATTAGAGTGAGTGTATTTGTGTGGATGATTAGAGTGAGTGTATTTGTGGTACCAATATGGTAGTCTGTGCTGAGTTTAGGTAATGATACATGATGAATGGATTTACCACTGAAGCCATAACACAACATTTCTTCTGGAGAGAGCAGCATGCGCTCTGAGTAGTTTGTAACTACATATAGTGCTATATGAAAATTATTTATTTGTTATTATCATTATCATTATTATTATTATTATTATTATCATTATCATTATCATCATCATTATTCTTATTATTATCATCATTATTATTATCATTATTATTTTCATTATTATTTTCATTATTATTATTATTATTATTATTATTATTATCATCATTATTATCATCATCAATATTATTATTATTATCATTATCATCATTATCATTACTATTATCATTATTATGCACAAAATAGAATTATATACCTAGTGGCTAGCCAGCAGCAATTGTGCAGTGTGCAAAGCATATAGGACACGCAAAGAAAATCAGTAACAAATTGTACTTTTTTAACTGTAAAATGATACTAAACACGCAGAAACATGCATTAGCCAATTACATAATTCGAAACACTTAATATTCAAGCGCTAAACCTGGCCAACAATACTATGCACAAATTAGCACAAGACATTTAGATGTTGACTTTTTTATTAAATAAGATACCAATTCTCTTCATTCGGTCCAGGGGTATTAACCCGTTGAGGACGGTTTGATTTCGCTACAACACACATTTCCCATAGACACCTGCCCGAGTATACTCGGGGACTCGTCCTCAACGGGTTAATAACAAGAAGATTTGAAGAAAACCTTGAAGTAGTTGTTCCGTACAAGATTATCACCAAGTTCCACCCAGAATTTCAACATTTCCTCACAAGTACAGCTTAAAATTTTTAAAATCAAGAACTTCTTCTTTGGTCTTCATATATCCAGATTCGATGGAAGAGTGGCATGGAGCATGGAACCTCAAAGCTAGTAAAATGCTAGCATTCACTTGTTATTATCTACAGAACCTACGCATAAATTTGCACAAATTGCGCAGAGATTCCACTCCTTCGTGCATCTCTAACACCTCCCTGGTCACATAAAAAAAAATAAGTGGCAATCAGCATGTAGCTGAACATACTAGAAATAGACATCAGGTATACACTTCTTAAATAGTATTATTCTTGCCATTATGCATACTGTTTGACAGTCTCAAGCTTGCCTACCATACTCATATTGACAAATGTTTGACATATCATTAGCAGTGTTCCTGATTGGTTCATATCTAAAGTCCAAGGTCCATGAGGGCTGCTTGAGATTCATTTCCATGCTATACTTACTGGCAGGCATGGAAACAATCTATCGCATTGAATCATGCAAAGACAATTGTACTGTGACTGTCTATGCCATCAATGTTCATTTCAGAAAATTGATTTTGCATTTGGTTGAGTAAATATTAAGTATTGTGAGTGGAGTTTGAATAAAGCAGGCATCCGGATTTATGCCATGGATGTCTGCCACCTGATACTCAATTTCAGAAAATCAAGAAAATTCATTCAGTCTGAAATTGACAGAATAATGATATAACACAAGTTCTATAATCAATGTGCATTAGAACCTTGCCATCGATATTAATCGTCCAATATTAGGAGAATGCCATGATCGATCATAAATAGCAAATAATCAAGCAATACGGGGCCACTTTTTCCCATTATGAAGGAAACAAAATGATAGCAAAGACAGACTACAGTATACATAAATTGTCACTACCTGCATTAGCACCAACACAATATAAGATCAAATGTTATGAGAATGACAAATCAACCATTTATTGAAATCAAAACAAACACCTCACATATTAGCATTTCTTCATGTGGAGAGGGATTTTACTTCTGAGGTGTTAAACATTCTAATATTTAATGGATCCCAGAAAAGGAAATGAGAGTCGCACCCCCCCCCTCCATTTTCCACAGAGAAATAAAGCTCTTTATCTTGAGAAATAGGGTTACCAAAATTAAAATTGTAAAGTTTATCTTAAATAGAGTCATAGAGACATCATTTCTCTCAAACTTTACAGAGCTGAATCATCCACATTCTGACATATATCCATAAAATGTTAACATTTCACAATGTTTCACATTGTTATAACTTTGCCATTACATATCTATGTGCACTACTCACATTTTAACATTTTTCTGAGCTGTTTCTTTTATTTCAGATTTAACAATTCGTTATTGGGATGAACATCCCTTATTACATAGATAACATCAATAATCCAAATAGATCAGGCTCTCATTTGGTAGAGATTTTGTTCCCACCAAAATACCTGGTAGTTACTGAAATAATGAAAAATACAAAAGTTGAAAAAAAATGTCCACAAGAGTTCACATGCAAGTACACTGTTTTGACTTTTGAAAGCAACAATCAAAATGGATATTTGAGTCTTACCTACACTCAGTATCGACTCAAAAGAAAGACAATGAAAAATCTGAATGAATTTCACTGGCTTGAAATCATGAATCAAAATGATCAAGGTGCTGTGATGTATTCCTATATGAGGCAGCAGTATACTCTGGTGAGATTAATCAATACACAGTCATAGTTCACACACAATACCTTGCAAATGATTTAGAAAAATATAATATACTGGCTCTTTAAAGACCTCACACTTCACAAAGTGCATTTACAGTGTGATGCATTATACAAATCACTACAGTGAGCTTAGTTAGCCTTGTTTCTTTTGTGACTTGCACTTTTTTTAAAAGGTCCTGTTCACTTTTGGGAACAGTGATTTAAAAATTTTTAAAGATATGACATTTAATGCATATTCCTGTAGGTCTGTTTTACCACAAAACATCCTATCATATAAAATTTTCGCGATAATGCCTAAAATATAAGGAGATACTAAGCTGTATTTTTCTCAGTAAACCGTAACTGTAGACGGTTTAGTCTGGAAACATTTTCATTATATACTTTTGTTCACATTTTGTACATTTAACAATACTTAAATCGATTTTACCTAAAAATTCAATTTTTTACAGTGGTTGTCTCTATCCCTAACTCACATTTTAGAACTATTTTAAAGCACTAATGCTGGGTTTCTGTTTCATCTGCAAATGGTAAATAATGACTTTCCTCTTTCCTCACTGTGAAATGATTTACTGCATTGACTGCTATAAGCTGGATATTAAAAGTAAACAGTAAAACCACCAGTTTTCGGACACTTAAGCTTTTCTGCAATATTTATTCCACTCAAATAATACATACCCTGGTACAAAATCATATCTACAACAATGTATGTTAAATTTATCAAACAACTTTTTCTCAATGTTGATTTTGTTAAATACCGGTACATTATAAAATTTCACAAAATCCCAAAATATTATCACCTTGATAATCCCCCAGAATTTGGACGCACACTGTGCGCATTCAATGTCAATGCGTGTACGAGGCCACTGAAAAATGCGCTGCACCATCCCTTGTTGGTGCAAGGTTGCATCGGAGACATTGGTATCCGAATTCTGGCGGGTCGGCACTTGCATTCAACTCCTGTACATTTAGTCACTGCGTCGGCACGTACAGACATTTTGTTTTTCTTTTGTGTTTTTGGGGATACCATCACACTCTGAGCTTGCTTGTGATAAGCGAAAAATCTCGCAACAGATCGGCATATTTCTCAATTATTAGCCCTTTTTCGGCGACCCTGATTCTTAACACGGGACTTAATTCGCACACGCTTTGGAAAAGTTTTGCCGATTCTGCATTTTTGACAGCAAAATTTGGGATCTTAGATGGATTTTTGGAGGCACTTCCTGTTGTGAACAAGAGTGCCTGTATGTGAAACCAGGGAGGCGAGACCTCCCTGGTGAAACGATGTGATATACGTGTGTTGTGACAATAGAATTTGCTGACTTGTGATGAGTGATAAGTGTCCGGATTCTGGAGGTTGGCCAAAAACTGGGGGTTTTACTCTACATATCACATCTACAATTTGTATAGCTATCTCCAATGTTCATAAAGGATTGATCAATTCTTCAAATCATGACTTGATCAAGACTACTTTTTGCTCAGCTGTGCCATATTGATGAAGTTTTGTGTGCATGTGTGCATCACAATTATAACAACGATCAACGACATCTATTCATTATGATTCATGAATTAAAAGAAGATAGAACTCTAGTTGCCCATCAGTAGCAGACTTCATGATAAATAATGATTACCGGTAAAAAAAAAAAATCCCCTACCCCAGCTAGCCAAGGGATTGGTCATTGCTAAGAATATTGCAGATTTAGCCTGAGGAAAGAATAACTCAGTGCTGGCACCTGAATCAGGCAATGCTTGTTTGGTTGGAAACATCAATGCCACAGCTGTGTACACAGATCTAGCTGCCACATTCACAATGTGAATTCAGACGTTCTTGACAAATGCTTCTACACTGTACTAGCTACAAGACCTAGCTGGTTTAGTCACCTCTAGTCTCAGGCTCAGCAGTGAAGAAGTGTGTCAAATCATGTCAATTCAGTAACAGTATCTTCATGCATCACTTAGAATCACTACATGGATTCATAAGTCACAGAAGCATTTATTGCAGAGCCTACGAGTCAGTACTATCGGTTCAAACAGATACAGTAGATCACAATGCAACTAAATCTATTATCGATCACACAGTAATAGGTCTAATCACCACATCAGCTTGATCACTCAATCGTACTGTATACAGTCGTTGCCTCGCTCGCGTGATCACTCGAGCGATTATGATGTAGATCTAGCAAAGTGGCGGTTCGCTTGTTCTGTACCTTTAAAACACAAACAAAACACAAGGATTTACCCACTTTGACATCTTATCATAATATTCACCCTCGTATGCATGAGAAATACTGCGTATTTACCTCGTAAGAGTCGTAGTCATGTGCAGAAGACGACTTTGTTTCGACGTTTTCGTACTAACCGCCGACTTGAACGTAGCAGACGGGGTCACACAACACAACACAGCACATGTGCGAAAAAGAGCAGCTGGCATATTTTAGTCTTTTTTCAAGTGTCATAATATTAAATTAAATTTTATAGATAAATTCTAGGCAAGAACATATCATATACTCTTTGAAATATTTAATTTTGCTTTTATGATATATTTAAAAAAATTAAAGGATATAATTGATGAAAATATCAAAATAATGTGTTTTATATCTTACCAAAACCTTGCAATCAAGACTAATTTGGTAAACAAAGTTTACAATACACGTCTGAAAACAAATGATGGCGCTATAGCTCTCAGCAAAGAAGGTGATTTTGGTCACCCACCTGTGCTGTACCCACAGAACTCTTAATGTGGCTGTACCTAGCCAGTACGACAGGTCCACGTTTCCGCAGATTATTTTTTACGGGGAAGTACAGGCCCTACTAGCACTTCAGTCTTGATCCTTAAACTTTCTTGTTTATTTTTTTTTCTTCGCTGAATTATTGTACAAGTTTTCTAGGACTGCACAGAGTACTGTATACAGATTTCCAGCTTCTGTAGATGGTAGGATTTTGTTTGTTTGGTTGGTTGGTGTTTTGTTGTTGTTGTTGTTGTTGTTGTTGTGTGTTTTTGTCCCCGCCGAACGAGTTCGAGCAGGGGACTATGAAACGGGCTCCGTACGTGTGTGTGTCCGTGTGTCCGTCCGTCCGTCCGTCCGTCCGTCCGTCCGTGTGTGCGTCCGTGTGTGATCAAAATCTTCAATCTGCTACTCTGTCATTTATGAGCCAATTTTGAGACTCCTTCGCCATTTCTAACCCGATTTCGATTCCGTTTGCCTTATATGATAGCACTACATGGGAGCTTTGAAACTTCTACACAGAATTTCAGTCGTGACCTTTGACCTTGACCTTTGACCTATATTGTACATTTTGCTACAAAATGCTACTCCTTCGCCATTTCTAACCCGATTTCGATTCCGTTTGCTTTATGTGATAGCACTAGGTGAGGGCTTCAAAACTTCTACACAGAATTTTGACCTTTGACTTCTTTGACCTTTGACCTTGATTTTTGACCTGTATTGTACATTTTGCTACAAAATGCTACTCCTTCGCCATTTCTAACCCGATTTTGATTCCGTTTGCTTTATGTGATGGCACTAGGTGAGGGCTTCAAAACTTCTACACAGAATTTTGACCTTTGACTTCTTTGACCTTTGACCTTGATTTTTTGACCTGTATTGTACATTTTGCTACAAAATGCTACTCCTTCGCCATTTCTAACCCGATTTCGATTCCGTTTGCTTTATGTGATGGCACTAGGTGAGGGCTTCAAAACTTCTTCACAGAATTTTGACCTTTGACTTCTTTGACCTTTGATCTTGATTTTTTACCTATATTGTACATTGGCTACAAAATGCTACTCCTTCGCCATTTCTATCCGGATTTCGATTCCGTTTGCTTTATGTGATGGCACTAGGTGAGGGCTTCAAAACTTCTACACAGAATGTTGACCTTTGACTTCTTTGACCTTTGACCTTGATCTTTTGACCTATATAGTACATTTTGATACTAAATGCTACTTCCGGCGGGGACATATTTTACGCACCGCGTAATTTCTACTTTTCCTTGTTTTTCTTATGGGACACATCCGGGCCCATCTGCTTTAGTTACAATCAATCCCGCATTCCTCATTCGAAGATTCGAAGTTGCGTGGGCATCACTTGTGTGGGACTCAAAGTACTCAGCCTAGACTAGACCGTTCAAAATCCGATCTTGTCTTCCCAAACTTTTACAAAAGGTGGAAACAGCTAAGCAATCCTGCCTGCAACTGTAAAGCAAAGGATGCCCCCAACGGTTTGGCACTTGCCTCCTAGATAAAGGAAAAGAGAACCAACACAGACAATACATGATTATTCTTGGTCAGCTCTTTCTGCGCAAGGGACTTTGAACAGTGTCCCGGCACTCAAAGCACAAACAGGGTTAAAGAAATTACCCCAAAGTTACAAGGGAGGGGGGCATTTCATGAAGCGTTTGGGTTGTCGGAAAATTTATTTTGCTCTCAGCCAATCAGATGCAAATGTTTGAATAGCTTACAACAATTTGTCAGAAGAAATATCTGACAAAACGCTTCATGAAATGTCCCAAGAGAAGCATTCTGCTCAACTGTTTGTTTGTTTGTTTGTTTGTTTGTTTGTTTGTTTGTTTGTTTGTTTGTTCATTTCCATCTGAGAAGATGGCTGGATAGCCCATATTCAGCTACGCTAAGCTGGTCTTCCATGGGGTCCAGCGTACATACTCAAATTGTAATAGTCGATGCTGAAAATGATTGAATAATAAGATATTTTATGGACTGACAGTAAAGATATAAAGTTGATTCCATTACAAGAAAAACCAGATCTATAAACCTTCATCACTCTCCCCGTCCCCTTAAACCCACAAATTTATATTAAAACGTGCTTCTTCCAAAACAAAATGAAACAAAACAAAAACACTAACGGTGGCCCGGTGGCCCGGGGCCACCAAAAATGAAAGTCGGGCCACCAAATTTCAAAAAAGGGCAAATTTAGTGGCCCGCCTCGGGCCACCAAAAATTTTGAAAAGTATGTCAATAAATTCGTAACTTTTTGCGCCGGAAATTAGCAGTCAAATTTGTTTAAAGGATGGATGAAAAGGACTGAATGAGTGCCTGAGAGTGAGTGTTGCGAGTTTGTTGAGGTTTATTTATGAGTAGATATGTCCAACTTCCAATTCTTACTATGATAAAACTTAGATGTTTGACTCATTAAAAACACAGGACTTTAAATGTTTTTATTGTTTTTTTCGGGCCACCAAAACTTTGAAATTGAGGATTTTGGTGGCCCCATCGGGCCACCAAACAAAATAGTTAGTGTGGAGCCCTGCAATAGGCCTATTGGTCTGCACTTGTCACACACACACACACACACCACACTCTCAGTCTCAAGTCAAGTACACAGATATTTATTATGCATCTACGCATAGACACACAAATCAGTGGAAAAAATAATTATTGCTCAGTGATCGCTGTATAATTCTCTAGTATAAGGTCTGACGTCATCACATTTTATTATCATTTTGAATCCACCGCATATAAAATTTCCCCCATTTTCTCGACTCTTTAGGATGAGTACGCATGTTTGAGTTTGAGTTCTTTACATGGCCTCCAAGAAGGTGAGAAATAAGTACGGGTTAGCAACGACCACGGGACAGACGGACCATTCTCTTCCATTGTCTCAATATACTCTTCTCTCTCCTTCGCGGCGCGTCTACCCGTGCCCCGGCGTCGAGAGTTCGGAGAGAGGAAAATGATGAAGGGACCTGGTCGAAAGACACCAGCCAAGTGATTGGGTTTGTTAAAGCTGGTAGCAGAGTATGATCACCTATATTGTCTATACTTGAAAGTCTTCAGTACAGGGTGCCATTATCTTTTTCGTGTTGCACCATAGTATTTCAATGATATATAACCTGAATGTTTTTTGGTTTTTTTTTTTCTATAGTCAAATCTGTCAGGAGTCAATGTAATTGTATAGTGTTTGAATTTTTCATTGCTGGGCGAACCAAGGAGATATTAAACGAGACTAGTACCTCACTGGGTGAACGGAGTGTTAGACAGAATTGAATTCAGTGGGTATTAAAGGGATCATATAGTTCTGGTTGAGACCTAACTTCAGGTTTCTTACATTTTTGGTTAGATAATGAGAAACCTCGAAATATGAAAGAGCCTGTAATTCCAAGAGGAATTCAAAGTTTATTTGATGAAAATATGGTTCTGAAATGGCTGAGATACCCAAAACAGAGCGATCCGAAGAAAATGTGGGACCCACATTTTATTATGATGGCTTTGTTTTACTTTGTTTTTGGATGTCTCAGCCATTCCAAAACCGAATTTCATCAAATAAACTTTGAATTCCTCTTAGAATGGTATGCTCTATACTATTTCATAAGTAGTTTCTTGGTATGTCACAAAGAGTTAAAAGCCCAATTCTCATCTCAACCAATACTGTACCATCCCTTTAAGTGGCAGTGGTGTCGTTCTCTTCAAGTAAACTGCAGTTTTCGATGATTACGTAAACTATATTGCTGTGTTTGACAACATTTGACTGACATGTAAGGCGTATTATGAATGCGAGCCTTCTTTATTCCTTCTCTTACGGAGTTGGGTAAACCACTAGACAGTCAACTCTGTCTTGGACGTGGATGGCGGATATGATTGTGTTAGCAAGGCAGCCTTTCGTATTACCCCATCTACGGTGAATGCTCGTCAACATAACATGACTTGTCCAGCAGACAACTAACGTTGATTTCTATACAGTGAGGAGAAATGCACTAAGGGGAGTGTGGGTTTTTCTTTTCAGAATATATAAAGACAACTGTGAAAAAAATAATGATATGTTAATGCTGTTTTGTTTCTTGAATGCATGCGTGATCGATAAATAAATGGAAAACAACGTTTTAGTGTCATTGTTGCTATCATTATTTTCTAGACGTATATAGCTAAGAGTGATAAACTAATTTATGTGCTTGGTCGCGTGAATGAAGGACAAGCCAGAAACACCAGATATTGTGAGAAGGATAAGTGTTTGTTGTTTCTTATTCGACTTTTCTAAATCTTATTTTGATATTTCCTACACACAAAGTCCTATTATGCCTTTCAAGCTCACTGGACTTTTTTCTTTTTCTTTTTCTGTTTTTTTTTTCGCACTCAAGCATCAAACGACGCCAAAACAAAAACACAAACACAGGGACACGGGCTGAGAGATAATCCTGGTTTAGGGAGCCGACCAATATGACGTCACAATACTTCCATGCACAACAATTCCCAGATGGCCTTCTGCTACGATCGGACAATGCAGCTTTATTATACCCGTCGAAGGACAGCCAGCATTGTTCAATACAGATTGTATGAATAAACAGATATCTTATACCTCCAAATCCCCGCAATTCATAATTACGCCTTTCCCTTCAAGAGCCGCCCTAAAGTGTCACAGCAACTAACTCTTGCAGGTATTTTTTTCTTCAAAATTATACACTCGTATAAACAAGCTTTACAGATATCAGATTTCACTCTTATTTTTACGTTTTCCCCAATTCAATTCAATTCAATTCAATTCGGTTTTATTGCAAATCAAAAGAAGCATAACAGTAAGTCCGCAGACTAGTGCCATGCGTACAGAATAAAAGTATATACATTCACAGTTAAAAAAAAAATCAGAATGTTGAAAACCTATTAAATTATTCTGTCATACCAATATCGTATTCCTTACAGTCTTATAATTAAACATCACATTTACATAAGGTTAAAACTTGATACACATGTGGTTATATTGATGTACACGTACATATAGATGCAGACATTCAAAAATATTTAAAAAGTAATGCCTTGATGGCAATGAGTAAAGGTGACTTTTTTTTTATTCAAGGCTGGAAAAAAAAAGAAAAGAAAATGCATATAAACACCAAAAATACAAAAGCCACGAACATATCACAGAATGTAGTAAATACAGAGGTCAGTGAAGACAAGCGACACAACCAGTAAACATTGAACTATTTGTATATTGTCAAGAAGCAGACTCGGGTTACTTTTTCATGACACCGGAGTATCCCCCTTCTCTTTCCCATTGTATTTTCTTTCTTTCTTTTTTCTGGGCTCAAGGCAGACTGACTTGATAACTGTAGATATTCGTTATAACATTATTTCGTGCTGGCAGCTGATTTACGTGAGAAAAGAAGAAGAAGAAGAAGAAGAAAAGCATGACAAATTTTGGTCAGGGTCTGCTATGAACTGCGGCAGTAACAACAAGATTGTATTTTGTATTTCTCGTCTAGATTATCGTTGAGAACTAACAGTTTGGTTTGACTCCACTGGCATATCTGTTTGCGTGAAGTGTCAATGGCGTTATTGTGGGTGGACCTGAGAACATTATGAGTATGATTTGTCACGACTGCGAGTCTGAGACACTTCTTATGACGTAACAAACGAGGTGGGGCTACTGTTCTCCAGTGGCGGATATCTAAACCCTATGATGGAGCACCCATCCATGTCGGGGATAAAGGTTTCCAATGAACACCAAACGGCCTAAAAATATCACACACACAGACACATACAAACGAATAAAATACACATAATGGAACACACAAGCACGCAAGGGTGAGACGTCACTGTTTGTCACAAAAATGTTTGCATGCGGAATGTGGACAAGTCCTCAAGGTTCTGCGAAGACGAAGTCAATCAATTATTGAGAATGGATGTGGTATTCTACACGGATTATCTGGAAAAGATTGAGGATCCTCTTATCACAATAATTGAATGATCAGATATTTCTTACCAAAAAAAAAAAAAGTAAAAAGGTCCTATACCTCTCATCGTATGAATGGAGAGAGATGAAGTGCCGAGGTAATTTGACACCTTCCATATTCGCTACAGAATAACAAACAAGTGAACTGCATCGTAATGTTCTGAGATGAATACTGACACGCAGGGGGGGGGGGGAATAAAAGCAATTATTGAACAGTACATGTATATATACAGTATTCTCCTAACAGTAATACATGAAATAAAAGTGTAGTGAAAAGAAATGAAGACGATTCGATCTTAGATCAATTTCCCGCACACAAAGATTGCATGATGCATTACTTGAAGTTGTTCTAACATTGATCGAAGCCTCTGACGACGCAATGAACAGTCTAATAACATCGACTTGAATTTAAAGAGTCCCAGCAATCTGCGTGTTAACTGGTCTCTTTTGATACCTTTTTGCCTGATTTAAAAAAAAAATGACCAAAATCACTAAATACTTCCTGAAAATGCATCATATTACCTCCATTTTTTTTGCTACACCCTGTTAGGCCGAACCTCTAAAAAGATCATCCAACTCAACTTTATTCATATTTCAGTTGTGACATCATCCTCCTACAACACTTGAACTGAACAATAATTGAAACAGCAGTGTTCCTTATCATTTATTGCTTATTATCTCCTGCACTTGCCACAACTTGTTATTTTTTCTAAGGAACGTTACTTGTATATTCGTTATTTTACGTAGAAATAAATGGTAAGGCACATACAAGATTGTGATGTCACAGCTGGAATATGGAAAAATGATCTGGATTATATTTTCAGAGGTGATCCTTTAAAAATTAAAAAAAGATTCCAAAATGATGCATATTTTCATGAGGTATTTTGTGATTCGGCTATGTATGTCATCACTAGTAGAGGTCAACATAAATTTGGATTACAGGAACTTTTAATGTTCAGTCATCGATCTTCTTTTTTTTTTAGTAGAACTACGTATTCTGCTGGTGACTGCTTGAATGAAACATTAGGAAATCGATAACGTTATGTCCATACTTGGGTCAGCGTTTGCAGACGTAAGCTTCCTTCAAGCGAGAAGAAGACAGAAACGAGTCGAAAAGAACACTTCTGTGGATGGGCACTGACGCGTGGAGGGCTAATAAAGAAGAGGGAAATCTCAAGAAGGAATGTACATCGTCTGCCCAAGAATAAGTGAATGTGTACATAAATATGCCAGTTGCATGCGTGGCGCATGTATAAAGAGTGATCATCAATAACTTTCTCCATAATAAAGCCAAGCGCTGCGAACATAGTTCTGTTGAAAATTGTTTCATGTCGCGATGAGTAGATACATCGTTACTTTCATTTTGCAGTCGAGCTTTGATAGCAGTTGACACACTCAACGTCACGAACGTATCATTCTGAGGTCTGTCGTCTGCAAGGAGCGCACCATGGCGTCTTGCAACTGCATCGACCGAGTTCTTTCGAGAGTCTTTTACAGGTACGGTAAATTGGTTGCACGGCATCCGCTGGTGTTCTTCTTGGGACCCATGATCTTAGCAGGAGGCCTGGCTGTCGGAATTATGTTCCTGCAGATAGAAACTGACATCGTCTTTCTATTCTCGCCCGATTCGAGTCAAGCTCGTAAAGACGCTCCGTTTTTCTACGAGGTCTTTCCAGTCGATTACAACAATTACTGGCAGAGTCGGGGAAATGGTTCGGAAGATCTTGGGGCGAGAGTTATCATCGAGTCCCTTGTCGGTGGCAATATCATAACGGAGGAAGCAGTAGCCGAGATATTGCGATTCGATCGTGGAGTGCAAACCTTAACCGTTGAAGACTCTCGTGGCATTCCGCATCATTATGGCGACATGTGTGCCTCTCATTTGGATGTATGTCAATCGAATCCTCTGCTCGAATTATTAAAGTACAATGCTAGTCTCGTGGGATCAAGAACCCTCACATATCCGTTTGTTCACCTGCCTGACACGAATGTTATTTTCCTTGGAGGTACTTTGGGAGACGTAAAGCTCGCTGGAAACCAAGCGACAACGGTGGAAAGAGCAGGACTCTTTGCTATATTATACTCGCTTAAGACAACTCCAGAATTTCAGTCACTTGGCATCGAATGGGAGGAGATGTTCTCTCAGTATGCAGATGACTTCCGGTCTGACATCATTTCCGTTTCGTACGCCGTGTCCACCACGCTGGACAACGAGCTCGTGCTCGCCACTGACGAGGTTTTTCCCCTGGTTGCGCTCGCCGCGGTGCTTTTGTGCACCTTCTCCGTCCTGTCTTGCGCCATGGCTGACTGGGTGTTCAGCAAGTCTGTGCTGGGCATCATGGGAATCGTCTCGGCGTCTCTGGCCGTGGCAGCCACCTTGGGCCTCTTGTCCTTCGCAGGGGTCAACTTCAACATAGTTGCATTATCCATGCCATTTCTCATCCTCGGTTAGTATATTTTAGACACAATTTTGTATCTTGCTGATCAAACATGTTCGCGTGTATGTGTATGTGTGTCTGTGTGTCTGTGTCTGTGTTTGTACGTGCTTTACGATGCGTCCGCGTGTGGTTTCATATGGCGTGATTTGAAAATAAAGGATTTTCTTGTTTGAAAACATTAACAAGAAAGAATGGTGTGGAGTTAGGAGAACGACAAAGTTTAGAAATATATATATATATATATATATATATATATATATATTGTTTTACTGTTTACCCTTCATTATAGGTATTTTGTTTCAATGGTAATCTTTGATACATCTTAAGTTTCAATTGTACAAGTTAGATATTAATTCAAAGATTTTTGCGGCATTTGAGAGTTGGAACATTAACTACCATGCCTATAATTCTTATATTGTCTTGATATTCTTAGGCTGTAATGTTTCCATACATTATGCATGCAATTGATTTTTGTGCGTACATTATAGAATAACAAAGTATTGAAGTTCTTCACTATTCTGACCCCTATAATGTACGCAACAAATTACTTCACACGAAAATTTGGTGTTGATTAAAAAGATGTGATCTAATCTACCCCTGATAGCCCTCATTAGAGGGCCCTTACACTACATTAGCCCAGTACTGCATGCATTCTCTCAAGTACCAATTTGTACACCTTTTTCACGAGGGACCAAAGTAGGTCAGACACCTTGTCGAAATGGTACAAGTATCATAAAAAATCGAGTTGAGAACCTTTATTTCAGTCCAGAGCCTCTCGTGCTGTACTTCGATGTTTCCTACCTACCCTTGGGACACGTCTCTACGTGTATACGAAACAAAATCAACGCACAAGATGATGATAACCTCAGTTACATTCCGTCTTAACAACCCCTTTCCCCTCCCCCTCCCTCCACTACAGGTATTGGACTTGACGACATGTTCATCATGATTGCACATTGGCGGAAGACCAACCCAAGCGACTCGGTAGAGGAACGGCTGGGTAAGACGTACTCGGAGGCAGCAATCTCGATCACCATCACCACCCTCACTGACGCCATGGCCTTCGGGTTTGGAGCCATCTCGCCACTCCCCGCCGTGCGCGTCTTCTGCTTCTACACGGGAGTCGCCGTCCTCTTCGACTACCTCTTCCAAATCACCTTCTTCGGTGCCTGCATGGTGTATGGTGGCCACAGAGAAGCAGCCAGCGCTCACTGTCTAACGTTTAAAAGAGTACTTCCCAAAAGGAAAGATCAGTCAATTATTTATAGATTGTTCTGTGCAGGTGGACTTAGTGCCGAGGATCGCAAATGGAAATTCAAGCGATCTTGCGAGACCGGTCTGATGAGATTCTTCAGGGACTACTACGGACCAGCGCTGATGACGCCAGTGGCTAAAATCTTTACACTGGTTGTCTTTTGTGTGTACATAGGTGGTGCAATATATGGATGTCTCAGGGTGACGGAAGGACTACAACTAAAATTACTAGCGAGAGAAGGTTCTCAAGCTTTCAAATTTTTTGAAACGCGGACCGAGTATTTCTTACATTACGGCCCATCTATCTCGGTTGCCATTCGAGAAAAAATAGAGTATAGCGACCCAAGTGTGCAGAGGATGTTAGAAAATGTTGTCACAGGCTTCGAAAGTAGTGATTACTTCCATTCATCCCAGTTCACAGAGTTCTGGCTTCGGGATTACCTGCGCTATCTTAGAGCGGCGAAAGTTCCTAGTAATGTCTCGAGAGAAGTCTTCATGTCCACACTCGCAGGGGACTTTCTTGAACATCCCCGCTTCAGCAGATTCACTGAAGATATCGTTTTCGCTGATGGGTCAAACAGGACTGAAATAGAAAGCTCTCGTTTCATACTTCTTGCAGACAGTTTGATTACAACTAACCAGCAAATCCGCATGATGGCCGAGGTACGGAAGAAATCGGAAGAATCAGAACTGGCACTGACCCCGTTCTCCCCGTACTTCATCGTCTATGAGCAGTTCGTACGTGTGCGCAGCCTCACCATCCAGAATATCTCAATTGCCATCGGCAGCATGTTCCTCGTCGCGCTCGTTTTCATTCCTCATCCCCTCTGCTCCCTGGTGGTCGCGCTCAGCATCGTCTCCATCCAGGTCGGGATCATCGGCTACATGTCGCTCTGGAGCGTGCATCTCGACGGCATCTCCATGATCAACATCATCCTCTGCATCGGCTTCAGCGTGGACTTCTCAGCCCACATCACGTACGCGTTCATCGGTGGCAAAGAGAGCTGTCCCGGGAAACACGCGGCGAAGAGGTTGTCGACAGCCGAGCAGCGAGTCGTCATGGGGCTGTACTCCTTGGGCATGCCAATCCTGCAGGGGGCGCTATCCACTATCATTGCAATCGTTGTACTCAACTGGTCATCAAGCTACGTGTTCCGCGCATTCTTCAAGATCATGAGCATGGTGATGATGTTTGGGATGCTTCACAGTCTGGTCTTCCTACCGGTGCTTCTCTCATGTTTCGGAGGATGTATTCGACTCGATCCTCTTGCAAAGGAAGACCCGAAAAAGCATTTCGGTAAGACGGCCGCTGTGATTTATCACGGGAACTCATTGCACATAATCACATGACACAGATTGGTTAAAATGTTGACAAAGACTGACTAGAACTGCTGAGTTTCAAAGCCCTAGCATGCCTGCATGTCATTAGATTTTGTGTGCGGTATTACTGGTCACCACAAACCAAATTTCTCTTGAGCTAGCCCATAGAATGCAAAAATAATTAGAAACAAAAAACAAAACAAAACAAAAGAGTGACATATTTCATTGTACAAAATTATTAGGAGGTGACATTATTATGCAAAATATGAAAATATGAAAAAATTAATCGATACAGTGTGATAATGTATGACACTCAGAAACATTCAGAAATTTATAAGAGAAAGTGTTGGCGTCATGATCTGTCTCCCTTTTCTTAAATTCTAAAACTCCATTCCTCCTGACCCTTTCCCTTACCATGTCAATACTATCGTCATTCCCTTTCCAATATACTCAATTCCCAATATCTTTTACTCCACTTTTCTCTATTTACCTTCTCCTTTTATACCACTGCATATTTCCTCTTTTTAAACTTTCTTTCCTTTTGGGCATTTTATATCATTATCAATTTTGTATATTATAGGCCTATCTTCACTCCCATGTCCCCTATCGAATTCTCAATCTGTCTTCACGCCCTATAATTATGCCTTATGTAATCACAGCGTTTCAATCGAAATTCATCTTCACAGTTTACTTTGTCGTACTAATTTTTTTGCTCATCTTCGTTTCCTTGCAGATACATCAAACATCTATACGATCTCCAAACGTGAGGGTCAACAGAACGCGGGGTTTAAGGCGGACGACGGGACAACTGAGAACTGAGAGACATGAAATAATGATTGTTCGTTCTTGTAAGAGAGTAAAATACGCAACCTAGATGCTGTCAATGTTTACCAGTATGATCACGATGCATTTGGTCTTTGGCTACATACAGTGCACTCCCGTAATAACGAACACGGTTATTACAAAATTCTCGTCACAACGAAATACAAAATAATTTAGGTTCCAAAATAATTATCTATAGCATCTTTCTTTACCTCACCGTTCGGTTATAACAAAATTGCGATACAACAAAAGAGCACCACCTGTCCCGACGACTTCGTTATAACGGGAGTAGGCTATATCGTCGGCCTCATGCCAAAAGGGCCTTAACACCATAGACTTTGTACACTATTAGTGCCCTTTTGGCATTTTCCTCACACACATTCCCACCTATGCTGAGGCCGCCAATAATGTCAGTCACCTCGAAACATTGTAGAATGACTAGGTTCAGTGGCCTGGCCTATACTCTATATTATAGTAACATTGCAATGCTGTCATTTCAAAGTCTAAGCATGTAAAGCACACAACATGCAAAAGAGTATAATATTGCTGACGGTTTGAGAAAGAGAAGTTTGCAGTTATCATTACAATATTTCGAGGCGATATTCCGAGGTCGAAATGTTTGCTGATACATGCAGGTAGTAGGTTTATTTGTAGTTTACAACATCTATGTGTACGCAAGGCGAATTCATATGTGTATATTTACAAAGAAAACAAATATGGACGCACAGACCATACCTATTTTACTATATAGGTATAATAGTCAGCAGAAACTTCAGTGAATTTGAACACAATATCCCATAATAAAAACTCGCTTGTTATACCATGCGGGTATACGGCTATATTCATTGTCCAGATTCCGTATCGCAATTTCATGAAGAAGTTGATCTAGAATTTTGATTTAATGGATAGGCTCAAATTGAAAGATTTTGTTTGTAATTCAGGCAAAATTTCCAAATGAAATGGCGCGGTTCGTAGTTTTTTTTTAAATGCCATAAAAATGATATATGATACAATGTAGAAATGATATTTTATACATATGTATAATATATATATATATATATATATATATATATATATATATATATATGATTTTATATCATATAGGTCTATATTGATTGATTGTTTGGCGCCACTGGGGTGTATAACGGTATGACAAAGTATCCATCATTAATTAACCTATAATGACGAGAATTTCAAGCTTATTCTCTTTCTTTGTCTCCCTCTGACTCTCTTTCAACATTACAAGAGTCTTTAGATTTTTTTTTTCATGAAACGAGGCATAGGTGTTATGACTCATGAAGAGGTTTATATACATATATATATATATATATATATATATATATTGAAAATGACTTTCATAATATGTTTACATCATAGTAGTATATACGGATTATCATCATCAAAATTAATGAAAAATGAACTCATGTCTATTTACACTCAGTCTTTTTGCTTATCGATGGGGAGGACATTATGATTTGTCATTATATGTTTCTTGCGTCGAGTTGTTATAGTGCAACTGATTCACAAATTGCCCTACAATACATCGACGTTGATCTAGATCAGTTGCAGATTTTTATATTATGTAGTTTGTTTATTTGTTTGTCTGTTTTTTGGGTTTTTTTTTTTTTTTGGGGGGGGGGCATATTGATAAGTTTGTTTTATTCTTTGTCTCAGCCTGCGAAAAAACAGTAGATATAATAATGAAGAAACAAACTGGTAATGCATTTTTGGCCAATAAAGCATGAGTTTATTCGACTCAAATTTTCGGCGTCCTACGCCTTCTTCAGGAGTCTTAACAATGACGGTGTATCGCAACAAAGCAAAGCAAAAATTGAACACGTGTTCAATTTTGTTTTGCTTTGTTAATATACCGTCATTGTCAAGACTCCTGAAGAAGGCGTAGGACGCCGAAAATTTGAGTCGAATAACCTCATGCTTTATTGGCCAAAAATGCATTACCAGTTTGTTTCTTCATTTCTTCGTGGAGCCAATACGTGAAATCTCAACGTGTTTAGGCCTATATTATGTATATGTATATATATATATATATATATATATATATATATATATATACGAACATCTATGTATTCAAATATATCTCTCGCAACTCTCGGGTGAATGCTTATTGTTGTGGTATAAAGTGTTTTGGTCAACAGTCCTTTTTATGGGGCATAATAAATTATTCTTTGTTGCATATTTATTGATTATGGTGTGTTTGCTTTTGAAGTTTGAAGTTTTGAAGTTTTATTAGCATACAACAATTGAACATGTACATTTTCAATCATAACATTGTATAATTACATACATATGTGAAAAAAATACTTATCTATTACTCATTTACAATAACATAATTAAAGGATGACATTTGAGATTTATATTTAAATATGATACGTGTAGCATAATTCTACAAAGTTGTTGTTAACAAGGGAACCAAAAGTTACCACAAGTGCTAGTCGAGATTGGTCACCTTGATATTCATACATGTACTAAAAGCTAAACACAAAAGAAAAATTATTACATGGTTAGTTGAAATGGCTGTTAATATCTATAATACAATGTACATCATTCATTTTCTAACATAGAAAACTAATCATACTTGATACAGTATAATATCTATTAGAGTAGGAAATCTACAAGGCATTTACGAAATGTAGATCTTTTGCTTTGTTCACGCATTTCTCGTGGCAATGTGTTCCAAAGTTTTGGTCCTAAGTAAGAAATCGAAAATTGTCCCTGTGTGGTTCTAAATTTTGGTAAGTACAACATTCTTTTTTTCATTTGTTCTTGTCCTGTAAGTATGATGCACAATTTGGCAATATTCATACAGTGGGTGCGGAAAAGTTCCATTGTTGAGATCGTACATAAATGTTAAAACTGAAAACTTATGTAACCTAACAACATCTAGAAGTTTGAATCGTTGGAACAATGGTTCTGAATTCGTTCGTAAAGTAGAAAATGTTATAGCTCTCAGAACCATTTTTTGAGAAATATGTATACAATTTAAGTGAGATTTATAAGTACTGCCCCATACCTCAATACCATATAATATGTGTGGTTGTATAAAAGATTTATACAAAAGCACAGGAATGCGCTGCGGAACATACTACTGTCTTAATTATTTATACAATACACCTACTTTCCTTCGAACACATTTATTTACCAATTGAATGTGAGGTTTCCAAGTAAGATGACAGTCAATCTGAGTTCCGATGAAGGATGTAGCACTCACTTCATCAATGTCTGTGTCAGATAGTTTTATTGCACCCCTCATCGCAACTATCTGGCGTTTTCTTCTTATTACCATATAATTTGTTTTATCTAAATTGATTGTCGTGGTGCCCTAATGTGGAATAGTTTGCCAAGCGATGTTAAACAAAGTGTTTCTTTAGCTGCATTCAAAAGTGCAATAGATACGTTTTATACAAAGGTAGGATTTTTAAGGTAATTACTTGCAGTTTTATGATGAGTATGTGTATTAAGTCTATATATTTGAATGGTCCCACTTTATTTTCTTTTATTTTTTCGTTTCTTTTTCATTTATCACATGTTTGTATATATATGCATATTTTTCTTCTTCTAATGCGTAAGTGATTTTATGGTATTATTTCAGTATAAATTGTAGTATTCTTTGATGTGTTGTTGATTTTATAGTGTATAATAATTGTGTTTGTTTTTATCTATTATGTTATGTATACTAAGTATAAAATGTTGTATTATGTTACTTTGAACTGTTTTTACCTCTTCACGGACTCACTGAAGAACAGCCATTGGCTGAAGTGAGTGACCGTGTCGAAATAAAATAAACTGAAACTGAACTGAACTGAACTGATTGTAATTTTATTGGCATTGCACCAAGTTTGAACTTTGTGCAGGTTTTCATTTACTTCATTCACATCTATTTCTTTTTGGCGAGCAGCATGAAAAATATTTGAGTCGTCAGCAAACAATCTGAATTCAAAGAAAGAGCAAGAGCGTGGCAAATCATTTATAAATATCAAAAAGAGTGCATGTAGGCCCCAAAACTGACCCTTTCGGGACACCACAAGTTATAGTCTTCGGTGTCGAGACCATTCCTCTATAAGATAGCAGTTGAGATCTGTTGGACAGATAATCAGCAAACCATTGAAGTGGAATTCCACGAATACCATAATGGCCCAGTTTACATAGAAGAATATCATGATTTATCGTATCAAAGGCCTTTTTAAAATCTATAAAGATACCAAGTGTTACTTTTCCTTCATCAAGTGATATCATTAGTGTATTTATACAAGATCAATTAAAGACAATTTCGTACTGTATCTCTTACGAAAGCCATACTGGTGTTTATAAAAAATATCATTGGACTAAAAAAAAATCAACCAGTCGATCATTTACAATTTTCTCTTAAACCTTCCCAATTATTGGCAGAACGGAGATAGGTCGGTAATTTCCAGGGTTCGATTTCGGTTCTTTTTTATACATTGGTGTTACTTTGGCCATCTTTAAAGCTTGAGGATAGATTCCAATTTCTAAGGACAAATTAAAAATGTAAAGCAATGGCTTATAAACAAAACTTGCTGCATCCTTTATTTCCGATAGCACATTGGAAAAAAGGACTACTTACGACGATTTCCCCAGTTTTTATGCTGACTATTATCATGCAAAGAGAGCAGCCGATATGCTAATTACTATAGTAATACATGATGACATGAAACTGATGACGATTTGCGACGGTGACAAAGTGACTAGCATGATTTTTATTATGATAATGCTTCCACTGACGATATGAAAACAATGTTCAGGGGTAGTATGGTCGAAATACGAGATGTAGTGATATAGGGATAACGATGATGGTAATAATCATGATAATAGAATAATATAACAATTATGAATACCATAGCACTGATAACTTTAAGTGTTGTCTTGATCATTATACTATAGGGTCAATCAGGTGCTATTTTTGTAATTATTGCTATTGTTATTGCTATCATTATCACTGTTATCATGATTATAATTATTGGTATTATACATCAGTGGTATAGAAGTCGATATAAAAAAGGATAGTCGCATCATCATTACTCCTCTCATTCATTTTTGGTAATTAATTTTTTTTTTACATCGAAATTGGTGGACCGTTCTTTTCTTCACTACTTTGTGTATATTATCTTGCGTCTACGTTCTAGATAGATACGGTGGTTCATGACTCACATTACATTTATATTCTCCAGTTGTGGGTGTTTTGTGTTTGTTTTATGTGTTTGTTTTTCTTTTTTGTGCGATTGATTATCAGTGAATCCAGTCTACCAGTGCTGTCCGAGATATCCTGGACGCTTCAAGAAATATTCTGGTCTAAATCATTAATGTTGTAATGAAAATACATCATTAGAACTATGGTACACGTCTCATTTTAAATTCATACAATCAATAACTATCACCAACACACATGTACTAAATCACCATGACAACGTTACGTGTGCATGCCAATATAGCCCATTTCCAAAGTCTGAACATCCGAATTCGATAGAAGTTTGTCTATTCAAAGGTACCATAGTGATCCGCAGTTCCCGTGCGAGCGCCCACGTACCACCATAGGATTTCTCGGCCCACTGTAAAGCTGGCTGATCAATGCAGCCCAACCACGCGAAATTTACACGCGCGAGTGTGATCAAATGCAAAAGATGGTCGTTATCTTCAACTGGGTTTTATTAGAGTACTAGTATACGTCGGAAGTGACTACGAGATTCATTGATCTGTACGTTCGACAATCGGCCCCGTTAATGTTATTTTCCGACAAAAACTGAGGACAAAGGTCTACAAGTATCGAAATTTATGGCTTGCAAGTTTGATCGAAAGGAAAGTGGAGGAAGATAAGTACATTGTAACTGTTATGTTTACGAATTTTTGCTGTGGGATCGCCGCCGCCGTCGACGTTGGCATATGATGAACCATTGGACAACGACGTACCGTGGCCGTGGTGCGGTGCAGCTCCGGACAAGAGCGTGTAGCAGATAGCACAGCGTACAGAGCCTTACGTACAGATTTGTATGAAAACATTGCACTGTGCCAATGAATGGTGACGTGAGTTAACCTTATTAACAATCTCTAATCACGTTTTGCTATTTGATCAGAAATGTCTGTTTCGGAGAAAAGAGAAGAAGTACCTCCACCTCCAATACCAGAAGGATGTAGACCGCTAAGTCATCAGGTTGCAGGTCATATCTATGGAAAATGTCAAACAAGAGCAGGTAATGTAATGTCAATGACAATGACCTACAATGTTGATAAAACTGTGTCACTGCACTGTTAGCATGGTTAGTGTTTCAATTTACTGTTACTACAAATATTGTTGGTCAACTAAAAAAAGTAAACTTATTTTCTAACTGGATAGAATTGACACAACAGTGTGACAGACCTAATTGTTGGAGTGGTCGTTTGACCGAAAGATCGGTCTGTATCTGGTCGTCGGGGAAATGTTCCGCGGAGACTGCGTCTGGCTTCACATATCCCCTCCTTATGTCTACGGAGGAGAGCGACAATGTCAAAAAATAAAAGACTCCTCCGGACAGACGGATCTTTCTGTCTAAGTCACTGGTCATGGCATGGCTGGTGCCCAGTGGTTTTAGTGATAGCACAAAATTTCTCACATTATTCACAAATCATTTCTGCTTTTACAGTACAATTTTGACTAAAATTTAGGCCCTATTGGAAAGTGGCATAAATTTTATTTAATATTATCCAGAGTTTATGTCCTCGTTTGCAAGAAGGAACTTGCTGCACTTTGAGTTTAACTAGATGTTAGAACTTTGTTTGTGACAGAGTCCAAGCATTAAGTTTATTGTCTGTGGCAACTTCGGCATACCGCAAATGTAGGTCCCCACTCCATTCACTGCCATTCATTTCGTCATAGCTGGGGACTTCTTTCAACCTCCATAGACTTTGCACATAGTGGAGACGCACGCGCAGAACGAGAGGGTACCGATATCACAATTTGGCCGCAACTGCTTAATTTTGTGTGGGGCTGACATTCATTCCGTGATTTGTTTGGCTGTTGGATAACAACACCTGTCATTTTACCAGATGTTGAGTAGGAGAGTGGATCATATCACTGGATGCTTTTTAATTTTTTTTTTTTTTGTGGCTCTGAATTCCGTACTCGGAGCTAGACGATTAAATTTCAGCCAAAAATAACACCAGGTATGCCAAAACACCAAAAATAACACCAGGTATGCCAAAAATAACACCAAAAATAACACCAAGTCCTGAAAATATAGATTTTGCAAAGCCAAAATTAAGAAAATTTAATAAAATATTCACTCTGATTTTTGGAAAATAGACTCCAGTTGTACCCCTCTACAAAAAGTTATGTTGTACAAAAGTGTACTTGTAGCGCAGTGTAAAATCGCATTATACCTATAATTCCAGACACAAGTTTCATAATGGAATAAGCGATGCCCTTTAGGCTTTACATTACTTGTCTTTGCACCAGAACCACAATTCATACCTACCCACAATTCACTGTACACAGTCATACAGAGCGGACGACAAAGAGAAAATTGGCAAATGAGGCTCAAATTTTGTATTTTACAGCAAAAGGTGAAACATGAACGTTTCCATCAATTTAGATAATCGACATCTTCTATATCTGATGTGAAATGTAAATTTCTTCAGTCTTAGTGTATCTACATTTTTGTGTTGAATGTGTTTTTTGTTTTTTGTTTTGATTTCAGCCCATACAAATGCTCTGTGAGACTAGTCTACAAAGTCCCATGTGTATTTACAGCTGTAATGTCATTAGTACACATAGATGTTCATGTCCAGGATTTTTTTTTGTCCTATGCTGTCGGGTAATACCGTACCATACCTGTATAGATGTAAACCTATCAGTAGAAAGAAACATTTCATCTTGTATACAATTACTAAGCTTCCTTATTACAACAAGCAATTTCATATACATATGTAATTTTACACTTGATGACGGGAGGCAGTTATCCCAAAATTTTCCAACTGATGAAACTCATTAGTCCAGAGAGTCAGTCACATACACTAAACGAGTTGGATGTCATTTACAAACTATGATGTACCACATAGGCTGTACATGTACATACATTTGTAGATTAGTTTTGATTGTACTATACTACATGCATTTGCAGGGTGAAGAGTACCAGTACATAAATTCGTACAGCTGTACTGTGTTGAAACATGATCCAATTTCATTTTTCTCTTTTTGTCTTTGCTATGAATTCCCACTTAAATTTTTATCATCTTCTTCTCTCCTTCATTTCTCTGTCTTTATATTACTCTCTCTGTCTCTTACTTCTGTCTTTATATCACATTATTGTTTCTCCCAGGACTTCTGCAAGATGATTATGGGTCAATTTTGAAACTCCTCCAGACCAACAATCGAGGGACACGGGAGAAGAAATTCTATCAGATGGTGTTTGGAGAGGACCAGTCTGATCCCCTACTTCTCAGTGCACGGAACCTTGTGGCACCCTTCAAAGGGACTGTGGTCTCAGCGGAAGATCCATCAGGTAAAATGAATAATGGCTAGGGCTTTTGTTGTTCCCCTTTTCAAAATCTCATGGCCTACCGTAACCTACATTGTGTGTGTTTGTGGTATGGTATTGAGTGCAGTATTTTGCAATCGTTTTTTTCTTATCTTTGTATTGAATCCCTGCCCATTTACTGTCTGCAGGAAATATCTGGATTTCTGTCTGATTACTTTTGTTTAACATTTTTTATCTGGTCACAGGCAGCTGTTTGGCAAGGATGTAACAATATTATCTGTATAATTTTTTTAGAGTTAATCTTATCACAGGGTGACAAAAACAGCCCATGTAATCTAGGCAAGTGACCTATTGCTCTGTTGTGTTTTGCAGTGATAAATTCAGAGCCCATGCATTGTGTTGGCCGGAAAATGATACTCTGGGAAAAACTGGAGCCGGAACAACCCTGATTGACTAGTTTACTGAAAAAGTTTCAACAAAGTATTAACTTTGAATCATTAAAACAGCTATTAGTTTAACATGTGTGGGTTCTACAATGTTTAGTTGTTTGTTTTGCATGGATTGTGTAGATTAGATTGCACTTTGATTTTTCTACATAGTAATTGTAAGTTCCTAGTTGGTATGCACAAGTGGACACTTCAGATGAATTTCTCCCCATTTGCAAAATGTCATTGCACTCAATGCTTTGCTTTAAATGTGCTTTTCATAATAGTCACTGTCACTCTGATGATCACCCAGAAGATTCAACAGGGAATCAAATGGGGAACAACCAGGAGAAATTTCTGTCATACTAGCGAATGAGCTCCCGGTTGAATTTCTCTCGCCCGCTCTTCTACAATGCAAGTACATGTTCTGGCACATGCGCGAAATGGCCCGCGAGATGTTGTTGGTATACTGACCCTTTGCTTTTTCCAGAGAGTTTACCTGCAATGCCTTTCATGCGACAGCGTCGCCCGGATATTTGCGGGTGTCCCTGCGAGTTTATCAGGGACGGTTCGAGGGTAATATTTCTGAAAACTCGCAAGGCATTTTACCTGAGCATTTCCCTGAAATGCCTTTCATGCCTCAGGGTCACCTGCAAATTCCTGGGAAATCCTGGGTGAAATTTGCTAAGCATGAAAGGAGTAGACAGTGTGGCTTCACCACCTAGCTGTTTACAGCAGCAGTGTCCCATTTACAAGTAAGGTGCCAGATGACAGTGCTTTGTTTTCTAAATCCCTAGAGGGCCTTCCAACATACACATTGTAGTTTAATAAAACAAGCTTTACATTATTTCTACCCATACACTACATCCAAATGTAGTAAGACAAAGTGGGATATATGTGATATCAACTGGCTCAAAAACATTCACCAAAGCAATATTGAATCATGATGCAAGTGAACAGAAGAGTGGCTGCCAAAAGGATGGCCTTTACACAGTCATTGTTCCTCATCAGCCAATCATTGCAATAGCAATCCAGCTGGAGCAGGTGATGGGAGCAGAAACCGTCAAATGAATGGCTTTTTGTCCCCGCCGAACGAGTTCGAGCAGGGGACTATGAAACGGGCTCCGTACGTGTGTGTGTCCGTGTGTCCGTCCGTGTGTCCGTCCGTCCGTGTGTCCGTGTGTCCGTGTGTCCGTGTGTGCGTCCGTGTGTGATCAAAATCTTCAATTTGCTACTTCTCTGTCATTTATGAGCCAATTTTGATTCTGTTTGCTTTATATGATAGCACTACATGGGAGCTTTGAAACTTCTACACAGAATTTCAGTCGTGACCTTTGACCTTGACCTTTGACCTATATTGTACATTTTGCTACAAAATGCTACTCCTTCGCCATTTCTAACCCGATTTCGATTCCGTTTGCTTTATGTGATGGCACTAGGTGAGGGCTTCAAAACTTCTACACAGAATTTTGACCTTTGACTTCTTTGACCTTTGACCTTGATTTTTTGACCTATATTGTACATTTTGCTACAAAATGCTACTCCTTCGCCATTTCTAACCCGATTTCGATTTCGTTTGCTTTATGTGATGGCACTAGGTGAGGGCTTCAAAACTTCTACACAGAATTTTGACCTTTGACTTCTTTGACCTTTGACCTTGATTTTTGACCTATATTGTACATTTTGCTACGAAATGCTACTCCTTCGCCATTTTTAACCCGATTTCGATTCCATTTGCTTTATATGATGGCACTAGTTGAGGGCTTCAAAACTTCTACACAGAATTTTGACCTTTGACTTCTTTGACCTTTGACCTTGATTTTTGACCTATATTGTGCATTTTGCTACAGAATGCTACTCCTGCGCCATTTCTAACCCGATTTCGATTCCGTTTGCTTTATGTGATAGCACTAGGTGAGGGCTTCAAAACTTCTACACAGAATTTTGACCTTTGTCTTCTTTGACCTTTGACCTTGATTTTTGACCTATATTGTACATTGGCTACAAAATGCTACTCCTTCGCCATTTCTAACCCAATTTCGATTCCATTTGCTTTATGTGATGGCACTAGGTGAGGGCTTCAAAACTTCTACACAGAATTTTGACCTTTGACTTCTTTGACCTTTGACCTTGATTTTTTACCTATATTGCACATTTTGTTACAAAATGCTACTTCCGGCGGGGACATATGCTACGCACCGCGTAATTTCTACTTTTCCTTGTTTTTTTTTTTGGGGGGGGGGGCAGTGTAATCACTAAATGTGTAATGACAGCAGTGCCTGATTGAGATTGCAGTATTTACTTATAAAAACAGAAACTCAGCAGGACTTTGTCATACTGTACATCTGTCATGTCCCGTGGGCCCCGTTTTATGAAGAGTTGATATTGATTATATAGTTGATTTCTATCATAACTTAATGGCAGCCTGTGTGGTAAAGAAATTTATAATTGATCATATCTTTTGATAAACGGGGCCCTGAACTCATAACTCATAATGAATTTTTCTGCTTCATTACATTTCAGTTATATTGAGGCTATATCTTTGTCTACAATCATGTTATGTGTACATTGAATCTCTTCAAAGAAAAAATGACTGGAAAAAAAAAAGGTCACACTTGCTTTTAAACCATATGAAGCCGTGTTGGGGGGGGGGGGTGGGACACATGCCCCTTACTATATTTTCATTTGCTACTCCTACACCCTTCATCTAAATTCAACCAAATATGGTGACTTTTCGTAAGATTTTATTACAGACATTTTAATGTATGATTTAGCTATATTTGATAATGCTGGTTGCCATGGCAACCACAAACTGGCAACCATGTCAGTCAGATTTTGTGTCTTTTTTTCTATTCCAAATACAATTAACAATATAATGGTGGATGAAATGGAAATTTCTTGACTGTGATGTGCTGATGGAGCAAAATGTGAAGTAATTATGATTATGAGTGGCCGTGATTTTTTTTTTTTTTTTTTTTTTTTGGGGGGGGGATATTATTTCCTTTGTTTTTTTATGTGACACCAGTATTTTCCAAAGATTACCCTCTTATTTTGTGTCATTTTAAATAATTCACACAAGTTATGCCTGTAGTATCATTTGTTTATCATATTATCAATCTGCAAAATCAAAATTCAAACATTTTGGAAATATGACATGTCATAACTGTACATGTGCCTATCGTAAACAGTACATCACAGATCTCATAATATATTACTTTATATTGCAATGAATACCACCCCATGTGATGACCTAAAGTGAGAAATTTCAACCTTAACAAATAATCAAATTTGATCTGCTTTTCATTTGTGGCATATAGAAAATAATTTGACCAAAATAAAAACATATATACTGGGTATAAAGAAATTATACAGAAGAATAATGTTTTTAGCATATTTCCTATGTATTTCTTTAAAATTCTGGTTAGTGCCTTCCATGGATGACCTAGAGAAAGTTCAAATGAAGGGTCATGTAGAATTTGAGTTGCTCTACCAAAGTGCCAAATATGGTGGTGATACAAAATATTTGTACATCAAATAATAAAGTTATATTGGGGTCACAATGTGCCCCTGTCCTGGGAAGGGTCAAAGTACCTTGGGCTTCAATACAAACATTGTAGTCTAATAAAATTAGCTCCAAAGATGAAAATTGTCTATTCTGTTATAAAGTATGGTGTACAGTCTATCCATTATTTTACAGATTGAAGATCATACAGTCAAACTTGCAGTAAACTGAAAACAATGTTAGATTGATGCTCCTTTCACTTTGAAGAGGAGTTGAAAATAAACATATGTGCATTAATGGTTTGTTCGTTTTGTTTTTTGTTTCGATAGACAAATTGGTCAATATTGTGATTTATCATTATTGCCACTCTCATTCTCATTATTGAGACTAGCAGAACAGCCATATCAACAGTCTTATTTCTGAGCAAGACAAAGAAGGAAACAGTATATTTTTTCCCCTACAAAATGGGAAAATTTGCCTTTACAGATCAACTTTGGACATAAATGTATCTGGAAATCTCTCTGTGGGGTTTACTGGTAATTCATTTTGTATTTGTGTGAGCCAACAATGAGTTTTTATGATTCTTCTGAAACTGAACCCTAAAGACCATGTAGGTAATTAGATTTCCAATGGAGACTATGATTCCTGTGGACAGTGTGTATTGATTCAAGGAATATTTTCCTTGTTGGGAATTGTGGGGAAGTGTCTTTCAAGAAATGATTTTTGAAGCATACACCACACGCACCTCTCAGTATGTGACCATACAAATCAGCTTATTTTCCTGTAATCATGTAAGTTTAGCTGTGCTAACTGTGTTATTGGAACCTTTCCATGCCTTCATACACTGTATATATTGCTTTGTCGTTTTTTATGTCAGTCTGCCAACTACAGTGTAGCATTGTGTTAAGGAAAAGAGGAAAGTTGTCTGAATTACTTTTGTGCTCAGTTCCAACATGATGGTCTCGTATTAGCAGAAAACCAGTAACATTATAATAGAGAACAATGCAACAGTGTGGTTAAGAGTTCTATTTAAAATGTGTACATGATGAATTCATTACACAGTTTGGTATTTAATTGCTCAATGAAAATCTATTGTGTTACATTGATGTATTGTCCACAAGGTACTGTACTCAGCAATCAGCATGCTATTGATGCATGTGAGTTTGTGTGTCTTTCAAATTCACATTTTCTAGAGAATTTCATTGTGTTTCAAGCATCGGTTGTAAGGATGGCGAATCGAGGAGAAAAGTTTAAATGAAAAAGAGAAGGAGTGATACTTCAGTTTACATGAAAGCACAGTGCTAAATAGCCACATTGGGCAGTGTCTGTGGAAGCTGTTTTTTTGCCTGTCAGCATGCTCAGTGTGTTTGACGGATCTGTTTGCTCAGTCGGGATGTGCAAAGTTCACTGACCAGACTTCAAATAAGAGTTCAGCAACATTTACATTTCTCCATCGGTTGTTATTTGAATCCTTCAATTAATTACAATTCTGACAGGGTTGCTGTATAAAATAAACAGCTCTTTGAGATGATAGAGAAATCTCTCTTGTAACCATCTATGTGACTTGTGATTGTAATCATGTTTGAGGTAAGGACCCTTCTGCCCCTCGAATGTAAAATATAGAGCCCTTTCAAACAATAGAAATATCTCTCTTGCAATTATGTTTATGAGTAGCATTTGTATTCTTGATTTTTGGAGTTTTGTAGGTACAAAGTTCCTGACCTGTCAATCTAACTCACAAAGCATGTGCTCGCTAGTGCAGTGCAGGCAGATTGCATTACATTTAATTGTGCAGTCTGTGGGAGGAAGTAAAAGTACAGTGTAGGGTTGTGCTAGAAGCACTGCATGCTCAATCACGTTTTGGAGATTAAGCCATTCAAACGGGAAGTACATTAAAGAAAATCATAAAAAAGTACATCTATGTTGACAGTGCTTAAGTAGAATTCATCGGAGATATCATCATACTTCCTGATGTTTTCTCGGGATGATTTGATGGAAGAAGATAAGTTAATTCAAGTTTCTTTCAATGAAATGTCAATACTGATTGCAATATTCTGTGTTTTTGTTTGTTTGTATTTGTTTTTGCATTTTGCTGTCGTCTGTGGACTTGCACCTGACAGTGGAGTACATTAAGCTGGGTGACATGACGGCGGGCTTCTCACACCCCTGTATCATGGACGTGAAGATCGGCCGCATCGGCTATGAGGACGGCGTCAATTCCAAGAAGGCCCAGACGGCTAAGCTCAAGTACCCACACATGGACAAACTCGGCTTCCAAATCCTTGGCATGCGGGTGAGTAGGGAGGGGGTACAAAGCGACCCAGCGGATCCCCATCCAGAGGATGTGATCTGCCCCAAAGCCATTAGGCAGGGCCTTGAAGTGCCATTGCCACACTGTGCTCAAAATCAACTTTAAGGAAGAGAATACTATCAGACACACGGAATAGTACATGTAGATGTTTCATGAAAATTGGACGCCAAACAGAAATAATGTAGAATTTTGAAGGATTCATGCTCTTTACTTAAAAGTAGTCTTTTAGCCATCACGATGCCAATTGGCCGAGGTCATCAGCTTACAATTTTCCCAGTGGTTTGTGCACACTAATGTGAAAACATATTTCTTTCACACAATTCCACCCATCCCCCTCTCCAAAAAAAAAAAAAGAAAAGAAAAGAAAATGTCATCACTGATAGGTCATTGCATCTCAACAAAAGTTACCCATACATGCAAAGAATTTTGTTTTCTTCTTGATTTCAAATGATATATATATATATATATATATATATATATATATATATATATATAGTAGAATTTGATGAAGATTGAAGTTTCTTGAACTTTGTGTGGATGCTTGCTCTCTAAACAACAGCAACAGTTTGATACAAAAAGGAAATAGTAATTTAAAAGATAGTAACACTCATGCATCTTGTATTTAGGGACCCAACATTTTTCACAAATTAACAGTTGAATTACTTAACCCTGTGTACTTTTTGTGCCAATTTGCACAGAAAACCTGCAGCATTGTACAGACTGTCCAAAGTCCCTGGCACTGAAAAAGGTTAACACTCACTGCTGCTTGAGTATCGCTATGATGAAAATGTTTTATGTTATTAGAACAGCTTAAAAATATATGTGTCTCAGATCTACTCTAATGGTGATGGAGCAGGATATATATGGCAGATCAAAGACTTGGTGAGGTTGAGACTCATTGGTGGCCCGATTCATTCCCTGCCCACCAAGGTTCATTAGAAAACCACAAATAGCACTGGTCAGCGAATATGTGCACTGAAGCGTAGATTCATCGGTAACGGTTGACTCGGCCGTTCCACGGTAAAAGGGTCTATCTTGAGAAATGTTACTTTGGAGAAAAATGGGTTTAAAGTTTGGTGCATTTGTATGTCTGCCTCTTGTATTTGTAAAGAGAATGGCTTGTGAGTGTTATGTGTTATAAAAATATAAAAAATGAAATATGAAAAATACACCAAATTTTAAACCCGTTTTTCTCCGAAGTAACATTTCTCAAGATAGACCCTTTTACCGTGGAACGGCCGGTCACTCCAGTCAAGATTCTCTGACTGTGTGTGTACTGACATACACTATACAGTGTAGAGATCAGTGATGAAGCTATACACAATTGAGGGTATCAATAGGTAGGTGCCATGCGCAGAGCAGCGTTTTAGATGCATCATGGGATAGCTCATGGGACAAACTTGCCCCGGTTTTGGCTGCACATGCACTTATATCACGCTCTGTCTTTATAAACAGGTATTTTTTGTTGAAGACTTCTTCGCTTTCCATCATGTGAAAAGCACATTGAAGCCTTGCAGTGGTGAACCATGACTCTAGTGACCGCAATCAGTAAAGCGTAGACACTTTCAACTCTTTGAAGCTGAATTATAGCCAAGAAAAAAAGGGCTAACAACGGAAAACCAGACAAAGAACTCCATTGAATCGTATGGGAACTGCGACTCGCGTGAGACAACTGGAAGCGAACAAGGGACCGAGGAATCCCACAGTGCACCTGTGACAGAGCTCTTCAGCGTGCGCAGGAGTTTTAAAATACGTCATTGGCGATAGCGAGAATTCATTATGGAGATTCTCATATACCTGGTATACTTTATACGCTATAATTTTCGCGTACATAAATTTTCACGAATTGCCGCTGTCACACATTTTCGCGAGTGGTTAAATTTGCGATTGGGGGACCAGAGAAAATATGAAGTGGCAAAGAAAGTGTGAATTTTCAACTCACTAGCAAATAAGAATGATACTAGTTATAAACTGCATGAAAAAACTTACCAAACTCTGCGAACAAGTATGTTAGAATTCAACATTTTTTAAGTGGTTAAGTCCATCACGCTAGATTTCTGACAAGTGGTCCCCTTGTGATAATGGATTGGCTCTCTACAGTATTCGTAAGTAGATGTGGACGTGCGTAAACAAGCTTAGCCAGTATGGTCTGTTCGGTAAGCTGTGACATGGTATACTAGTACTGAAATGTTCGTATCATCAAGGCAAGGGATTCATTTTGGAAGGTAATATTTTCGCGTGTTGTTAATTTCACGAATAGCTCCCGATTCGCGAAATTCGCGAAAATAAAACCCCCGCGAAATATATAGCGTATATATATATTCCAGCCAGGCCAGCCTCCCCACTCCGTGGTAGCCCCACAATACAGGGTCTTTAAAAGCTAGTGCACATCACTCGTTACCGGAGATAATGATCCTCATATCATAAATGCTCGTGTGAGACACCACACAGCTGGGCTCACATGAAGCCTGTTCTCAATGATTCAAACTGTTCTGTAGCTGTGACATCTGTCATGTTGAGTGCAATGACGGGTGTGCCAGGTACCGAGTACCTGGTAGTGACAGTGTACTTATAGATTGACATTTAAATGTATAAGTTGTTTGCTCATGACCTATGTTTGAATGTTGAAGTACACTCTATTGAATCAGAATGTCAATCCTACACTGAAAAACAGAAACTTAAAAAAATCCACTACAAGTGTATCCCCACGCATATATCCCAAACAGAACTATGTGAGGAAAGTATGTAAATTATTAGCTACACTGTACACTGTATCAAACTGTTATTCCAGTCCCACTAATTCAATTGTGTGTCGTCTGCAAAATCATTGTGCTACTCAGCCTTCTTTGAAAACAAAATATGACCGTAGGTAAGTAGTGTGTGCCTGAGGGTCACTTCGAGAAATCAGTGTTTCAGCTTAGTATGGAGATAACAATGTCCTTCAAGCTTCTGTTGGTAACTCATAACTCACAGTGATTTCTCCAGCAAATTTAAGTAAATTGGTAAATAATTGGACAGGTAGAAAAAAAAAGAATTAGAAGAAAGCTGACTAGAGCTGCAGTTGCTCATGTTCCATTGTTGCATTAAAAACCCTGCTTTTTGGTACATATTTGAAGATAAACAAGGCAGATGATTATCAAACAGAGACTGGTCCATAATAACAAAGAAGCATCATGTGTAAACAAGGTGCTGATACATTCCACTCTTTCATTTTCATTCATGCACACAGTATTAAAGAGATGGTACAGTATTGGTGGAGATGAGAATTGGACTTTTAACTTTTTGCGAGATACAACAAAAACACTTATGATATAGTACAGAGCATACCATTTTAAGAGGAATTCAAAGTTCATTTGATGAAAATTGGGTTTGGAATGACTGAAACATCCAAACAAAGTAAAAGAAAGCGATCGTAATAAAGTGTGGGTCCCACACTTTATTAGAATCGCTCTTTTTTGGATATCTTAGCCATTTCAAAACCAATTTTCATCAAATAAATGTTGAATTCCTCATAGAATTACATGCTCTTTCATATTCCATAAGAGGTTTCTTATTCAAATTCAACAAATTCTTCCGTCGAGATGTTTTCATTGCAACTGATTGACAAATTGCCCTACATCGACGTAAATAAATAAGCACTGAATTCATCAGTGTTTTAGTAGTAGCCATGATAAAAAATCATGGGCGTACATACTCGAGCAGGATTCGAACCTACGACCTCCTGATCACCGGACAGGCGTCATCTCCACTAGACCACCGAGCTTTCGCCCGACAGCAAGTGTTGGTTCTAATCCCTATAGCATGCAGCGGGTACTGCTTTGTTATTCAAATTCAACAAATTCAGGTTTCTTATTATCTCACCAAACAATGTTAGAAACCTGAAATTCGGTCTCAACCAAAACTATACGATCCCTTTAATGTATGAAGCAATGTACAAGTGAATCCATGTACAATTTCGTACTTCTGATCTGTTTGCCTTTCGGTTTTCAACTTCACATTGCATCAATGCCAAATTACAAATATCAGCATATAAATGAACAAAGCTGAACATAGCAAAACATGAAAATCAAATTAAGTAGAAGCTAATGTGACAGTGCTGTTTGTACAGTAAGTTGTCGACTCACTTACAGCTGCATTTTATATCGCAAGAGAGGACAACTGATCTGATCTGATCTGTGAGAGATACTCAATACATCAACATTGAAAGAATTAAGGAGTGACACTGTAGCTGAATGACAGAATTATGGACACATTTGTGTGTACTATAGTGCACATGCACTTCACACTAATGGTTAAACTTGTTCAGTGTGTATGATTCATTGGCATCCCACTTCATATTGGCACTGGTACAAAAATTTGCATTTCCTCAGTGATATTACACCGTATGCCATAACATATTGAGCACCATTACTGTTGTTCACTGCAGTTATACAAAATTACACAAGAGGGTTTTGTTGTTGTTGTTGTTGTTGTTGTTGAACTTGGCATGTCTACATCTTGTATATCAAAATGTGTGAAGTACACCTTGCATGATGTCATGGCTGGATTTTTGATATTCAGAGCATGCAACTGTAGGGTAATAATATATTTGGATATGCACAATGTGCACCCGTCCAATTGCAGTAAACTTTGTTATTTAGCATAGATAAGAGTAACTGCTGGTATGACAACTCCCAAAATATTGTGAGCTATTGTCATCACAGTATTCTTTTTTTTATGATAATGTTGTTGTCCACACTGTGATTAATACAAGTATTCCATGTTAACACCATTTTGCATTGTCTCTAGTTCTAATGCACAGAAGGAATTAACTTGTCAGGATAAACACTTCTCATCAGTCCATATAAAACTGCATTAGAATACCAGAAATCCCATAGCTGTACATGTGGAATGTCGGGCCTATATACAAACTCATTGCTGGACTTGAGGGATGCTAGCCCATACACGTACAGTACAGTGCACATACTTTGATACACTTGCCAGTGTCCGGTGTCTAAAATTTTTCTGTAGCTCCACTTTCATAATTATCATTCATTCCATTACCAGGCACTAATATCATGAAATACTAGCCCCCCCCCCAAAAAAAAAAAACAAAAACAAAAAAAAAAACAAAAAACAAAAACAAAAACAAAAACAAAAACAAAAACAAAAACAAAAATAAAAACAAAAAGAACAAAAGAACAAAATAAAAACAAAAACAGAACAAAACAAACAACAACAATTGCCGGTGTTGCAGCCATATTTTGCACTCATGCAGATTGTATCTGATTCGTGCAATGATAGTGGCGGTAGGTGGCATAATACTTTTGTTGAACATCTCGTCCATACGTTTGAATTCTGACTCTGCCTTGCTTTCGAGCCTTAAGATGGAGAAGACTAATTTGAAGTGTGATCACTTAAATGCCATCATAATGGGTTTTGTAGGGTACTTCATTTTCAAATTCAATAAGTACAGAATCGGTATGTACACTACTTATCTACACACGCATACACACACACACACACCTATGTATATATTGTACATACACTGTAAATGAGTTGCATGCAGCAAGCGATCATGTACTTTCCCTAACCTTTTTTTCTGGAGCCAAAATGAGTGTGTATAGATGCCAGTTCCATAAGGAAGTACATCACAAGTTTAATGCAATATGATAGGGAGTTTCCTTCTCAGTGTTATATGCTTATCTACCGGTATTTCTCTCTTTTTTGAGGGGGATTACATAACAGAAATCTCAGGCATTGATAGCTGTTGCCATAGATACTCTTGTACTTGACCATAGCCTTTTCCCAGGCTGTTATTTGACTTTTACCATCCTCTCTCTTTCTCTCTAATGTTTTCTTTCCATTTTTGTTTTATTGTTTCTCTTTTTTTTTTTTTGCAGTGCATTGCTCATATTTACACAATTTGCATCGTGTTTCATAACCAAAGTATCAAGTAAAAATTTCCATTTCCTACTGCTCCCTCCCCCCAACACACACACAGAACACTTTGCTATGTGAGTACTCCTATCTACTCTGAATATCTAAAATGCAAATCCACACCATGTCAGAGTTGGCTTTGATATGAAGTATACATGTAGTATAAAATTCAGATGAAAAGAATGGTAGGAATGCTCAAAGTGGGACCTAAAATGAGAAAATCATGAAATTTTGAAGTTGAGGACGAGTCCCGAGTATACTCGAGCCGATGTCTATGGGAAATGCGTGTTGTAGCAAAATCAGTCGGTCCTCAATGGGTTAAAGGCAACTTCAATGTAATGTGGAGTTTGCACAGCAACAGTATTATTAGGCTTTGGTATGTTGGATGCATGTCAAGGCATAGCACTGGGAGGTATTCATAGATGGCTCATCTGTCTTTAGATACATGTACGTGGTAGCACGTGAGCTGACGGTGAATAGACGGTGTCATTATTGTGTGGTTTCAAGCCCGACTTCAGATCTGCTATTCTGTGTGACAGGGGTCAAAAGTTGTCTTTGCTCTTTGTATTCCCACCAAACAGTTTTAGAGGACAAGTTCACCTTCCTAAACATGTGGATTGAGTGAATGCGGCAATATCAATAGAACACATCAGCAAGAGTTTGAGGAAAATTGGACAGTCCGTTTAAAAGTTATAAATTTTTTAACTTTCTGCTTAGTCACTGCTGGATGAGAAGACTACTACAGCTTGTGATGTCACATGTGTACAACAATATAAAGAGAGTATAAGGAAAATTCAAGATATTTTTACTTTTCTCGCATAATAAAAGAACATTCGACTTCCCTCTTTCAGAAGGCAAAGGGGAATAATATTACCCTTAACATATGTCAGTGACGAGTCGAGGAAATGTGCACTTTTTTCAAAACGTAAAATTTTGTGAAATTCTCTATTTTCCTTATATCGTTGTATGTAAGTTACATCATACACTCTAGTAGTCTTCTCATCCAGCAGTGACTGTGCAGATACTTTAAAAATTCATAACTTTTGAACGGATCGTCTGATTTTCCCCAAACTTTCACTGATGTGTTCTACTATACTGCTGCATTCACTCTATCCACAGGTGTATCAAGGTGGATGTGTCCTTTAAAGTTTACCAACAGCACCCTGCATCAGTACAGTTAGGTTTTTGGTACAGCATTTGTTTTGATTTGATTATGTTCCCTATAACCATAATTTTCAAGTGAATATTGCTTAATTGCGCTCAAAGAAGATGACAAAGGGTTGTTCACTCTAATTGCATATCCTCTTTCATTTTTTTCTTTCAAACTATTTTAACCCAGTCCTCAAATATTTGTAATAACAATTGATGCCAAAATGGTATCATGTGGCATGGGTCACCTTGTCAGTCAATAATGGCTAGCACATTAGGCTGACATTTGTGTGATGTTGTGATGCTTTAAGTGAAATGAAACCCAAATGTGCTCATACTGTATGTCTACTTAACGTAAATACAACCATGAGGGCTTTAGAGTTATGAAATATGTGTCATTCCTGTCTTCCCTTTTTTTTTCTCTCTCTCTGTATTCCTTTTCTCTTTTTCTAATTTTTCCTTTCTCTTTCTCTCTGTGAAAGGGCTGTGAAAAAGGAACAAAGAATTTCTTCCCCCCCTTTTTTTTTCTACTCTCTCTCTCTTTCTGTCCAAGGGCTGTCAGGAAGGAATAAAACCAGGAAAAGACAACGTACATCACTGAGTTTTAAACCTCAGCATACGTTGTAGTTTCTGGAAACAAAGAGAACTCAATGAAAATAGATATGACATATTTCTAGTTAAATTGATGAGAAAAGAATATTGATTGTGCATAGGTAAGGTGTAGACAGGAATGTTGATGGTCCTGTTAATATTTTTTTTTTTGTTTTCATTGTTGTGTTTGTTGAGTTTTCTTCATTTTTTTTTTTTTTTTTGGGGGGGGGAGGGGTTCTGTTGTCTTTGAATTTACTTCAACTAGTCCATTTGATTCAGAGACTTGGATATTAGCCTTGCTATCTGATCAAAACAAAATTTAGATCAAGTCTATACAGCATTTTTCCTCACCAAACTGGGCTATTCTGTGCAGATAGTGAAAACCCTACTGACCTTGTACAGGAACCTTCAGGTACTTGCAGGCAATAAGTTGAGTACTGTACATACAGTGTACCATATATTTTGCAATATTTCGCATGTTTGATGCCATTCTCGAAATGTACAACGCGCCGAAGCATTAACTCTGATCCCGACATGAATGTGACTTGCGTGTGTACATTTCTCCATCCATTACTGTACTCCACGATCGCAAATTCAACCACTAACAAATCTATTGGGCAGTCCCAACTCGCAAACAATTAGAATCGCTAAATATGTGGCGTACATACTTGTACAATGTAGTATTCCTCCAACTTTTTATATTTTGTTTTCCATTAACGAATCTACCATCATTTCAGATACAGGATGAAACTGAGTTTTGAAGCCGGGAGTTATGACTAAAGGGAAAACATTGCAGAGTGTCTCTCATAGATCATGGGAAATATGTAAATCTGTGAGACTTTGCTGTATGTGTTCCAATATCCCACTGTCCTCCAAAATCCAGTCCTCAACTGAGCGTAACAGTACCCAGTCCCTCTTTACACACAGGCACTGATTTCTACCAGCAAGTGCTGATAGAATGCACAATGTACAATTTGTACATTCTCAAAATGTTGGGAGCCTAGGGTCTCTTGAGCATGCTTTTGTGAATCCTCACAAAGCTGAATTGGGCTTCTCACCCCAACAAGCTCTGCTCTGAATAGTCTGTGGCATGATGTAGATGCACAATGGGTAAACTTTGACCCAGAGCCCTGGATAAAAAAAACACTTCCCCCCCAAAAAAAAAAAAACCAAAAAAAACCAAAAAAAAAAACACACACACACAAACACAAACAAACTAAACAAAACTAATCAATTCCCTATGGAATCACAAAATATCACTCAAAATTTGATGTTATATCAGAAATATCTGCTCTTCCTTTATTTGTTACTGTGTTGGGTGGAGATTGGCAACCACTGCTATTCAGTTATTCATGCATAAGATATTATTGAAAATTACTGGAATACAGCGTAGTATTTTTCAGTGCCAAATTGACAATTGTGTCTGTGGGCTTTCTACACAAGACAGCAATCTTATAATGAAACATGTATATGTAGCTGTGATATTTGCAGATTGTTCTTGTGTTAGAGCTTTACATTGTCTTTTGTGTACAGATCCCAAAATGAAATATTTTTCGTCCCCCTTTGAAATGAAGGTAGACATTCATCTTTACTGATGTTCCTTATTTCTTTCCTTTTTATAAACAAAGTGATACATGTATTTACTAGCAAACTCTGTCTCAGTGTTACCTGGTACACAGTAATTTTTGTTTCTCATGAAAAAAAAAAACCAACTAAAATATTCTCCTGGCCTGTACAGGTTAATTCTCATTGACAGTATTTCTAAGCCTAGAAGAGGTACTTTCATGACTTCTGTACTCCCCTCTTGTCCCTTTATACAGATCTACCACCCATTGAGCAAGAGATATTCGCAGTACGACAAAAAGTACGGAAGATCACTGGACGTGACTTCTATGATTGAAGGTGGGTATTTTTTTGCATTTGATGGGAGCAGATCAGACATACATGTAAGTGGACGTTTGTTGCTATAAAGTATCAAGTAGGCCCTATGCAACCGAGCCAAGAATTTTTGGGATCCTTGTTAGTCTGTAGTGTTTAATGGAAACTATTCTGCCAGTCACTGCTATTTCCTACCTGAGGACGAGACTGATAATGAGCACATTAAACAGAGTAATATTTGCTCTTACATATTTCTTGTTTGCTCAAAATCTATCCAAGATGAGAGATGCTTGTTCATGACACATTAGAAAGATTTATTTTGTATTTTGTCAGTTTTGATCATCACATTTTGTTTTTCTTTTGATAGAAATTAGATGGTCTTCATACATATTGATTCAAATCCTACATGTATCTGAAACTTCACAAACGAAGCAAGTGCATTTACAGGAAAGAAAATGCAAGGTTTTGAGAAGTATTGTAGGTGCAAAAATTGAATTTGAGAAGGACAAGAATCTGTGAAACTATGCTCACGAATGTTTAATTCCTTACGACAGTTTTCATGATTAAATGAAAATTGATTCAAAAGAGCAGTCACGGAACTGCTCATCATGGAGGTCCACATTTTGTGTGTGTATGTTTGTGCATGTTTGTGTAACTCAGTCTGTGGCTGTAGTTCCCAATGCGTTTATTCAGATGTTTGCATGCAAATATGTCACTTTTAGTTGATTTTCCAGGTGTGGCTTTTCCATATTGCATGTGTACCATTGTTATTTGATTTTTGAAATTTCATTATGATTATTCATTTATTTTGATTGACAGGTCAGAGACATAGTGCATCTTTTTTTGTAAGTCCGTAAGAGAGGTTTTTGTTAAATAAGTAGGAGTTTGGGGTGGCTGAAATGCCGAAACTTTAGATATATAGTATCAGCTATATTGCTTGGGAGCAAATGTATGTACTTGAATGTACTAATCCATGTTTAAGTCATTCGGGAATGTAACACCTTGTCTCTTTTCGCTCTCCCAGGTCTTGCCAAGTTCTTCAATGTGGAGGAGCAGATACGGACCGACATTATGTACTCCTTCCTGGTACGTCTCCAGCAGATCCTGGACTGGTTCCAGGTCCAGACCTGCTACCACTTCTACTCCAGCTCCCTCCTCTTCATCTACGAGGCTGATACCTACTACCGGGACATGCTCAAGCCCCCCACCCCGCCCCTCCCACATTCCACCCCGCCCACCAATGGCACGGATAGGACTCGCGACTGTGCCACCCCGCTCAACAGCGAGAAACCAGAGACCTATCCGCTGAAGCGGAAAAAGATGAGGAGGGAAGGTGATCGAGAAAGCAGCTCGCAGAGCACTCGCCACTTTGACAATGGTGTGGTAATCGTAGGGGAAGAAGGCGATTCGGTGTGCAGTAGGGATGTGGATGTACAAAGTAATTCCCCTCTTGGAGGTGCCAATGAAGGAAAAGCGCTAGTCGGTACTCTTCACTGCAATGGTGTGAAATCCAGACATGAATGTGATGAAGGTGTCACGCAGAGCAAAAGTGGCAAACCCAGTTGCCAGGACGACCCATCCAAGAGTTCATCCACCCCGAGGATGCAAGCATGCGAGAGAGACTCGTCCGTCAATGGTCCCCTGAGTGAAAGCCTTCTCAATCACTCCCATTCCACTCGCAGCGCAAGAACTAGTCACGAAAGTCGTTGCGACACCAACTCATCAGTGCAGAATCAATCTGCGGCACAAGCAAGGGAGCCCCCTGATGGCAGCTCACCAACAAGGGAACGGAGAAACCCACCTCCTGTGGAGGTCAGGATGATTGACTTTGCCCACGCAATAGAGTCGACGACGCGAGACGAGAACTACATCTTTGGCCTGAAAATGCTCATGCAGTACATAGAGACCCTTCATGATTGTACTGTAGGATAAAAAACAACATCAATTCCCTCTGCGTGGACCACAATCAAGCCAATCACATCTTCAATGACCACAACACGTCTTTACGTAACAGTTGCAGAGAGTATTGTTTACTCATTTACAAACTAAGGGTTTCCTTTTTGCTTTTTTTTTAAAGTCTTGCAAGCTGTAAATATTTCCTTTTTGTGATACTGCACAAATTATGACTTTTTAAAAAATCCTTTCCATCGTATTGTTATTATAGCCAGTGACTTATATATGATTTTTTTTTTTTCTCCTCGTTATGTACTCTCCATCCTAGCAGTGGGAATTAGCATTGCATGAATGGGCAGAATTATTCTCCTTGTGTATATATATGATCCATTTCAAGTCCCTGACATGACTATGCATATTATTCTTATGCTTGTGTAAAGATGGCAATCATGTTGAAATTCAAGATAAAACTATACCAGATCTATTATAATTATTGTGGTTGTTTTATTTTTTGAGCTATCATTGTTGATTACTTAGATGATATGAATTATGAAACCATGTACAGGCAACTCCTGTTATGAGAAACTCCTGACGACTGGCACTTTTCTTTCATTACATCGAAATTCCATTATAGCCAAACAAATAATGTATATAAAAATGACAAAGATGATAATATTGGGACCTGAATTTTGACTTCGTTGCAACAAAATTTTGTTAAAACCCTGTTCGTTATTATGGTGGTGCACTGTATTAATGTCACACCAAAGCCCTCTCAATATTGCTTTGTTCATCATTAACTCAACAAATCTTAGTAAAAACTTATCTTTACTTTGGTGCTGTATCTTTTTTCATTTAATGTTTTGTTATTCATTGTCAATACTTTATTAGATACAGTTTAAAGTTCTGTGTGGTTTATACATGTACAAGTATGCTTAACTAGGTTGCAGAAGTTTTAGAGCCTCGAAATTGCTATATTTTTGCCTGATTCTTAAATTTGCAACGTATTTTAGAAGATTGGAGTTTGTGTTTGTCCATCAAATTTGCTAACTTTTACAAATTTCTTTTTTGCTTTTTTTGCTTTTTTTTTGCACGATTCAGTTGATTTAATCCCTTCAGTGTTTATATATCTTTTTTGAAGGCAAGATATAAAGTGAAAATGAGAGTTGCAAATGTACATGTACTGATGACAAGAGTCTGTAGCAAAATCCCCTAAATACTTGATGTGACAAGACTCAAAGATGAAACATAAGTTAGACCCCCAAAGGATGATATTTGTTTTGTTTTCATATTTTCAAAGATACGTTACGCCACATTGATAAACTTAATATGTGTTAGCACAGTGAACTTGGCACCATGCTGCATGTAGCATTATTGAAGCCCATTCAAACGGTTGACCTAGAAACCCATAGAAAGCCAGGTCCATTTTCTTCTTTTTGTGTGTGGGTGTGTGTGTGAATATACAGAGTTGCACATTCACCTCAAAGTGGGTCATACTTTGCTTTGACATGAACCATCCTGGCTGCATATACAAGAGATGTCACTAGCTGATCATCATAGTGATATTCTAGTTTCGTAGCATGTGCGTTTTCTGCATTTTTTTCCTATTAATATGGGTTACTTTTTGTAGGGATTACTTTCTAGTTTCTGTGTTTGCATGTCTCATACCTGGAATGCGTCAGATGCATGCAATTTGAACCTGTGTAGAATTTGTAGGAAAATATGTAACAAGGCGTAGCTCCAATGAGACAAGCCAGGAGTTAATGTAGTTGGCCCACAATGTCACGTTATCACATTCTCCTATTCACTCATAATATGGAGATGTCAAAAAATTTCAACCTGGTTGTAAGTCCTATGAAAAATGCCAAGCAACTTCAATTAAGTGAGTTCTGCTATAATACTGAGAAACACAGGTCAATAAATGTAAAAATGTCTGAAATGCATTATCCTAAATTCCCTCTATTGTGATGAGGCAAGATGGGTTTATTTTTCATATTTATGATATATCTCTGTGCATGATTTTAAAAGAAAATTTTCATCTCTGATTATAGTGTTACCCTGACCCGAAATCCTTGGAGAAAATAAGACCAAAGCAATTATCGCAGGAGGAAATTTTGTGTCACCAGAGGTGACATGCCATATTCTCTGAGCTGATGCCAATTTTTGATGTCGTTGAGCAAAAGGAAACTGGTATGGAAACACGCAGAGATTAAAAGCAAGCTCAACCTTGGACAGTCTCAGTGGGCCATATAGATACACTGTACATGTATTTCTGCTGGTGGTGGCGAGATAATGATTTGTAGCAAGTGCAATTTCCATAGGGTAGCCCCTCTTGTGAATTTTAAGAAGTGAGAAGCAGGCAGCAGTACACAGGAGTAATGCTTGTTTGTCCTGTTGCAGTCAAAATCTCATTGTGTGCACATCTAGTGGTGATCCCCTGAATTGCTTTGATACAGCATTCTTTTAATTACATGGGCAGCTGAGATAAGAGGCACGATACACATAACAGTTTACATTGTAAAACTACCATGGAATTTAGAACACATGCAGATGTCACTGCTGACATAACCATATCAGTATTTATGTGACATGTCTTCGTATAGGCATCTTTTCTATGTTCCAATGTGATAGTCATGGTGATAATTCTGTGCTCAGAGGTTGATACTTTTGGTATTCTTCTTTTTTCTTTTTTTTTTTAGGGGTGGGGAAGGGGTGATAGTGGAGCCAGAAGAGGTAGTTTTCCTTCAATCATTTCTATTTTATTTTTTATTTTTTGGTATGTTATCATGTTCTTTGGGAAAGTGTTTTATTGCATGGTGTATACAAAGCATGTTTGGGTAATAATGGTTGAAGCTTGAGGATGGTAACATTTAAGCTCATCTGTGGAGATCCCAACTTTCTCCTGGTGTATAACTGGGATGTGTGTATGAATGTGGGTTTGTGTTTCAATCCTGTCTCCTTACAAACCCAAATTACAACCTTATACATGTAGTTACTATGTTTGATATTCATTGAAACACCGCAGTTTGTTTTGTCTTTCTTTATCTCTCAGTGGTATAGGCAGGGCTTGACTTGAGCTGTGGCCCGGTGATCTAGTGGTGTGGGGCCACTAAACATTGATGTCAGGCCACCAAATTTCCAAAAAGGGGCTATCTCTTGATGGTCCAATCAGGCAGCTAAAATTCAAAATGAATTTTTATATGTCCTTCTGTTTTGGGTCACTTTTTGGGGGCACCAAAATGTCAAATGCAAAGCTTTTGTGGCCCAGACGGGCTAAATGGACCAAACAAGCCAAATGGGCCACCTACGAAAAAAGTGAGCGTTTAGCCCTGATATACAGTAGGACGCGTGGTAGCCTGAGTTTTTTATGGTTATGATATGACATGATGGTGTTAGTAGCTACTATTATTATTATTAATCTGGAACTCATTAATGGATATCTGTTGCCATCAGAACAGAGGATTTTTTTTTTCTTGAGACAAGTACTGTACAATTGTTTGTACGCATGGATCAGCCATTGTCATGAATTTTATGACTTGTGAGAATGCAGCGTGATTGTAACGTTGTAAAAACCATATTGGTTTCATGTTGGGGATTCAGCGTTTTGCATATCAAATTCTGTGAATTGAGGTATGAATCAAAGAGAAGAGGCATACTTTTGGCACATGTTGCTTGCCTTTATTAAAAATATATTTAACTTTTTCTACTCTTGTAAGCAGCTGATAGTAAAATGACTAGTCTGCTTAAACAACCTGTAATGTGCTTCTAGGGGAAGGATTGGCTAGTGTGTATATGCATGCTCTTCAGTATCAGACATCGTTTTGCTTTTGTTTTAAAGGCCAAAGAAAAGAAATTTGTTTATCGAAGGGCATTAAAATTCCTCCTCTTGTAAATTTGCCATAGTTTGAAGGAAGACCATGGAATCAACATTAGCCCTGTGCAAGTATTTGCATACCACATGACATAATATGTTATGCAACATTAGGCATTAAAGCAGATGTAAGTGAACATGGATCTGGGACAAAGTTACATCAGATCTTGCTCAAATTTGCACTGATTGTCCACTCAATCTTCACTGCATTCCAAAATAATATTACAAATAAAAAAAAAAACACACCATAATGTTATGTAATGCCTCTCAAAGAGTAAATGAACCTAGCACTGAAGGAAGGTTTCTTTTTGACATTATCATTGACAGCACGACCAACAAGTTTACTTTTCCTGCTGTCTCGGTATCATCTGAGATTCTGGAAGTATTATTCCATGTGATGTCCTTACCTTTTCACTTAGCTGTAATTTTTCACACCCACAAAACATGATTTGCTGTACATTACATGTTTATATCACAGTTGCTTGCTGATCATTATCTCGTATGTGTAAAACATAGAGGAACTCTGACCGAGTCAGTGTAGACTTCAGTAGCATGTTGTGAAGGGGTTACTGTAGGAGCTGAAATTTTCGCGGTGGTTTTATTTTCGCGAATTTGGCGAATCGCCTTTGAACCGTGAAAATAACAACACGCGTAAATAACAACGCACGAATAGCTTAGTTCAGTTAGACCCTCGCAACCGCGAAATTAACAACACGCGAAAATGTCCTCCATGTGGCAATTTGCGAAAATATCTGTATGCAAAAATTGCAGCTCGTACAGTATATGCTGTAAAAGTGGAAATTTCGCGCAACCAGAAACTCGCGCGAAAAAAAAAGCACGCGAATATTTTTGCTTGCCATATGTTCCTGTGCGTGATGTTTTGATTCCGCGGAATTAAAAACATGCGAAACTCTTCTCACCCGGGCAAGCGCAAAAAATTAGTCGCGCGAAAATATCCACTTTTACAGTATGTCAACATTTTCAAACTCGTGCTTCTTCAATTTTCTGGTAAGACTGTCTGCAAAATCCGCAGACAGGCAGAGCTTTGTGCTCACTGGTGCCACATTATCAGCTATCATGACTACATAACAATGTTAACGATGCTATTGCATAGTGCCTGTCAACTGCTGTGTAGTGCTGGGCAACATATAATTTTAGATGAATTCTCTCAAATACACTCTCTCGTACAATTGTGTTAGATCTGATGAAAATGCATTCATGTTGACTTTGTATACTATAATTCTTGTAACCGGATTACTGAAATATCTATGTTGTTCTATTAACAAGACTGAATTATTAGGAGCCATGCATTATCCAACATGTCTCTACACGTGATTATGAGTGGCTTTTTGAAATTCAAAATCTCTTGCAAGTCTAACAGTTCTCCTCATTTGTTTTGCTTCTAAGCTATGAAGTTGTTGGAGATAATGTGGAAATTTTTATTGAAACTTTAATACTGTTGAGGATAGGAGAATGATATTTTTTTTAAAAAAAGGTAATGGAAGAGTGGATCGATGCCACGCTACGCAAGAATTTGTGAGGAAGTCCTAGTAGAAAGTAAGGTACAACTACGATAATTTCAGTTGAGACTTCATAAATGCAATTTTTGTCACTCTGCTCTGGAAATGATGGTGTAATTTGGATTTTCCTTGGCTCCTGATTGAGAAACAGTATCCTCATTAGTTTTAGTAATTTTTTCCCAGCTATCTTCAGAGTGTCCATTTCATAATCCAATGTTTTGGGTACATACCTGGGTACTTGTCGAAACATGCGGTTTTCAATTTCTCTCACGTAATATTGATGTTTATCATTTGTTGATTTCACATTTCAGGTGTCCAGCAATACCCCACGTTGCAGTGAATGTGTGTTTAATGATGAATGAAATTATAATACAATGCTGTATTTCTCATGTTACAATTTACAACGTAGTTTCACTTTCACCAATATAAAGCAAGGATGATACCTAGCACAGCACCAAACTATGCTGTACACTTGCCAGACGTGCAAAAGCAAGAATGAATTACATATGCTGATATTCATGTTGAAGTGATTTTTTTTTGGTTTCATTTACTGTTACTATTTTTCTTAAACAAGCCTTTTATTATTATCAGTAGTAGTAGTAGTAAATGACCTCACCATTTCTATAACTCTATAATAACGCTGTTTTTATCATCAGGATTATTTCGAATACTTATTTCAATCTGTATTGTGCATGTAATGATCGTCTGTCCTGATTCCTATCTTAAAATCCATGTGGATTGAGGGCATTTCCTGGATCTCATGATATTTGTCGTTAATTTTAGTATGACGTGCGAGTTTTAGGACCATAGGCCTTCCTAGTCAGTTACAAGTCAGCGTTGTACCTCATGTATGAAATGCTATATCGTATTATGATTCCCTAGAACACTGACATGGGCTTGAATGAGAGTGCTTTTGTCCATAAAGCAATCCTATGGGTATCATGGAGATTTGTGTTCTTAAGTGATTTTTGGAGAGAATGATTATCCATGTGGTGGAATCACACCTGAGATAATATTCCTCTGATATGATTGTCCTGTGATAACTACATGTAAATGATTCCAGGGTGATCATTTTTTTCTCTTTTTTGAGAATTTATGCTACTATTTTTCATAAACAGACATACTTACCTTTGGAACGAATATCTGAAGGATAATTCCTACTCTACATGATGGTTCAGGAGGTAATTACCAGAGGTTTATTGTATGGAAGAATTCATCATGCTTGTTCTCTGATGCATTGGTCATATTTATTTTGATAATTGTGCATTTAGTATGCCAACATGTTTTGTCACTCTGTGAGTCGGTAACCAGTGGTGATTATTTTCCATAAAACGAAGCCTGGCTGAAATCAAGGTTCCAGCATGTTCCTGTCTGCATGGTAGGGGCACAATAGTAGCATACTGTAAAACGAGGAATTTTCGCGTGCATTTTAATTTTGCGAATTTCGCGAGCACCAAAATTCGCGAAATTAAAATGCACGCGAAAGTTTTTGTCTACACTACATGCATTGAACGCCAGTGGCAATTCGCGAAAATTTCATGTCACGAAAAAGGCTGTCGGCTCCAATTCGCGAAAATTTCATGCCGCGAATATATCATGTTTTACAGTATTGTCTCAAGTCACGTGAGACAATTATTCGCAAGGAAGTGTTATTTTTGTCGATGCATGGGGTAAATGTCAGTATTTTTTTTTTTTGCAACATGATTATAAGTGGCAACGGTTAATACATGTATAGTGATTAAATACATGTAGTGATTATTATTGCTAAAGTTAGTGCCATTAGTAGACATGAGAATCAGTAGCAGCAGTATTTATGAATATTATTGATGTTATTTTTATGTTATATTCGTTGTCATTACAATCATTTTTACAATCATATACTGTATATGATGTTTTGGGGATTATGAATGCCAGTATATGGCATTGAGAGTATGATACTTGATATATGTACATGTACAATGTATTAAAGCAAAACTTTCAATCTAAACTGCTGTGTTTTGCCTCTTTTGGTATGTGAATCTCTTCGGTGCAATTGTATGCCATGGCCAAATCTATTGCAGTAAAATCAGACAAGTTTTGTCATTACATTATCTAACTTCAAAGAAAGTCATGGAATTTTTAAATTTCACAAGTTAAACCCCCAATTGTGATTTTCATGGTCGCAATGACAAGGCGGTGATCCAGGCTCAGTTGGTAGCGCGTCTGCCTCCCAATCCATATGACCAGGGTTCGATTCCCGAGTCTCGCTGAGCAATGTTGTGTGTAATCATTACTCATTGTACCACTCTAGTCAGAGGCGGAACACTATGTCTCTTGGATGGGACATAGTACTACAATAGAATGGAACTGGACCTCACGGAAGACCAGCTAGTGCAGCTGTACACGGGCTATCCAGCCATCTTCTAAAATACACACCGTCTTAACAGGGCTTTTCTCTCGGGGGGATTTTTCAGTGGCCGCTATAGACAGGTGGTTGCTATAGACAGGTGGCCGCTAAGGCAGGTTTGACTATATGATCGTCTGATGTAAATGGAAGCTCTACCCGCTTGTTCGCTTGGATGTTTCTGTATCCATTACAGCCAACTTGAATGTGGTGTAGAATCGTCCTTTAAAACAACAACAAAATCATATGACTGCCATGGCAGTGTGTGCGATGGATTAGAAATTTTATGCCGCGAACCTGTGTTTCCTGCGATCAGATAATCAGCGGTAGTGGGCTTGTTTCTTTGCCCTGAGCTGTGCAAGCTTGATCGATGGGGAGCTCCTTCTCCACCCGAGGGATGTAGCTGCGTCGCTCAAAAGAGGGAGGTGCCACCTCCCTGCTCAAAATGATGACAACACAATTGTAGTCAGGTGCGCGTAGTATTCATGAGAGGAGAAAGAATAGGAGTGACTATAGCTAGGGAGAAGGGAATTCGAAAGAAGGGAACGTCTGATTAGCATGCTGTCTGTTACATCAACATCAGTAATTATCACCACAATATCGCTGATCAAGTCATTACCTCCGCCAGGGAGGTCATGTTTTTGCCGGCATTGGGTGGTTGGTTTGCAAAATAACTGAAAAAGTCATGAACGGATTTGGATGAAAGCGGCGACACTTTCCTATCAACAGCCCTCCCCTCCCCTCCTCCCCCCCCCCCCCCCCTTCCCTTCACCAGGATTCAAAATCTGTGTGGGCCTTCTCACTTTGAGGTATCATAATCACATAGAGAAATATAGATGTATAACATAGTGATGAATGGTAGCTTGATAACATTTAATTACAGGTAGCTGTGTCTACGATATGTGAGCATTTTTTAATCTATACAGGTATGATGGTTGCGAATTAATGCAAGCACTCGAATTTAGAAGAGACTGTATGTTTGATTCGGAGTACATTACGAAAAACAAGTGGAAAGTTTCAGCAAATTCCAATCTCCTGTATAGTGATACATGAAGTCTCAAGAGTGGGTGGGAGAAGACTTATCCCCCAACCAAAAACAGGGGGGAAAAGGAAAGAAAAATGAATTAAAAGGCTTTTTTTTTAGTTAAACAGGTTGATTTACATGGATACCAAATAAAATAATTGAAATACATATATTATTCTGTTTATTTTACAGTATTTTCGTAGCTTAATTGCTATTGATAATTGAAATAGCCTTAAACGACTCACTGAAACTGAAAATCCGAGCACATACTACTATATTATTTTTCACCCATCATAACGAGTACAGTGTAAACTAGGTCGTGTAATATCATGATGATTACAACGCTTTCATTTCCCTTGGCCGTCGGCTTTTGCTTTTCATTCACCCCCATGAAATACGTTTTACTGTAGTTAAATAGCACACACTGACTTTATTCCCCGTATTAGCTTTTGAAGAGTTTTATTGCAGAATGAGTTAAGCGTCATTTTTAAACATTTCAAAGTAAGTCCATCATCAAATACAGCAAAATTAAACCTTTCCCGTAATACCTCACTTGTGACATAACAAGGAATATTCTAGAAGTTATGATTTAAAATATCCAGTATTTCCTCTTTTTTTAGCAGCGTTAATCACAAATATCTTAATTTGGCAAGAATGGAATTAGCTCGTTTTACTATAAACCTCTTCGTTTCTCCCACGTAGAGTATTTCAATTGATGTAGATGCAATATCGACATTAGGAATTATACTCTCGGAAAGACTGTAGATATTAGACCAAAAAGAAAAGTGTAGTGGACAAAAAATAAATCTTTTGTACAATACAAATTATCTTGGAGAGATACTTAATCACCTTATATACATATCATTTAATGATATGTAGAATACCTGCTTATCTGGGTATCACCATGACCCATAGAGGGTTGTTAAATGCTGCGTTTGGCTGCATGCTATGTTGCTGCTAGCTTTCGATGTGTCACTAAAATTACATGTATCAGAGACAGAAAAAATAATCATTTAATGCGTATGCAAACGAGTCACATCTTTTCGTGCGATTTGTCCATCGATTGTGAAATTGCCTTTTCTTACTCCTTCCTTGTCTTCTCCAACACCAATATAGGTTTTTCAGCGCGCTTTCTTCTTGTAAGAACCGCAGACATCCAGCTTACGGTGTTTCCAAGTGGTCTGAACTAGTTGGCAACAATAACAGTTTGCGAACACAGAGAACGTGATAGCTCGCCTCGGTAAGTTTCAACAATAAGAATCACCCGTTATCCTCGGAACAGAAAAAGAAAATAAAGACGTAAACTTTCTCATTGATATCTCTCGTGGAGTGTAGTTATCCCAGTGAGACAAATAAATGAAGCGTGACTACAGGGGGGCAAGACCAAGGAAATGGGGGGGGGGGGGGGGGTGGTGGTGAGGAACTAAAGAGGGATCCCCGTTTGTCTGAGGGTCGCGACCGTAACTATAGCAGCGGGCTGCCGCCACAAGGGGTAACGTCTGCTTGCTGTGTCTACACACGCGTTCTGTACCACTTCCATTCATATGAGTTGTAATCCTGTGGCGGCCCCACTCAAAGTTTATACTGTCCTCCACAAAGTACGCGTCATCATCGGGGATTTTTAACCTGAATTTGAGCAGTTTGTCGGCTTCTCCTCTAAATCTGTCAGGTAAGATGTAATTTTGCTTTCAAACTGATATGTCAGTATATTCTGCTTCTTGTGATTTGTTTTCACTGGGCAAACATTTTCATGTTCGTGTGATATATGTTGGTTTACATGCACCTCCTATGTTTACTCGATAATCATTGGGTGTATACAGTCATGTACACTCGTCTTTAGAAACATCGGATTTTACAGTTCATGTTCATGTTCATAAGCTACTCTGAACAGGGACTTCGTGAAAACTTTGTTAATCCTAGTGTATTCAGTAGACTACATGGATGAACTTGATCCAACCAAACTTTCTGTCGATTGCTTCTATGACAAAAGTTTTCCAAACAGATCTACTCATCAGAAGCTTTTCTTGTGAGATTGACTATTTTCTGAACGAATCGGGAGAAATTTGTCAAGCAGCCCGCATAGCAGGATACATTGACCTGACTCTTCTGACGTTTGTTGAAATAACCTATGTTTTCCTTCTATCACGGATGTAGTAGCTTCAAATAAAATGGTCGAACTTTACTGGATGCACATAATATTGTACACGGGCAATACATCAACATTACATCATTTTGGCACTATATCAACTCGGCCCTAAAACATAGATATGATATTATGCCCCTTCTGGCGTTTGGCGGTACTCAACATGTCTTTGTGGCCTATACCGTCGAATTTTAGCTTGAAGTTAACGCTTAGACATTACCACAAAATGTGTACCGGTAAACATTCTATCATACACTGTGAAGATGAGGTGGAAGTTGTCCACCACGCAGTTCAGAATGCAAAGGAAAATATCACACTAAAAAAAGTAAATAAGTTGTCAAATTTCTATTCAAAATAAGCTACACTCATCTCCTCTGCACTTCTTTGACGATGACGATGAACTTATCAACGTTAATGGCGGTTGTATCCATAACACATTATAGACAGTAATAATAACTCCAATTCCTTCATTATCTGTAGATTTTACGACAAGCTCGACAAACTTGATGAACTTATCATCTCTATATTGTACAGACTCCTTCGTATTCATATACACAAACCTTATAACTTCATAGGTGCTGATGTTGTAACTTGTATCAATTGCGGTAGCATGCCTTTCGTTAAATGTTAATTGGATGACGTCTCCAATAGACAATATTTTCTAACTTTATCAAGCACACCCCGAAGTTCCCCAAAACCCAACTCCAACTGCGCATGCACACACTCATCTGTTCATACAAAATGCATTCCTCCTACCGAAGCCCACTGGTTTCATTACCTTCAGTATTCTGGAGGCACCCCGATGTCTCTATTCAAACCAGGAAGAGTGTAAACACTCATCTTCTATTGTGCTCTGTGTTTACCTAATGTCTTTGTAGTTTGTTCGAGTATTTTTAGTCCCCCCAAACAGAGAAACTCAACAAGTTGCTTTAGGCATCTTATCCTAGCAAATACAACAATTGGTAACACTGAAAGGGTTTCTGCTAGTTGCTGCAAATGGGGGAGGGGGAGGGGGAGGGGGAGGGGGCATTGGACTGGATAATTATTTGCTGGAGTATCTAGGGCCTATAATATAACCGTTTACCCGCCAATCCTTAATTCTTTTCCCATCGGATTTTGAAGGAATTCTGCCATCTGTCTTTTGTCCCCTTCAGATACTTAATCATCTCAGATGTGTATATTGACATGAAACATTGACCTACTAACTTTCGCAGTCGTGTTATGCTTTAATTATTGTAGTTTGAGACTTATTCAAATGGCTCAATCTCCTCGTCTTTTTGCTCATAATCTAATTATTTGCTAGGAACTCCCATTCCCCTTATTAGCTTGGTACTTTATACCTCTCTTATCTTTCCCACTAATTTTACACAGGTTTAGAGTCATGCGCTTACCATCTCTTATGATTCTCAATTCCCATATCGTACAATTATGTCGTTACCAAGGTGATTAGTGTACAAGAATATTCACAAACAAATCTGTTCTTATAAGGCAACTAATATGACTACGATACAACGCTACTAAATACATTCATGGCTACGTTCTAACTTCCAGGCACTTCATCTACTAGAAGGGTTGCAGATCTTGATTCATCTCGAAGAAACCTCTCGCCCACCTCTCCTTGCACGCAGGAAGCCTGAACGATGCCGCACGCCAAGCGGGATCTTATTCGCTTCGCCGTCCACCAGCGCGATGACGACCCGACCGAGATCGTGGCCCATCTCGTCAAGGACGGTGATGACTTCGACAAAATATGCGAGCAGATGAAGGAGAAAGGTTACTCGCTGTGCGAGTCGATGAGGAGTTCACCGTTCAGGGCGCTTACCGGGGAGGCGTTCTACCTCAGGCTAGTCGGTAAGTGTGACGTCTCTCAAGGTTTGCACGTCATAGTAAGACTATACTATAGCCATAGCAACGGTAAAGTGTTGGAAGAACTGATGTGAACACGAAGCTGATGGATATGGAGGAAGATGAGAATCTAGATGAAAGCAGGAACTTTGACGACGAGAAATGTCGGAGCAAAAGAGAGTGTCCAATTTGAAGAATGGTATCTAGGAGGGAAGTGTAATGAATTACTTTTTCTTGTATTTTATTTCTGTTAGTTTGTCTTCACGTGTTACAAGTATCTATGCATAAATGGAAGAATATTTTAGTCTTTGCACTGAGTCGCAAGCGAGATGTGGACGCAGTTGCATAACCTCAATCATAAAAGAGTTACAGGTTTCTATATTAGAACAGATGGATCATCAACATAAGAGATTTTGTTAGTTCGAAGGTTATGACTCTTCGTATAAGGCAGGGATAACGGTTATACCTGCCTCTAATTCTGCATGTTTATACAATTTGGAGGAGTGATTAAAAATAACTAATGCTCGTGTTATCACGTTTGATGCATAATATGTTTCGGTCAATTTATCACAAACATCGTACCATACAAAAACTTTGCAACAAAGCCTGAAATATAAGGAGATATCACTATTTTTCTCAATACACCATAACTGTATAGACGGTTTATTCTAGAAACAATTTTATCATAACTATTGTTCACACTTTGTATACATGTATTCAACAATATTTAACATTGATTATACTGATTAACATTTTACATTGGTCGTTTTTATCCCTAGCTCACATTTTAGAACTATTTTGAAGTACTAAAGCCGGGCTATTAACTGCAATTGGTAAATGATGCCTTGAAGTTTCTGCACGGTGTTAGTGTAGAGTAGCACCTCATCTCTTTTATAAAATCAAGTTGGCACTTAACATTTGCTGTATAGGGGAGCAAATGGCTGTAAATATTAGCAGCATATCGGTGATATTCTCAATGCCTTCCTTTCAAATGTCATTTAAATCCCCTACCAATGTAAAGCCTGAGATACTGCCGAAAGCAAGATACCAATAAGTTGTTCACAATCATGTCCATCTGTTTTGTTACATTACGGCGGTGACAATTTCATTTGATAATAAGTCATAAATATTATACCCCCTTCCCTCCACCAGAAAGAAGGGAGGGGGGGGGGGGGTTCAGCAAAGTAAAACAAAAAAAGGGGGTTAGTAAACAGACAAACCAACAAAAGGAGTTTTTCCATTCACTGTAGTATGTAACAATCAATCAACGTATACGATGTTGAAATGTGTCTAACTGTAATCAATACAAATTGTCATTGTACCATTGTCTTCAACTTCTAGGCGACATTAAAGTCAACACGTTCACCGACAACAGCTATCGGAAGGATCGATTCCTTGTCAAGTACATTCGCAACCGACCCAACCGGAAAGACTTCTTTATAACGGGCGTCTACAGAGGGCGTTACCAGCCGGAGTATGCTGGAAAGGCCCTTCTCCACCGCGTCACGCTGAATGCCGGTACGACAAATAAAGGCAACGGCAGACAGTACACACTCAACAACTTGGAAAGCGTTCTGGGCAACATTGCCTCCTCCAGCAAGCTCGTACTATTCAAGGTTAGAAAGTTCGGCAACCTCTTTGAATGCTTCCCAGTAATATATAGATATATAATTATGTCCCCTCACCTTTTAACATTTCTAAATCAAGCCACGCATGTTTCTACAGATTTTCTCACGATGGCAATGTCTACTAATAATCTGTCGTGATGGTGGTCGCTGACATTGCTTGAAGTGATTTCGACATCTAACTATCGAACGATGGTCTTTCCAGTAGTGACAATACATTAATAAACCGGAAACGACATTGTGCAGATAAGATATATATGGGCAATACATCTCCACGTGTACTCTGAGTTTACCTTCATGTCCGCAAGCTAAGAATATAAAGATTTCGCACTCTTTGAACTAAACCTCTCTTGACTTTCTTTCTCGTGATTTGCACCAGGATCAAGAAGTACCAGCGCCACCTGACGTTCAAGAGGAGTACAGCGACGAAGACCTTACCAAAGGTATATCATCATCATCTGAGGGAAAAAAAAACCCAAAACGAATCCGCTGAATAGCAGTTCTCCTTCCGGACACAAAGTTTGTCTACCTTACCGTTTGAAGGCTCGAAGGACAATTTTTCATAAAGCTTTCAGTTTTACTTTAACACCTGCTTACTTTGTCTAAGCACATTAAAGCAAATAAGTCTTGGGGTTATTTTGTGGCTGATTATCATTTTTATTTTGTCCTCATAGAAATGGCAAATCTAAAGCTAACTTAAAATTAATTTATTATAAACTTGAGAAAGATTGTATAGACGAAGTCATGAAATTTTCTCAAGATACATAAAAAAGGTATCCAAAGTTGTCAACCTAAGAAGAATACATTACAGGATCAGTTAGAAGTGTAGCGATTGAGAGGCCTTTTATAATACTGTATGCAACCTAAATAAACACTTGCATATCATAATCAAAGCAGGACTCGAATGAGCGTGAAATTTTTTAAAACTGGGGCCGTGCCTCGTAAAATTCTAGTAAATATTTATAAGACTGATTTTTTTTTTCTTCGAATTGTGTAGAATCAATGCTCTCATGTTTGCAAGTGTATCAAGTCTATTACAGTAAGGCTTTCGCCGCGCACAAAGCTTCATCTTGCTTTTCCAAAATTTCATAGCAATATACGCATTATTCTCATCTCATGATACATCTGACAGCGACAGCGACTACCACGACAGCTACACTGTATTTTGTTATCTTCTAGAGATATGCGACGCATATTTCGGCTATTCTTTTCGTATTCTAAGTCAATGACAAGTTACCTTTAATAATATTGAAACCATCTTAAAGATTTAAAACACGTTACCCCGAATGAGCTAAAACGTAGTTGCCAGTTGTAGTCGATCACACATTGGCATTTCCATGCTCGTGTTAGTTGAAGTAACCGTGTAGATATATACGATTTTCTACCTGGCAATAAAATAATGTAAAATTAGTTATCCGTTGATGTCATCGTTGAATTGCTTCGGAATACTATAACCAAGAGAATCTTCTTTTCTATTACTCTCTAATCCCCCTAAAAGATGTTGTTCTGCGCACCATCTCCAAAGACATCCCAAAGGACTTCTTGATGCCGCTGTGCATGCACCTCTTTGGTCTGAGCGAAGTGGAGGTGCTCAACCTCGGCATGCTGCCGCACCACCGCGACTTCGATGAGCAGCGCTACGGCGTGCTCGACAAGTGGAAGAACGAGAAAAGTGACAGCGCCACCTTTCGGTCGCTTATAGAAGCTTTCCACGCGGTCAAGATGAAATCTGCCGCACACACGTTGGATCGAAACCTCCTGACAGAGAATCGTAAGTTTAAGCCGAATTAATATATCAGTAAGAGAAATAGAAACGAACGAGCAAATAGAGAAAGAAGGATAGAAAATAAGAAAGAGAGAAAAATAAAACAAATATACATGAGGATTGAGTGAGTGCAGCAATATTAGTAGAGCAGCGAAGTTTGAGGGAAATCGGACGATCCGTTGAAAAGCTTTGCATTGCTAAATTTTCGGCGCAGCCATCGCTGGATAAGAAGACTAAGTATTACAATTCGGGTCGTCACGTACGTACAACGATGTTAAGAAAATATTACGATAATTCAACAATATTTCATATTTTTATTCAATGAAATGTAGAACTACACATTCCTTTGAATTTTTTCTGACATAAGTTTAGGGAAATAATCATTACTTCCCGTACTTTCTGCAAAAGCTAAGTCAATTGCTCTTCCATGATGGTAGAAAAGTGAAAATATATTATGTGGAATTTTCCTTGTATTACTGTACATTGTTGACTATAAATGACGTTACAAAGGAGTAAACTCCTATCAGAATGTAGTCCTATCTGTAATTAAGATTATTGATTATATACTGTTATACCGTTTGTTCGCCTTAACACTTGAAGGTCTACGAAGGGTTGCCAAGCATTTACCCGCAGACAGCCAACCCTTAGCCGATGCTCTAGGCGTCAACCTGGATGAGGTCAAGCAGTGCTTCCATCTTGAAATGGCAGAGTTCAAATACCAGGTCAGTAAGGTTTCGTTCTTGATGCTCTTTTTTTAAATCCCTTCCCGGGTATTACTTGGAAAAAAGAGAAAATATACATGGTATTCTATATTCAACTGAATTTAGTTGAAGCTCTTGTCCTTCGGACAAGGGAACATAAAGGTACATGTACCGGTAACGTGCTTTCTTATATGCTAACACACTCACAATGTTTTCTTGGAGACCATGTCAAACAAATCATGATATATACCCTAATTACTTGTACCATCACATTATAACACTTGTTGTTTGTATCTTTTTTCCCCTATACTAGTATTCAGGAGTCATTCAACGTGAAGTGTAGTTTTATGATGAGGAATTAAAGTTGTGCATTAAAACTGACACTGTTTAGACAGTAGGAGAGTGAGAGATATATATGAAAGTGCAACGACATTTAGTTTATATGAATTAATCACTGACTGATTTCATTATTCAATCAGATCGTCTGGCGGTGGCGGGAAGACACACATCAGAAGCTGAGAGGGAGGGCTAACCATTCTCTTCTCCTGAGGGCGCTGCGCTATATTAATCTTCCACAGGTCGCTGAGCAAATCACTGATATGACGTCAGTTGATGTCAGAGATGGTGAGAATTCCATTCTTTGTCACTTCTCAATAATTTTATTGTGTGAAATACTGAGATAATCCAGGAAGGTGAGAGGAAATTTTGTCTCACCTCCCTGGATAAACATTCTTTGAGACACTTTAACAAGGCTTGACTGGACAGGAATGCTGAAATACGCAGAAACATGATTGGTATTAATTCGCAACATGATTTACCATGCTTTCAATGGTCAATAATTAGCTGAAATGACCACCAAGACTACACAGTAGTTAGTGGAAAGGAAGAAGACAAAATGTCGTATCTTTTTGTTATAGATATTCATCCGAATATACAGTGTTGATATGAAATTACATACCGGGCTGTACAGAAATATGTCCAACCCGTAAGAACAAACAGCGATAATAACTCCGACAACATCAAGTTGTTCAAAAGGAATGCTATAACCATTACTACTAGGTGTCGCAGTGTAGGGGAATATGAGACGATAATCATATTGTGAAAACGACTCAGTTTGCATCCATATTCGTCCCTTATAGTCGTGGTGCTGCGCACGGTGACAAAGGACATAAGTCGCGAGAAGATCGTAACACTGGTAAAGCGGTTTGGCCTGACCGACGACGAACTGACCGAGATCACGCGGGGCTACGGCCTGGACTTCAACAAGCGGCTCTTCTTGCTCAATGCCCTGGTCAAGTGGAAGGAAAAAGGCGGCGACGAGGACTCGCGGTCGTCGTACGAAAACCTCATGGCCCACATGGAGGACATCGGGTTCGGCCAGAATCCAGCCATCCTCGACGAACACCTCATCAACGACAAACGTGAGTCCCAACCTCCTCCCTTTGAAATTTCATTCTGGACAACGTCTTCAACATTGCGCACTCATATACGCGAGCGCATATAAAGAGATTCTTGCAGTATGAATCTACGCGGTATAGTGTTCGCTCATTATTAATTTGTGTACTGTCTCTGTCTCTGTTTTCATCTTATCGTATATATATGTACACACACGCGGATACCATTTCATGATCAAGGTCACGCTCAGTAATGGTGGGGTTTGCATTCGAGTAGTATGTGATGGTGACATCAGCATTACAACCGATATTTTAGAAGGAACTGAACACATAACTGAATGAAAGATACAGTAATTGTTACATGCATCACGTTTAAATATAATAATGGTCGATTTAGGTTTTGGTTGGCCACCAGTCAAAAAGCTACGGAACAGATTCAGTAAGGCTTGCTTAGACTCAGCTTTTTCTTAAAAAACAAACAAACAAAAAACACAAACAAACCAAAAAACAAAACAAAACAAACACACAGAAAAACGAAACAAAAATGAAAACTCTGCGGGACAATGTGTTGAGGGGGTTTACAAAAACATTCAAGACCAGGATGGTGGGAACAAGATTTACACTTCTCTAATGAGACCATGTGAAGCGCTGACAACTGCATTTACATAGTGATTATCTCACAGAGCATTCATCAATAAGCTAGTATTTTTTTTTTATCAAGCGCGTTCCTCAAAATCAGAATGGGTCCATGCATGGTTGTCTGGATGCCTAAGATATTGAATAAAAGGTCGCAAAATATATATTCTTTCAAGTTTCAAACCATAAAATGGCAATATCGATAAAGTACAAAAATAAAGAAGAAGTGAGAAGATTCGTAATCCGTAGTCCTCGTTTTGACTTTCCCCTGTTCTGTTAACCCACCAGGTCTCCGATTCGTATCGACGTTGATACCAACGGACAGCATGCAGGCACTGGCGGACGAACTCCACGTCGACACGGCACCCATGCACATTCCGGCGGGAAAGGAAGCGGCCCTGCTCGGCTATCGTCTGCTGACTCGCTGGAAGGAGACGCGAGGGAAGTACGCCTCACACACGGAACTCATCAGCGCGCTGGACAAGGCCGAGCTTGGCTCAACGGTTGACGTCATCGACCGGCTGGGATCTGTGGACATCTCGAAAGGTAAGAAACAACAAAATACTCTTTCTAAACACAAGAATGAAATGATGATACTGTACGTTATGTTAGTAGGACTGTACTATAATGTTTAGTGGTCTTTTGAAAGTAGCCACATTCAAACATCTCTATAGGATCGCAATACTTTCCTTCTACATTTATCTGTATCATTGCATATCTATTTATTTGTAGGCATCATGAATTACTACAGAGTTCCCTTCAAAGAGGAGGCAAATGATATTGTGTTTAAGCCCTAATGCAATATCTCTTAATTCGCTTTTACACGTATATCAAAAGTGTGTCTGCGCGTGTGGATACTATTAATCTCTTCCAATTCGTGTATATCAAAACCGGACTAATGATGGACCTTTGGCAACAGTATCGCTTCTGATGAAAAGAAAAAAAACAGCGACAAGCAAACTCGTAGAGAATTGAAAAAAAAAACACAACTCCAGGACTTTTGGGTTGTTGACCCCTTCCCACCAGTAGCAGTTACAAACCCACCCCACCCCCTTGAAGCAGTCAGCAACTGTACACAGAGTACCAAAGTGTGGTGCCACAGCCATTTATCTCCATGGAAACTGGTTCAAAACAGCCTCACCTGGCTCGAATATCTGTAAAAACTATTGTTGCTAACCATGCTCGCACCTGGTTCCAACGTTCCTACCTAGGCTTGAACAAAAGATAACAAAACATCATCACTTTTGTATTCTTTCCGTGTTCGTCACTTCGTATCGATTTTACACGAAAAGGTTACAATGCTAATTCAGCTAGAGGGCGGACTCCGTAACATCTATACTTTTATGTGGGGACCTCGTATTTCATCCGCCGTCGGGGCATCACCATTGCCCAGTGCAAGCGAAAAACTGAGTAGCTCTATGACCCTTTATTGGACTGGTTGAGAAATGCAGAAACGTGCCGAATTTCCAAAAGGGATATGTACGTTTTCGAAGAGTTTGTACATTGAATTCTTATTCATAACCAGGTAATGCAAAGTACCAGTACATTGTGTTGGAAAAATGTCAACATGTAACACTTGGTGTGTTCCTCTGCAATGATATCGCCAACAAGTTAGTTGCTTGAAGGAAAAAAAGTACACTGCATATTGTATGGGAATAATGTTGATAGAATTCTATGCGCGTGAGCGATGATATGTTTATATACACATATCGTCGTATTTGTAAAATACATCTGCAAACTGCAGTGTTGTTATAACTAGAGTACAAACTTGTACCTGTTGTGTCACACATGAATTCTGTAATGCAAAGTTATCTAGTGGGAAGCAAACAGGTGATATACACATAAGAAGTGCCTTTTTGGTAGAAGCACTAAAATTCTAGTAATGTGAGGCTATTATCCCATAATTCATAATAAGGCACTTTAATCCTGCTTGACCCTTCTTTTCCCTTATCTACTTTTTTTTTCGTTTGTAAATTTACTTCTATGGTCCAAAAAGGCTTGTTATAACGAGGATGTGTCATTATAATGATAATCATCCTTTAGATGACTTAGCGTCCATTTCTTCAAACCGCAGGATTGTTCTGCATAATAAGTTTTCTTATTATGTTCATATCATATCGTTACTTTTCTTATCTATGAATTTACGTTTCAACAATGACCATTTCAAGCACATAACACTTTTCTCCTTAAATGAGGGTGGTTTGGATATGAAATGTATGTGTGGAAGGTAATGACAGAAGTGTATACAGTAACAGGTCCATTTACATGTAGAGAGCATCCTTCTACCTTAGAAACATGTCATCAATTCAATTTGAATGAATAGGTGAATTGTTAAAACCCGTCACGAAGCAGTGCTCCAGATAAGCCGTCTTAGCTGACCAAATCCGCAAATTCTCTGAGAACTTACAAAGCGCAGAGGAGAATGATGCCCTATAGCAGCCTGTAATCACATGTCTCGTCCCACCATATATGGCATTGGCAGGAATAATGCTGACTTAACTTGGCTAGAGTACTTTTATACCTCTGAAATATCAGTAAAACCGTTCAGCAAATCTACACTTTAATAGTTTTGACGGACGCTTATGATTGTAGGCCACCCAAAGCCGGCTCGCAGGGTTTTGACAAGGACTGTCAGTTTGTGGGTTGCAGGGATGGTGATGCGCAGAGTTGCAGAGGAAGTTTTCCGTGATTGCTTGCATTTTAAGACTCGAGTTACCACCCCCCCCCCCCCCCCCCCCCCGTGTTAAATCTGTAAGGACTGCCTCTGGGTCAGTACAGCATATACGAGACTTTTATAGAGGCCATTATCTCATCTGTTTTAATTATCATTGTGTTTGTTGTTTACTGTAAAAGTTTTATGACTTTGTTGTTCTGATTTTACTCGAAAGAATGAAGGTCAACGTGAACAGAGTGTGGAATGTAATAACAATCCAAACAGGTCCGCAAGGTTTTAGAATCTAAAACCGGAGAAATGATACGGAAGCCATGTAGGCAGCTTACATGGAACCATAATCTTTAAATTGGCCTCGAAATGGCAGTCGTATCATGTGGCTGTTAAGCATATCCGTATTGGATTAAGAAAAGGCCAGAATTCTCACGATTTTATTTCGAGGACTCGATTCTGTGCCTTGGATTATGTATTTTTTACTATAAGAACGCAATACCCCGTCCACATCTTAACCACATTGAAAAACCAAACCAAAAAGAAAAACAATCAACTTTATAGAAAATGTTAAATGTGTGATATTTCATGCCCATATGAAAAAACGTTAGAGTCTCATGATAAAAATAACTATTTTAAGTGAACTCTGGATGTTCTTTTAGATAGCTTGTATCATTTTCAAATGGTTATGGATTTCATGATATAAAATTGAAATGATACTGGTCTTGTGCTTGGATTAGCAGCGTTTAAGCAAATGTCACTTTTCAAGTCTGGTATAGGTTTTCCTTGTTGAGCTGAATACTGTACTGAAAGTAAAAATTGTGCAATCATTTTTTCCCAAGGTGCGATGAGTGAATTTTGTCTACGGTACGTCGGTTCATGGGTTCACATCAGCCGGGCGCACGAGTGGCCGTCGGTGGTTCAGAACATCCCTTCCCAACTCGTCCAGGGGCTCGATGACCGCACCGTGGCGCAGATCAAGCGAGAGCTGCGGGACCCCCAGGAACAGCTCTCTCGGGCCCTGGTGCTCTGCCGCAATCGCAAGATCATCGCCTCGGCCGGAGCCCTGTGCAATCGCCTTATCGCCTGCGGTTTCGAGAGGGCCGCACTGACGCTACTAGATGTCTCGCGGTCGCAGTATTACAGGACCACATTACGCCTCGACCAGGGACCCTACGGCGGGATCGACGGCATCGGGGAAGATGATGGCGAGGGGGTAGAGGAGGAGGAGGAAGGAGAAGAGGAAACGGAGTGAAACTTTCCCTGAACTTCAATTTAATTTGAGAATAATTACATGTATTGTGATCCTTGGAACAAAAAAGAAAAGTGATTTGCCCGAAATATTTGTAGTGATGCGATGTAAAAGAGAGAGAGAGAAAAAGGAAAGACGAGAGAGAGAGAGAGAGAGAGAGAGAGGGAGAGGGAGAGGGTGAAAGAGAAGGTATATCTGTTTGTGTGTGTGTGTGTGTGTGTGTGTGTGTGTGTGAGTATGTTTTATCATTAAAGAAAATAGTGCGTGTGTGTGAGCGCGCTTATCCTATACGCATGTGTGAGAGAGCGTTGAAGACTATTGTTATGAAAACTATCTTCACACTCTTTTCCGGGCAGTAAAGACCTATTAATTCAGGCCCTGTCATGTAATCATTTTCACTGTACAAAGATATTGCCGAGATTTTATGGGTGAAGAATATTTAGCTGCCTTCAAGTCACAAGTTTTGAAAGGGTTGAGGAGGAGTATTCCTATGTTCGTTATGATTATACAGTATTATACAGCGTAGTTAGAATAACGAATCTGTTAAACGCGGAAGTGCTTACTGTCAACAATGTCGACATGGCAAGTGTTTGTTGTGGCGTCTTTTGTGTGAATTTGTATGTTCGTGTGTGAGTAAGGAACTTGATCAGAGGTCGAAGACATTTTTGTTTGAACAAATGTTGTTCTCTTCTGTCAAACCCGAACGTACTTTGACTCAATCATTAGTTCTCTGTCATTCAGCCTGAATTGTCCTGTCGAAGTCACATTTCAGCAAGAATTGATAGCAGAAAGAAACAGAGAAACTTTGGCCTGCCAAGGAACTTGGAAGGATATTCAGTTTTGAATTATATACTCTGCTCTAACGGATTTAACCGTCTGGCCCGACAGGTTCTTTAAGAAAAACAAAACAAAACAAAGCAGAGTTTCCATCATGTATTTTGTATTAGGAAATACGTGTTATTCTTCTGCATGTGTTTAGTACTCGAAGTGTGTCGAACGTTACATGTGCACTTTGTTTATTCTTCAAAAGAACATAAAGCCTTCTACGTATCGTGAAGTTTTATAAATTTGTAACAATGTAAAGTGTATCCGAATGTTTGTTCAAACGTGCTTTGCCAAATCGTTGCCAATTTCCAAATTTAATTTTCTTGTGTGCTATAATCATAAACAGCTATTCACCAATGACTTTAAATGTACTTGACTATTATTGCACATAACATATTCCATAATGATGTAACAGGTATGGACATTGTATGTATTGCCTCTGTGGTTTTATTAGTGTATTTACTTTTTCTATGGGCTATTTTCCTGATGCCAATGGGCATAGGCAAAGAGAAAAATGAACGTGCTTCAGAATAAATGTTAACACTTGCCGGGTGTTGCCCAACTTACTCAACTTGCCTAATATCTTGGTGAAAAAGCCATCATGCGTGGGACTGATGCACATTCTTCTTGTTTTTTTTTTGTATTCATATTATTTTGTTCATCTACATTACTTTTTTTTCTTTAAGATTTGTTAATCCACTTCGTACGACGTTATGATGACATTATTGCTGTGTATCTTTGGGGCACAAACAAAAGGCAAACTATAATACACACGTGTGAACCAGCAGTAAATCAACAGAAACTTACAACCATGTTACAGTTGGCATATTTTCATCTGTTTGTTACCGCTGATGTCGCCTTCAGTGGAAGTAGAGCTTACATACTACTTTTTTTTTCACTTTGTTGACAATCTGCCTGTACATCTCTGAAGAAGTTACAGAGCATCTATGCTGTCTTTTTAGAAAGACGAAAACCAAACAAACAACCAACAATGAAAAAACAAAGCTTTGTTTATTTCATTTGCAGAGGTGCACGATTACAACCCCGAAACCAGATTGTTTTCATGTCATGTTTTGTCCGTGCAATAGCATGCATTCACCTCATGTCATGTCACGTGATCATATAAGCCGTCCTGAACCAGATATACCGCAATAAATCATTGGTTTGATTTCTGTGCCTTTATCAACACAGTCTTATTTACGAAGTATTCAATCATTCCATGAAGATGTGCGTGTGTGTGTACGCGTATGTGTGTATGTGGATACGTTAGAGACCTGTTTGGTTTTGGGCACTGTTTTTATGTTAATGTAGGGAGGTGTGAGAAATGGAGTGCCAAGTCTTTTTTTTTTTCAACACAAATTTCCCGTGAAATACTGAAAATTGTTTGAAAAATTCAAAGTTTGAAACATGCAATCATTTTCTTCTCGCAATACACAAATCGAAATAAAAACAACAACAACAACAACCAAATAGTATAATTATGTCCTCTGGAAAACTTGATATTTTCTACGATGAGCACATTTGCGCATGTTAGTTCTCTATCTTTCGAATCTTGCATATTTTGTTCTCTGAAATGTACTCCATAAAAGCGTGTTCCCCTGTGATATTCTACTTTTTGCTGCTAACCGTGTATTTCTTACCCTGCGTTTAATTCGCTGCTCCCAATTCAAACCACACATATTTATTGATGCCTGCACATTAAAAGAGAGCGAGCTGCAGCAATGGAAAAGGTGCTTTAATTCAAAGTCAAGAGATATCTAGTGTTGCCTGCACATTGAAAGAGAGAACAAACTGCAGCAATGACAAATCTTTTCAGCTGTGAAAGTGCTAGTCCTGATTACTGATGCTAAAAGGAATGTTAGACATCCATTGTGATGCTTTAGAATCTAAACGTGATGTGCTTACACGGATTCCGAAGAGTTGTCACTCCATCTAAAACACCTCCCTGGTCTGACCCTATCTCGCCACTGACATGATGATTTCAATGCCCTGTTACCTTCGATGAAACTAATCAGACTTGTGTAATCATCCCGTTCCCTCTATTAAGAGGCAAATCACTCTGTCCCTCGGATAGGACGTATAAGATGGAGGTATTATCCATCGCATCACAATATGATTGCATAAGTAGTCTCGTAATAACCTTGTTACCACATTAACCTCGTTTTAGATACTTTCAGGGTAAAGTGGTTGTATTGCCAACTTAGCAACTAAAATATGATTTTATAAACATAATTATTTGTATACAAACAGGAGGGGTGTTGCGAAGTGCTGATATCGGGGGAGCTTTAGACATTGAATGACATTTCTTCGTCATCCATGCACAAACATGTTTGGGTTCTAAGCAATCAAAATTTCTCTTCACATTGAAGTCATGCTCAGCACCGCGCTGTAGCTCCAAGACAAAATTTAGAGAGGGGAAAAATACCAGGTACAAGTTAACATGCGTTTGCATTGCATAGTTCCTTTGAATTTCATAATGAAGTTTATATATTTTAGAATTTAAAAAAATGAATGAATTTCTTTAGAATAGTTTATACAAACACACATGCATTTCTGTTCTCGTATAAAATTAAATGAAAATGAGGTCCTCTCAAAAGCTTGAATTAACGAGCTTTAGATCTGCGACGTGAACGCTAAGCCCCCGTTCCACTATGCCGTTCTCGCTACGATTTGACAAAAAGCCGGTTCGGAGATATACAGCTCATGTGCACATGGGTACAAATGACCATTCATTTTTCGCAGTTGGTTAGGCACTTCACTAAATTCAAAGCGACATAATGCAGCAGCTTGCCCAACATAGCAATTTATGAAACTCGTATTCTAACAAAGAATGAACCTGTGTAGATGAAGTGACCAGGATGGTTTGTCAATCAACACTTTGGGAAGCATCTATTTCATAGTGCTGTTTTGAATACATTAACAAACTTTTTCTGTTAACATTGCCAAATACCAGGCTTGCTGTCAGGTGGATGTACTGTCAGGCAATATTTATAAGGATTCCATGAATAATCATAGCATTACAGTTGCTTATCTCAGTGAAATTAAAAACCCGGGCCCTGTTTCATAAAGCTGTTCGTAAAGTTACGAACAACTTACGAGTGACTGGTGATCAGTTCCTGTGCTGAATTATGGAAAATCTGGTAAGTATAGCAGTAATATTAGCACATCAGAACTGATCACCAGTCGCTCGTAAGTTGTTCGTAACTTTACGAACAGCTTTATGAAACACCCCCCAGCTTGTCTCTCGGCACAAATGACCTTTTTCTGCTCATGCTCAAACTGGAATTCCGAACTGGCTTATTTTCTCAGATCGGGAAGGATCGGGTAAAACCTGAGCCGATCTGGACACATACAATGTTAGAACGTTCTAAGAACGCTGCAGTTACGACTACCACGTGCTTGCCACGCTCTTACTACGATGATCGGGAATGAAGCATTACGATCTCTGCCACTGCAGCTACGCTTTAGAACGATGTAACTATATCTGTCAGTGTGATGTTGCCGATGTTATCCGATTGATGCACGCTGTTATCTACGCTCTGAACGATCTATACGATCTTATCACGCTGTTATACACCGTTCAGAGAGCTGAAAAGTGCCCGATGTGTCCCGATGTACCCAGATTCGACTGTTGATCTGCAGTCAGTCAACTTATTAGCTTGCAGAACCGAAGAAATATACTGTGGACTCCGAAGAGGCTCCTCAACTCACGGTTCTTTTGCAGCAATGCATTGTTATAAAACAAAGACGTGCTGATTTTTTTTTTCGTGCTGATTTTTATAGTCGTACAGTTGTAGATGATTTCATATTCTTAAGAATTCTGCTATGTCCTCTTCCTCCTCTTTAAGCTTTTAAGTGTTCTTTACTTTTGCTGTTAAACGTGTTATTTGTACACTGCATTTTGAATCGCTGCCCTAATTCCATATTTATTGGTTGTTGCAAGTACGTACATCGATTGCTGTGAGAACGCTAGTCCTTAATACTGATGCGCTCTTCTGTCAACGCACCTGGGCCCCGTTGCATAAAACTTACCGTTGAATTTCAATGGTAACTACCGTCAAAATTAGGCATCACAACCAATCAGCATCAAGGATTCTAAAATTTACCGCTAATTTGAAGACTTACCGCTAGAAAGGAGCGGTAAGTCTAGCGGTAAGGGTTTTATGCAACAGGGCCCTGGATACCATAGTCCTGTCGTTAGAGCATAACTTCTCGGCAGTGAACCACCTGCAGTTCGGGCATTTAGGTACTCCTCGGCGGTGTATAAAGGGCATGGCCAGAGGAGGAACTGTGTAATTGTTCCTTCTGTATTAACACCTCCCTGGTTCAAAGCAAGGATGTACAGCTGTACTAGGCGACTTGGTTCAAAATATGACACGAAATTATGCACGTCTGAATGAGAAAATAATGTTGATTAATAATGCAACAGTAATGCAAGCAAGACTAGAAAGTTATGGCAACTAGCCTATACATTCCTTAGGCTGCGTTCACATAGAAGTATACTATTCGGGTATTCGGGCTCGTTTTTCGAGGGCACGCGAATAGCTTGAATCGAACGATAGGATTTCCTCACACCGGTTCACATAAGAGGGCACTATTCGAAAGTACGAATAGCTGCGAAAAGTATAGCAAAGTGGGAATCGAGGTTGTTCGATTTTCTTGCAGCGTATACCGTCTCTCGTTTATGAAATAATGACACTTTTGGTCTGGATTTGCCCTTAGCAAAAATAAGCATGTAGACTGACATTCTGATGCAGTTTAGAAATTGTTAATAACATTTGCTGGGATGTAGGAGGAAGAAATCCTCACTGCATGGGATGGTGAGTTGACGGTGCGGGTGGCGGTGTATTCGGTGCCCGAATACCGAATACCGAATAGCGAATAGCGAATGCCGAATACCGAATACTTCTATGTGAACGCAGCCTAATTATACGATATCAATAGTGGAAATGTAATTTATATGTTAATACATCAATGAATAATCATGTGAATATGATGTATAATACAAGAAAATAAGTACGTGTTAGCGTATCATCCATCCTTATTAGCATGGTGGCCTTACGTTTACGTTATCACTTTCGAGTTTATACCTTTGCTTCCCTCCCTTTATTTTTATTTAGGTGATTTATCCTCATGAGAATCACTTGCCACTTATAGCCTCCTCGCCTGCTTGGGATACTGATGTCCATTGATTACGTCCAATACCAATGAATGGAGCACTGCTTGGGTGCTTCCATAGAAATGTAGATTACAGTACCCGAGGAGCACGATAGTACATGTAGAGGACAGTGAACAATGGAAGTGTACTCGAAATTGTATTTTGTCTTCGGAGGTAGTAATACAGGCCTACTCATCGTCCCAGCTATAGCACTAAACATGTTCAGTGACATGTATCAAGCCGAGTCAATTACATGGCATGAAGGACGAATACTTGGTCGGAGCTGAGGTATAGTCATTAGAATAATGAGGGAAAAATCTGAATAAACTGCATGACCCCGTCTCCAACTGACCCTTTATACTGCCTGTAATAACCCGCCTCTTTTCAGAGATAAAATAAATTATGTTTTTGATGGCTACGGTGGGGTACCATTGACCCGCAGCCCCCCGCCCCTTTAAAGATGGTAAAATGTCCCTGTAAAATAGTCCCTGTAAAATAGAGACATAGCATGGTATAGTAAGTAACCATGTATGAATCAATAGTTTTTGTTTTGCTTAATTCTTTTATAGCTCTTAGATGTTATTTTGGGAAATTATAACACAAAGGCTATTAGGTTGTTTCCCCCGGAAATAACTGTGATACTCCTCTGTGTAAATAATGTATAATGCATTGAGGGCGGGGTTTATTGATGAGCATTGTGTGAAGTGGATACTTCATGTGATTACGCGTTACTTATAAAGAGAAAGGATGACACTTTTGCAACTTTGCCATTTGTTAAAGGGGAAAGCTAGTAACTGATCAGTGGGAATCAGTGGAAATGCTGAGAGATGATTGGTCCAATCCTTATGTGATTCATTCAAGAGTTCATTGTATATCTATTGTTGTGTGAAAATGATTTGCTTCAGAACGGTCTCATATTCAAGTAATGTGCAGATTAATGCTCCGTCACTGACCAGGGACGCTAACCTGGAAGCATTAAACTGCACATTACTTGAATATGAGACCATTCTGAAGCAAATCATTTTCACACAACAATAGATATACAATGAACTCTTGAATCAATCCCATAAGGATTGGAACAATCATCTCCCAGCATTTCCACTGATTCCCACTGATCAATTACTAGCCTTCCCCTTTAAGTCATGACATTGTAAGTCATGACATATTGTAAGTCAGGGCTGACAACCAACATGGATGCGGAGCTCGCATTCTTACACACAGTGCGACCAAAGTAATTACCGCTCGATTTCTTTAACGATCGATCGCCCCGTCACTGATGTACAGGCATGCTCACCTGGAAACATTAAACGGCACACTATACTTGAATATGAGACCATTCGGAATCAAATAATTTTCACACAACAATAGATATGTACTCTTAAATGAATCCCACAAGGATTGGACCAATCATCCCCCAGCAGTCCCACTGATTCTACTAGCCATCCCTTTTTAACACAAACAACGTTTTTAGTATTCAATGACTTCTCCTATTTGTCTGTTTGTTAAAGGGTGTGTACAGTTCTGGTCGAGGTGAGGATTTAGCCTCTAATAACGTTTTGCCAGATATTCAGAAACCACTCTATGAGATGTCTAAAAGAGCATATGTATGCAATAAGTGGTATCAAAATTTTATTTGATGAAAATCGGTTTTGAAATGGCGGAGATATCCAAAAACAAAGTGAAACAAAGAAATCCTAATAAAAGGCGTGGCCTGTTTCTTTTATTATCATCACTTTTTTTTGGATACACCTCAGCCATTAACTTGAAAACCAGTTTTCATCAAATAAACGTGGAATCTTTCTTAAAATTACATGCTCTTTCATATTTCATAAGAGGTTTCTCAGTATCTCTCTTAGAAATGTTCAAAACATGAATCCCCACCTAAACCAGTACTGTACATTCCCTTTAAGCTCTAGGAAATATGTAGGCTGACTGCAGGCAGTCGAATGGAGGGAAATACAATAAGTTCCGGAATGTTGTGACATTATTCACTGCATGCATAAAGGTATGCACAATAAATGGTTCACGTTCATGATGTGTGTTGGCCAGACGAAAATGTATGTTTGCTGATCATTGTAGCGTCTCAACAATGGATCAATACATAGGTCCTACGTATTTGAATTGTGATCCTACGACTGGCATGACTGGTACAAATTGCCTTGATGAATAAAACATCAATTTGAAAAAAAAAATAAGTCTCTTATTTGAATGCACACATCATTATCTCCACTCAGCATGCATTGTTGTTAATGCACATGATAACATACGTACGTGGGTAGGTTACAGTTCATTATTCCGAAGGTTCGTTATTCCGAAGGTTCTTTAGTCCGAAGGTTCGTTATTCCGAAGGTTAGTTATTCCGAAGATTCGTTATTCCGAAGGTTCGTTAATCCGAAAATGAAACAAAGCTCGTTATTCCGAAGGTTCGTTAGGACCCTGTTTCTTTTCGGATCAACGAACCTTTGGAATAACGAACCCTATTTCATTTTCGGATTAACGAACCTTCGGGATAACGAACCCTATATTTCATTTTCGGATAAACGAGCCTTCGGAATAACGAGGTAGGCTTAGATAATAATAGTAGATCAGGGGCGGATCCAGGATTTCTGTAATGATAGGGGTGTCTTTACAAAATGTATTTCGTAAACACATTAATCCTTATAACATTTTCACTGAAGATAGCAGCTGGTACAGCTGGTGAAGCTGGCAAAACTCGGGTGTGACAGGCCTATTATTGGTTTTGCTTGTAGGGAACATCCTCTTATGTTCAGACCTTTTGTTAGTTTAAGAGATCTGTTGATGTATCCCCGAGTCCGGAATTTCGTGTGTCATGTGACAATGTTGACTTTCTAATGCAAACTTTGCATGTGTACTCATACGACGAATTTGCTAACTCACAACACCGCCAGCCAGCGATCCAACCCTATTTTTCTAGCTCAGTGTCCTACATTGCCCATGAAATGCCGCGCCCACGTCTCTCCATTCATGCAATGAACCGGACAGAGACGATTGTCCTGCGTTTGATTATGTACTAGCAGCACCCGTGGAAATCCACGGGTCTGAGGGGTTTTATTTTTTATTCTCATAATACGATTTTGCACATTTTTATTGAAGAAATAAAAAGAAAAGTCTTCTCATTCTTTCGTTAATTGTGCTGTCTTCTAAATGACCACCCTTCCCAGAAATTTTATACTTGTAATACATTTTTGTAGTATATGCCAGGCGATCCGGTCCATTGGTAGGGATCATTCCCGCCACTACTTGCTTTTATTATAGAACTTGAGTTTCGAGGGGTTATTTGCACCCGTTGAAGTCCAACCGTTGTCCTGTTGCCCCTCACCCCTCCCCCCCCCCCTCACGCACACACACATTTCCACCTCCGCAGGGCAAAAAACAAAAACATTCAGGGAAAAATTACCAAAAACGCAAATGAGATTCACCGAAAGTTCTGCCCACAGGTTGTTCCCGTCGAAACGGGAAGATATTAACACTATGACTTTGATTACCCCCTGCTCTTGCATCCACGCGGGCACCCACGTTATGAGAGAAAAATAAGATATTTTCGTCTTCATAATTTTGCTCCCTCCTTTTTGTTTTTAATCACCAAAACTTGGCTTGATATATCATATTAATATAGAACTACATCTGCTTCAGATTGTACATTATCATAATTAATATTAGGCCTACAATTATTGCTCCTATTATTGTTATTATTATATCATCATTATCATTATCCTTATTATTATTATTATTATTATTATTATTATTATTATCATCATCATTGTTATTATTTGGGGAGGGGGAGATCATAGTCATCAGGTTTAATAGGCACCCGTGGGAGTAGGTTCTCACGACCTCGTATTTTTTTTTCTTTAATATTTTTCCCATGTTATGGAAGAAAGAAGAATATATACATCACTGCATTCGTCTTCATTTGCTCCCTCTTTTTTTTTTTGTCACCAAAACTTGGTTTGAGAGACCATAGAACCACACATTCTATTTCCACTTGCAATTTTAAAAATAGGCGGTCGGCAAAGCGAGGTTTTCCTCTACGTCCGCTCATCTTATGAATATGTATGATTACAGCAGCTCTGCAGTAAACGAATGGACACAGCTGCGCGTGTAATCTGATATGTAAGGGTACGATCGGCAAATATATTTAGCCGCGTCCTAAACAGTCTGCGTACAATGACACCGGACATGAGAGCAAACGGCGAGCAAACTAAATGACGTACCTGAGCTGCATATAGTATTCTGCAGTTGTGCAAAATACAATTACGTATCAACGTTCGTTGTTTTCATTTGGGGACGCCAATAATGGCGAACTGTACGTAAATGCCCTTGTAGTCCATATCACGCACACACAGATTCGTGTAACCATCGTCAATACATTCAGTACACGTAACAGGCGGAGGCAAAGGTACATCACAGAACTATACACACAGTGTAGAGTGTGTTTAGAGTTCTGCGAGGTACATTGTGTGCGTGCGTGCGCGTCCGCCGGAAGATGTCAGAGATTTCGCTGCACCATCATCTTTAGTATCCCCCAGTGTCTCTGCAAGCTACAAGATGTAAGATCGAGAAAGCAGGAGGCCAGCGCAGGTTCCGTGAATATTGAAACGCTCGGCTCTTTCGTCACGCACAAAAATGCATTATGCATGTAGCTAATTAATTTTTCTTTTTCGTCGTCGACGTCGACACGGAGGCGGAGAGGGGACGAAACCCGCGCCATTCGATGTAGGATACTCTCCTGCGGCCGACGGCACCGGTCGCAGCTGCCCGGAGCCGACGGCTCGGGAGGAGATAGAGAAACCAGCAACGCCGAAATAAAACAGGAAATACATAAGGCCGCGACAACAACAACAACTTCGAGTATTATAGTATAGGATTCTTACGCGGTGATACCGCACCGATGAGATCCATTGATGTACTCAGAAGGACTTGATCAACATGTTCGGCTAGTATAAGCTGTAAAGCTTCAAAGGGCAACACTGTCAGTTGCGGAAAAACAGACGCCCTTTTACGCAAGACTACTCAACTATTGACAAAATTGATTGCAACAGTACGTACGCAACTTGAGGGGAGTAGGCGATGTTCAACGCATTACACATAGTGCCATGGTAGCTAGTACGAGTCTGTAGCTCAGAAACTCTCATGCGAGTACGACCTCGAGATGTCTGACTTGGATAACTACTAGATTATGGCTTGCCATTGTACTTCACATTTAACAAGCGCACTCTCACACTGATGCTCAAGTGAACTCTGAACGCTAGCTTGCTTTCCGCTCCGAGGAAAGAGTTTCGTTTTGCAAGTCGCCTCAGTCATCTTCTGATAGAAAGTGAACCAGACGACAGAGAAAACAATGCGGTTCCTGGCTTCATTACGGGTGGTATCGATGTACATATACTTCGGTGCTGCCATTGTAAATGGTAAGTGAGGATCGCGACAACTAAATTCTTATCGTGGGGCTATACTCATACTACTCGTGTCGCTTCTGATATAATGTGTTGGCCGTTTCTCAATATGACCTATTTCCGTAGGTGTTATTGGAAGAAACAAACAAAGCTAAACAAACAGCAGTTCTGTTCAGATATTTGATATTTTCAGCACATTTTGCAGTAATCTGACCAACTTGATATTGCTTCATCTACCTCCACTGTGGTCTTCTAGCAGACGACAAGCTCGGTATATGGGCACTTGGCCTTTGTTTTTATATTATGCCTCCCCCATTCCGGAGGCATCGAGCGTTTTCGGGTTGTTCGTCCGTCCGTCCGTTATCAATTTTGTGGACACGTTTTAGGTATCCAAATGAAACTTTGCATTCACAAATGTAACGTATGCATGAGTGAACGAAGTTGTGCCCATCAACTTTCGGTTGCACATGCTCAATTTAGGTCAAAGGTTTAGGTCAAATTCTTGAAATTTCATCATTCCCCACTTACAGTTAACAACAAAATTATTCATACCCCTGAGAAATTATTAATTTTGAGCAGATTTCTTAAAAGTGAAGGATGGAGTGATGTTGATTGGGTGTTAACTTTTTATTCTTATTTGTCCTCTATAAATTGACACTAATTCTAGATTCATCTCATTTGCATAATAATAGAAATGTTGAGATATAACACCCAATCACCATCACTCCATCCTTCACTTGTAAGAAATCTGTTCAAACTAAAAATTTCCCAGGGTATGAATAATATTGTTGTTAACTGTATCTATGTAATGCTTAAAGATATTTTCTTGTATACATGTATACCAGACAAAGATTATCTGGGGAAAGCTTGGGGTCATTAATTGGCCAAAGGTGACAGGTAAAGTAAACATGCTAAAATTTCACCTTTTCTCCTGCATATCTCGGAAATGGCTCAAGATATTTATCTTCATGAAACTAAATACACTCACTACACATGAATTTTCTGCCTGACAATGATTCTCTTGGGATATTTTTTCGTCATGGGATCAAAGGTCAAGGGTCAAAGGTCAATTTTCACAGTTTCATTATTTCACCCATATTACAATGCGTGAAATAGTGAAACAAAAGGTGGTAGAATGGACAGATTTTTTTCATTCTTTTGATTTAGGAATTTAAGAATTCATGAGACAAATTCAAGAACCAGTTATCGTTTTCAATATGCGTAATTCGGAATAACATCAAATCTGTACCATTTTTTTATATTGCCTCTTCTCTTATGTCATTTGATTTGGGATTTGACAGAAGATTCTTGATTTACTCCAGTATTTTTTGTCTTCCTTTATCTTTGGGGACTACAAAGACATTATAGAAATTTTTCCAAACTAATTGTGTTTCTTATTGCGTGGGATCTGTCTTTTGTTTTCATTGTTTTATGGAAGAGCACATACTCATGAATAAGAATGTGTCTTTTTGTGCAATTTTTATTTTTGTGCCTTGGAAGGGACAAACGAATGTATTCACTCATGCATAAAGTTTCCCTTTTCATGGACCTATACCAGGTTGATAACAAATTAAATTGCCTTTACCATGGTATATAAAACATCAATGTGTAGGCTAATATTCTATGAGAAATATGAGCTTGAAAAAGTGTTTAGTTTCTTTTTTTTTTCTTCTTTTTTTTTGCTGGGTGTGTGTCTATATATATATATATATATATATATATATGTTTGTGTGTGTATGTGTGTGTGTGTGTGTGTGTGTGTGTTTGTTTGTTTGTGTGTGTGTGTAAAGAGAGAGAGAGAGATCGGGAGGGGGACTCGGGCTGAAGAAAATGGTCACAATTTGAGCCATAGATCAATTTAACTGGAAATGAAACCCCTGGCACCCTGTAGGGAAAATATTCGGCACAGTCCTTTAAATTATAAATAAGCAAGATTTACCACTGTCAGGGGTATTGCCGGGCATTCCGATCATCAACACTTCAAACGTCTAGTCTTGCAGTTGCCAGTCGCATCATTCGAGGCACCATTTCATGAAGGTTGTAAGCCCTGACAAGTTGTCCTCTGACAATCACCATAGCTACAGTCAGTAACCAGAGCTTCTCGGCCAGTTAAAACCGATGATTTTACTGAAATTGTCAGAGAGTGACAACTTGCCAGAGCTGACAATTTTCATAAAACGGTGCCCTGGACTACTCATTGGGCTTATGACGAGCATGTAACTACTAGTTCATGGTTATGAGGTTTCATTTCCAGCTTTCATATTTGCTCGCACGGCAGGGGATGATGGGGGTCAACAGGGATATCTGACGGAGCACACCACGAAAGTGGTCAATCGCGATCTCCAAAAATAGCAAGTGGTTGTTGCCACCATTTTGTAGCTCATATTCTAATACACTGTATGTGTCCTTTTTCCTTGTTAGCAACTTTAAACAGTACACCCTCGTCTTGAGTTAAACTAGTTAAGACTAAAGTAATGTAGGCCTACTTTTGAGTGATGGTTTGTTTAATGACACACATCACTCAAATCCTGCAAATTAATGACAGTTCAACCGGATGTACAGTACCACTGCGTCACCCTCAACTAGAAATGGAAAGAATTCTTTTATTGACAATGTCCAATACTAAAACTAAAAAATTACAAGCAAGCATGAGGAAGACTCTTACTCAGATATGATTGTGGGTTGTGATTACTTTCAGAATTAGGGTGAAAGTGATAGTATGGTGGTGATAGGCACAATCAGGGTATGCAATCATGCCTTTCTCACTTTAAAAAATTGTAACTTCTAAAAGAATGCACCAACTGACTTAAAAATTCACATGCAGCATGCTAGATAAGACATCAGTAATCACATGTGGTAAGACAATAGCTAATTTCTTCTCATTTACTGTTAATTATTAAAGATTAATTACCAAAAAGTCCCCCAAAACCCACGTAATGCGTCAAAAACAGCGTTTTACAACTTACGTAAAATCAAGATTTGAGGTCCATATTTTAAGTCTACCCCTATGTGTTTGGTATCAAATTAATGGATTTTTTCCTGGCATTGCTTGCATGCAATAAAAAACAGTGGTTCTTTCAGCTGGAGAAAGTTATGAGGTCTGAAGTCCCGTCCTGGTAGGAGTGTAATGCTGGCTTATTTTTGTGACATTGTGACCTTCTAACCCATGCTGTACAGCTATACATATAGAAACAGCTTATTTTTCTGCTTTTCCTCAAAGTACTGAAGACACACTACAATATGGTGTGCTGTTTGCCAATAAATGTTCAGCCAGTTTTGAGTTTTGAGCCATTTTCAAATGCTGAGGAAAATAAGTGCAGCCGTTTTTCAGTATTTTCATTGAGGTATATCCTAATTCGACTACTTAAAAGAATCTTTTTCCCTGATTGAATATCCTTGTTTTTTTAGCCATGAATTGTACATAATTATGTAGAAATCTATTGTGTGAAACTTTTAGCAAATTTGAGCAATACGATTTTTTTTTAATTTTTACAAATTGCTGAGGATAAAACAGACCGATCCACGCCCATGTTATACTGCATGAAGGTCATATGATAAGTGTTCAGTGTTCATATTTCAAATCTTGTTCAATTTCTAAAGATATCATAAGCAAAAACATAGTATTTTGGCTTAATATGTCATTGTTTTAGTGTCACAGCTTGGATATCAGCTCAAGTCATCATAAATCTCACATTCATTCTTCTATCTGTGTTTAATATGAGAATGGATCCAAACACTGTGCGCACATTCAAGGTCATACTGTACAGATAATTTTTTGATGAAAAATATCATATCTTCCAAAGTACCAGCCCTAATTTCATAAATATTTGTAATAATGGCCACTATGTGTCTGTTACCTATTCCTGAAAGTTTCGTCTCTTCACTCTTTGGCAAAAGTGAAATATGATAAGATATGTAAAAGTGGTTTTATTTGAATTCAAAATAATGCCTACAAAATTGATCATCCATTTCGAGAAGTGAAAATATGAAATTTATTCATATTTTGTGATATGCATGGTTATGTGCTGGTGGTGAATGAAAGGGATATTTATCAGGAATATCTAACAGCAATATCAGATGAAAAAAAATTCTCCTTTTTTTTAATGAATTTTTCCAATATATTAGTCTTTTCAATGTAATTCGACACCCCTAATTAAAATGCTAATTTATGCGCAGTTTAATGCAAAATTTTGACTCTTTCTTTACATGAAATAAAAATTTGAACACTCAGCTACAACAAACAGCAAAAAAAGCATTTTCACTAAGTTTTTGCATTTTTCCCCTGTTACACTATTGCATATTCTGATTGTGCTATTGCCCTGGTGTGGTTGAAGGAGTTGGCTGTGTTAAGCAAAGCGACACCTTGGTAATCAATCACCATTTCCTTTGCTGGATAAGGCTTGGCAGCTGACTTGAGTCCGGCCACGCGCAGGCATGAGATCAAGGACCCGCCGGCAAAGAAGCAGAAGAACGGGTTCCCGACGACCGAGACCGCGCTGAACCTTCACTTTGTGACCCACGACACAGCGTCCGTACGTTTCGTCAAAGCAGAACACCAGAAGATCGCCGTGTGGATGCAGAGCGACATTTGTATTGGGGTAAAGTACAAAGCTCTCGGCAGCTTTCCGTTGTACGTTTGTAACGTGTATTTCCCTTGTAAGGAGGAAGAGGAAAAAGGATGAAGGTGAAGAAGGACAAGGAGAAGGAGGAAAAGAAAGTGGAGGGGAAAAGAAAGAGGAGGGAAAAGAAAGCGGAGGGGAAAAAAGAGAAGAGGAGGAAACGAGAGGGAGGAAACTCTAACCCTGTTTTAACAGAACTTACCTCGACACATAAGTTGCGACAACGTCCGGAGAACAAACTTTCTCGCCTTGGGAAATAAAACGGCAGGAGAGAGCGAGGGGTACCGTTTTAACAGACCACGCCGAAACCTTCTCCGGGTAGGTTTCCATAACAACCTATCCGTACACGTGCGATGGGGCTGTGGTTACAATCCATGCATGTGATCGGCGAGCTGTGTGTCATTTTGTTTGGACCATATTACGCATTGTTGAGAGTATCAAAGGAATATTACCGCGACAGCAGTCTAATAGAATGGTTGTCAGGGAAATGTAGGGGCAATATCGGGGTAATGTAGGGGTAATTTCCCTAGCTAGCTGGGTCAGAATTTGGCAAAAGTTACCGTGAAAACGTTGAACAGCATTTTGCGAGGGCCGTTTTAACAGGCAGGGTAAAAAGAGACTGTCCGGACGAGATTGTCCGGACGACGTCGCGGTAACTCGGGTTAAAGGCTTTGTTAAAAGGGGGCTTTAGTAGTGTTTATGATAATCAATTGAGACAACTGAGCCGGTGATGGCTGCTGTAATATCAGGCGCACCTTCACTACCGGTGCTTCTCTCCCCCTTCCCCTATCGTCATAGGTTGACTCTTTTTCATCTGAATTTGTTTTTGCAGATCTAGGATCTGTATGCGAACGTGGGTAGGCCTATGTAAACACCCGCAGCAGTCTTGAAACATAACATCTCATATTCTCCCCCCCCCCCTAAAAAAAGATAAAAATTAAACAAACACAAGCTATGAACACCTTTTTTTATAATCGATCTAGGAATGGCTTTTACATATTCTGGTAGAATCTACCATCTGTTTTTAACGCTTTGTATATTATCTTTTACCTCGACAGTGTAAGCTGCTGTCTGTAGCTCATCTGAAGAAAGACTCCGACAACCCCGTTGCCCTGGTCGACACCCAGTGGGCACTACGCATCAGCGTCACCGATCTGGACGCCGACTACCCTAAAAGAAATAACACATTCTGCGAGTAAGTATTCGGCACACTTGCCGTCTGCCAACTCCCATAATTATTGTATCGCTACAGTAAAACCACCCAGGACTATACATCAAGAGGATAATGACATTTTGTTCGCATACGCAATCAGAGTGTGAATCTGCGGAATCAGTCGTTGTTTGGAAATGTTACGGAATCGTGACAGGTAAAAAGAAATGATGGAAGTTCCACTATGCCGTCTCTGTGGGGATCACTATCTATTCATGTTTTCTCTTACAAGGTTAACGTAATTACGTAAAATTACGTAAAGTCGCAAAAAACAAAACCTCCAACAAAACCCTCTGTGTTCATTTTTCATTGCATTGAGTCTCTTGCCAGCGGGTAGGAACATATCAAAGGCGCTTAGAGACGTCCTGTGTAGCTCCTTGTCCTTTGAAAAAAAGTACTGTCTGGGGTATACATTTACCTTGGAGCTCTGTAACCCCATGCATATAAAATTTACATTGTATATCCATGGTATATCCTCCTGCGTGTAACGTTCACCAACTGGACAGGCTGTATTGCGTATGTTGTTAAGTCTCACTGAGCCAATACAGTTTCGTCAATTTCTCGATGGACTTGCTCCCAATATCGGACTTCCTACGATTATCGGACTTCAAGAAGGACGTGTTTTGTTAACTGTCATAATGGGATGTATGCTTAAACCCATTCTTTATTGATGGGATGATTAAAAAGTACAACGTACTTGTACTTGTGATCCACATGTTTTTTTTTTAATTTGCTATATCTCCATGAAGTGTCGCTGGAGGCATTTTATTTGTTTTGGGGTATTCCGTCCTTCCCTTCGTCAATAATCAGTTTTGGGGGCAGCCTAACTTCAGCACTGTTTAGGATATCCAAGGAAACTAGGCACATTGTATGAATGAGTGAAGGAAGCTGCGCCTATCAAGTTGTAGGCGCAATAACGCTCAAGATCAAATACTGAAATCTCACTCTCCTCCTATTTCTCCAAAGACTGAAAGTATTTTCTTAAAACTTAGTGTATTTAGGTATCATTATATAAAGATTCTCGGAAGAAAGTTTTAGGCAATGGCGTCAAATTAGTGAAATGCTGAAATTTTATTTTTTCTCTATATCTATCAAATGGCTTAAGGTATACTCATGGGACTAATTGCATTATAGGCCTACATGTACTGCCTGACAGTAATTCCCTCTTGAAGTTTTGGGTCATGGGGTTAAAGGTCAAGGGTCAAATGTGCGGTTGGAATGCTAAAATTATACTTAATGGTGAAATTACTCTACTTCTCCATACAGAGATGTGCCTTGCCGATGAATCCATAATCAAAATGGTATGATACTGTGCGATGATTCTGTAGGGAATATTTAGGCCATGGGGTCAAAGGTCACAACAAAATGCTAAGATTTCACTCCTTTTTTTCCATATCTTGAAAATGGCTCAAAGTATCGTCTTGAAAATGGGTGTATACAGATAGTGATTAATTGCCAATAATATGAAAATATGCCTCGCTTAACATTGGCAAGATATGCTATAGACCTATTGTGAGAATGATGCAAAGTATAGCAGAGGCGTGCCAGTCGCCACAACGACATATCTAGTTTCAACAGAGCTGTTCCTTCCTGCTTGAAAAATGTGCACGAAGATCGAAATAGAAGCTTCACTCAATCTGTTCCTTCCCTGCTCGACTCTGTTGCCAGGTTGTACTATCACTTCAAGCAAGATGGCGGGTACAACCTCACAGTGCCCGCTACAATCTCCTTCAACGGGACCGACGTGACTCGGTGCTCAACGGATCTCGTACGGAACCCTACCTTCGCGGACACAGGTAGAGTACAGCCTGAATTTTGGACGTCGGAGCTGTCATGAATACCTCTTTATGAAATTGAAACTTGTCATAAGAAAAAGATTAATCATCGTTCAAGAGCGTGTGTTCATGATTGACTATTAAAAGTCCAATTACCGTAGCAGCTACAGACACGTGAACGCATTACATTAGTAATCCATGTAGTTGTATGTAGATTCAAGTAACAGTTGATATGTAATTTGATGAACACGCACCTCCCCGTGCACGAACATTTATCGCCTGCGTTCTGTTTGTAGATTGTAAGTTATGTGTACCTTACAAGGCAGCAAAGGATGATTTAGACAGACAAAAATGAATGTCTCGTCAAATACCACAATATCAATGATTGCACAATAATTATGTTTCCGCTTGTGGCAGTTAAAGTCTACGAGTCGGAAATACCCATATTACTTAGTTTTACATCGGAAGCTAGACTCATATTTCAGACTATCAGACACTTCCGGAAGATCAAGATGTAAAGGTTTCAGTGTGTAAAGCAACCATAAAGAAACCCCATGAACGTCAAAGACACGGACAGCAGCTATGGGTTTTCATGTTTTAGGGTGTCTTTTTTTTTTGTACCATTGAATTTTACCTACCACGCAGTATGGTGATACATGGGTCCGGGCAACCATTGATATAACGTGTGGCGCCTAAATTTTTTTTTTTTCATACATAGGTTGGTGCTGATATCAATTATAGCTTCCATTGTTCTGGCGGGCAATTTTCACATCTTTATTTTCAGTCTATAGGCTACTCAGATTACTATTCTCAACCACAGAAGTGCCTTTGCTGATCACTAGATAGTTGTAAAGAGTATTTTATTTGTGTTTTTTTCTGTTGCTGTTTTGGTCAGAAAATGATTGTGATAGCGGAAACAAAAAAACTATCACGTCCTTATGATTATTTTCAAGTGTTTGACTGTTTTTATCACTCAGCTATTTTGATCGTGTACGGGACTGTGTTTCTTGGAGTCGTCTGCGCTGCCGTGTGGGTGTAAGTACATTGCAACAACATAATTGAACTGTTTTTCTCTTTTCTGCACTGGTATATAGACTTGATTGATTTTTACATTTTTTTAAATTTATATATATGTGTGTGTGTGTGTGTGTGTGTGTGTGTGTGTGTGTATTTGTGTTTGTGTTTTATACCACATTAACATACTCCACTGGGGACAAAATTGTCGTAGTTGACTTTCTTGAACCCCAACGAATTTACCGCCAAATTAAGAGACAAATTAGTACTAGTAAACGTTAAAATCATAATATTCCACACCATGTATATGTTAAATATTGAAGTAAAATTGAACATAGTGTCATATCACTGTGGAAGTGGAGTCAGAAGAGAGATGAAGGTGCGACCAAGTGCACTTCTCTTTGTTATTAATCTTACATGGCATCTTGTGAAACTTTTCAAAGAACAGTTTTGACTTTCACGCCTCGTCACTTTAATGGTATATAATGTTGAGTTGCTCGTTGGATATATACACGCGATAACACCGATATATCGCAAATTTTCGTACTTCACTTAAAAAACCCCAAGAAACAAAAAGAACGGATTATTAAATCACCTTGGATTTCCCGATTACCGATATCTGATTACATCTTCATAAGTACGTGACTTAGATTTAAAGGAATGAAGAAAAGTTCTTAAGATATCGTTGTGGAATGCAGTGTCATTAGAAAGTTGATTCTGCGACTTGTCTTGATTCTCATTATTTCATAATTTTGATATTTCACTCGGATACACAGCCACTCTTTAATTGTTTTGGTACACATTCTTGAAATGTATGGGTAAGGAGAGGTAAGGCAAAAGTGAAACTTAGAATCTCGTTATTCTTAGAGACGATTTTGCTAGGTTCATTTACTATTTGGCATGAGTTTGACATTAGTCAACCCCCAAAAATATATAATATCTTGTACAGCAATTCTAAGACGTATGCCAAGGCATGGCATATCATCTCCTCCGAAGCACCATTACCTTTCTTCTGATCCTTATTGTCAGAAATACTTCCTCTAACCCTGTTATGAATTAGACCAGTTTCGTAGGCCTTATAGAAGAATTTTAGAAAAATATAATTTCCTGTAATACTTTGATATACAAAACAGTGTACGCTGAGAGGCGTGGTTGTTTGATAAGTACGTGTAGATCTAAAGTTGATCATTGCCCGTCGATGAATTCTATTGGAATTCAAAACGAGATTTAAGACCATTCATAATCGTTGATGTAACATGATTATATAATAATTCCACAGAATTGTGTTTATTGTTTAAAATTTTAATGTGTCTTTATTCCTTGATGTTCGTATTAGTTTAACCCTATATCTCACCGCTCTTTAAATTTGCAGATACTGCATTAAAAAGCATTTCATCGCGACTTCACTGCCAGTCTCAAACGGGAACATTTATAACTTCTCCGTGAGTACAACGAAACTTTGACATCTGAATAGACTTTATCTCAGAAGTTGGGAAATGAATGACAACTTTCTTAACTTTCACATGTAACTAATTGTACATGTACATTCATTTTGCACCAAGTATCGAAATCTGATTTTGATTACGTAAAAAAAAAAACGATGTAAAAAAGATATACAACTTTTTTCATAAGTAATTCTTGATAGATTTTGTTCATCTATGTCATCACCGTAACTATGAAAAGAGAAAAAAGACCATTGATTCCCCAAATATGTTCTGTTTTCATTAAGAAACTTATAATGATTTGTTTTCAGCGGGAAAATGACAGCATCACATTGCATGTCACTCGTTTATTCATCTGGATCAGGTGCGAAAAAGAATACTTAAGTGTGATGTTGCTTATCTTGTATGAACACGGTCAAAATAGAAACACTGTACTTCATTTTTTTTTGACATTCCACAAAGAAAATATTCAGGTCCAAAATAGATGTCACATACAGTACACAAAGACGATACAAAATTGACAGGCAGCTATAAAACGTCTAAATAATATAAATACGATTCCAATTGATATCAGATAAAAAAAACCTTTAGTTTTTTTCAGACATAAATTTCTACAATAAAATTCTACTTTCTTACATTGACAAAATTGGTTAAAATGCACTAATTCCTGTTTATTTCTTACAGAAAATATAAAGTATTTTGCATACAAATAAACCACGTTGTAACACTGGGTTTTCTGTAAAACCAAGTGTAAAATCACTTGAGTTGACATTCGATATGTGGTTCAGTGTATCTAAGTGATCGTATTTTTTAACATTTCACTTATACCCACATGCATCTCTCTTTCTCTCTGTATATTTCGCTACGATAATGTAGACTGACCAACGTCCAGGGGACGAAGCACCTTTGACCACTCCCATCAACAAGCCCAATAAAATGTCGCAGAGACAGAAGTCAGTGGACACATTCCGAGGGTCAGTGTTCTTTCACTTTGGCACTAAAGTGGAACTTCATCCCATGTTCGAAATCTTTCACGATAAGGAAAAATAAAATTATTTGAACATTGGACAAGAAATGAACAAAAACAACAACAATAGCGGTTTCAGAATATGCGGATCATAGCACTCATTATTGAAAACCTGTTCAGCGATTAGTTTACATATCATAATCAGACATAGCTATGATTTCGATAATGTTTAAAACGAAATGCTGACGGATAAAAATGTGTTATACCAAAACGTCAGTCATGGTGTCACTGTGCGCTAACTCGGGAATCCATAATTGCAGCTACAGCCTTTCAGTGCTTGCTATATTTGTTTACCATTTGTTCTTCCGTGCAGGCTTGCCATTGCCCAATTGGTTTGTGGCGTAGCAGGGGATGGGAAGTACCCCTTCCTAGCTCACTCCGTGTGGTATGGTAAGTTATCATAGCCTGTCTTTTTTTTTCTTTACACGTGCACACACTCTCGTTATAACATAAACCTCAATAATTATGACAATTTTCATTCAAGTCAATGTCTGATTAAAAATTGTCATTATTACTTTTTACAAAGTAGATGAGAGAACAAGCTCATCTTCATATGCATGTGAATAAAGAGAAAGCAGCATTGTAAATAGAACACATCAGTTAGTGTTTGAGGAAAATCTGACAATCCGTTAAGTTAAAACAGGTAAGAATTTTTGAAGTTTTGAGAAGCCTGCTACAACTTGTGAAATCACATATGTAGAACGATGTAAAGGGAATATTAAAAACTTTTAACATTTTTTGCATAATAAAGGAATACTTGACTTGCCTCTTTTAGGAGGCAGGGGGAATGATATTACCTTTAACATATACGTCAGTGACAAGTTGAGGTAATATATACTATTTTCAAACAATATAATTTTTTCATTCATTCATTTCAGGCATGACCGTGGCCGATACCTTCTTTCCTTGGTGAGTATATACTGATGTTATGAGAAAACATTGGTAATCCCTCGTGAAATGTACTTTAAACATATACATTGATATTTCGTGTGCCTACTATTAATACTCCCACGATAGTCTGTTCAGTTGATGAATCTCCAAGCACAAGCTAAACTTGACCGAATCCAGTAGAACAAGGATGATATATCATGTGTGTTGTGGAAAAATAGTACACGTATCTTTTTCATGCTTCTCTCTGTAACAAGTGCCAAAAAAGGCCGCAGCTCGCATAAAAGAGTATTTTCATTCATGAAATTAATGAAATACGATGTAAATTAGTTCGTGTCTATTTCCCCCAAAGAAAAATTATTAAAATCTTTCAAAGTGAGCATATAAAATAGCGTAATACAATGATATGGTGGCAAAAGTATGGACAATAAATTGTGTACATTCGATATCCCAAAAAGAGCTTCAACAAAAGCATACGTTAGTGTAATTATACAGCATTTGGTTTATCGAAATCCACACAAGTATTTTGTTCTAGTTCATAAAGATAATTTGTTGTACTTCAATATTATTATATTAACATTTTCTGAATATGGACAACTGATATTTTCTAGTTTACAGCTATATAGATGTAATATTTTGCACATAAAGCAACGAAATTAAACGGACTGTCACAATCTTCAATGCACCAAAAATAAATTTTATGAGTTAGTTTGGTTCGAATGTAAGAATATGACGTTAGCATCTGTGATGATGCACTACGGTATGTAGTCATGTTAAAAAAAAATAGCGTGATAAAACTTGCCCCTTTTCATCGAACTACCTTATCCTACAGGAATTGCACAGTTGTTTTTTTTTTCTCTATGTCTTTCTACCTCTCTCTCTCTCTCTTTCTCTCTCTCGTCTACCAGTCACAGTATTACGTTCTACTTTGCAAAAGGTCGTGGAACGAAGTCTTAGGAATAATTATAGAAGTCTTCCCTGTATGGCGTAAAATGGAGGTTTCTTCTATAGGACAGCGACAATACGTGCTATTCTTCGCGGTTCTCCTAAAGGCCACGGCACACAATACGACTTTCGATCGCGCGACTGACCGACTTTGGATCTGAAATACACAAGCGTCTTTATATTCCGAGGCTATTGTGATTTATGTTGGGCTATTGGGCTGTACGTGACGAGCAATAACACTTATGGTATGGTGGCCCTAAAGAGACAGTACAAATCTAGAGACACGTTGTGGAATATTTATTCACCATTATTTCACAAATAATTGCGAGACATGTAAATAATTCAATTCATCGGAACGATTTTAACCAGAACAATGGGACAACCTTCAGGCGCTTCATACAAACAACGGTGGAATAATATTTACTTGCAAAGAATAGAAGTCTCCTAAAATTTCCGCTTTTGGCTGGAGATGCAACTGTTATTTGCATGGTTATTCGTCATGAACACCTATTTGTTTTGTAAAAGTGTACTGATATTCATTGTCTTTTTAAAGGTTTGTATTCATCATGGGTACGTCCATTCACCTCGCCATTAACATCCTGCTCTCCAAGGGGCAGTCTTTTCGCACCATCTTCAAGAAGGTCGTCATCAGAAGTATCATCCTCTTTATTCTCGGTGTCTTTATCCAATGTAAGTGTACTCACCCCCCCCCCCCCCCCCCCACCTCCTACTTCAAAAGCTCCGTGCTAATATTTGCTTTGCAGATGAAAAAAGACAGCTTTTGTGAGTTAAAGTTTAATGTAAAGATAACCATGAAAATGTGAATAAGTATAATCAATGTTAACTATATATATATATATATATATATATATATATATATGAATATGAACAATAGCTTTATTAAAAACCATTTCTAGAATAAAACGTCTGCAGTTACGGTTTATTGAGAAAATGAGTGACATCTCCTTATATTTGCTTGCTTTATTGCTAGGTTTTTGTATACAATAGGGTGTTCTGTGAGTCAACTGAACTACATACATATGGATCAACAGATAATTCAAACATTTTTCAATTGTTTTTGTTTTGTTTTTTGATCGCTGGCTCCGTTAAATAATGGCTTTAATTTTACTGCCATGACGGTGAAGAGTAAAGCTACAAATATGGACAAGTTTACTGTATACTGCGAAAGAAGCTTAGACATTATTTTGTATGATTATTGCCACCATTCAAACAATCAGTCGCAGGTGAATCATTGCATTCTTATGATACCTTTTCTCCTCGGTGAACAATCGCACACTAGCCTGGAGTTCATTCATATCTGCGAATTTTGTATGTCAAGGATACAATTGAGATAGATTGATTCAAACGCACGCAAACTTACATGCGAACACTGGAAAACCACACACACACACACACACACACACACACACACACACATCCAAACCAACCTGTATTTACTCCGAAATTCTCGTCCTAGACAGAATATGAATAAGGTGTACAGCTTTATACCATGAAAAATGTGTGTCTTCTATACAGAAATATATCTGGAAATGAATTGTGGAAACTAGCATCGAAAAAACTTATATTGTCATATATTCTTCATTTTCATTTTTTTTTTAATTCATTCGAGGTGACTCATTTGTGATTGTTTTCTAATTTGTGTTCCATAGCTAAGAATAACCTGCTAACTCTTCGGATACCGGGTGTCCTGCAACGATTTGGCATCACGTACTTTATTGTAGCTTCGTGTTACCTCTTCTCACGATGGCTCCTAGCACGCAGGAAAACAGAGAGAACGGTGGGTATTTAGCAACGATATTTTTGTTTTCAGATTCCTAACGGTTGAGGGAATGTTAGTTTATGCATTAGTCTACAAGCAGAGAAAAAGGAGATATTTCTGAAGAAGAATTGTATTGAAGCAAAATAAACCTCACTCGTTTTTCCCCCATCCTTCGCTTCATTTTACAGTAATTACTTCGTAGTTCCATTGCCATTCCAGGAAACCGCAGTATTGTACTTTGTGACTTGAGTTGCCGATATTCACCGTGATTGACTGCAGATGAAACGGCGTTGACTTGGGGGTGAAGGGGAGGTAGACAGTCATATCCGAAGTTCAGTGAAGATTTATACTGGTTGTCTAGTCTGTTTTATTTGAACAGTTGATTCGCTGACATGACGCAACGTTCGTAATGTAGAGGTAGATATTTTTTTTTTTTTTTTACATCAAAGCTATCCCAACAGAGATTGATAGATACACATGTTGGATGTAATATTTAATGATTACGAAACTCGGTCTTTTCTTGGAGATAGTTTGAGAGAACTAAGTACTTCTCAAGAGAATACTATTAACTTCAGTCTCATTGTGACCTTTTCAGAGACATATCCTTATGTTTAGTTATGATAAGGAAGGCGGCGCCACAGCTCGTGTCTTTTAGCTGTTTTTCCCATTAATAGATATCGGTATTTTTCCTCGGTTTTTCTTAACATAAATGTGCATTTATATACCGTCATCGGATGTTGTCAGACAAATTCTCCATTCTTTCGCTATCACTGCAGAACACGTGCTTCCTGATGTTTCGGGATATAGTAGACTACATAGAGCTCCCGGTGGCTGCCCTCTGCATCACTATACATGTACTCATCACCTTTCTCCTTCCGGTTCCGGGTTGTCCACGGTAAGTGACCTCCCTAATTCTTTAACTTCCAGCGTCTAAAAAAACGATTCGCGTTTTATCGATCGGCTACTCATTTATTGCTACTTGAGATTTGAGAAAAATGAAAGACTGCTCGCGTGATAGTTCTCAGCCAGTATTTTGATTAGGATCCATATCACCATTTCAATGGCTAATCATTTGATGCCGTTACTGACGTATTCATATAGTGATGAAAATTTCTTTGCACACTGGTCGGCCTTCCTCATTTATTTTTCCTTTCCATGTTGTGTGTGAGGGACTTGAGTTGAAGTAAACGGGCGCCCAAAACTAACTCAAAGGCAGATGTGTCATTTTATAGTGTAATTTCATAGGGTATGTGAGTGTAAATTGATACCAATTCCAATGTTATTAATTTGATATGCAAATGATATTACAGAGGCTACCAGGGGCCTGGAGGACCCCTGGTAGGGATAAACGGAGAGCTCACCAACTGCACCGGGGGAGCTGCCGGCTACATCGACCGCGCCTTCTTCACCCCTGCCCACCTCATCAAGACAGGGAAGATTGTAACTGTATACCACACGAAGATACTTCATGACCCCGAGGGCATATTGGGCACTTTTACATCCGTCGCACTTTGTATTTTTGGTCTTCAGGTCAGTGGTAGCTTTACCTTTTTTTCATCAATGTCCATGATCATTATTTTCGTCATATACTATTTACGAGTTATGTTTTGGTTCCGGAAGCTCAATATTCCCTAGTGTATTTTTCTGAACATCCAATGCCGTACTTCCAGGCAATAAAATATTCTATCACACCTACGTTTGCCCAGGACCATTCCAAAGCTGGAAGTTACTTAGTTAGGTCTTTGCTACGACATAATGGAACCTTAAAAAAGTTGTTGGGGCTGTGGACAGGTAGGTGGAGTTTCACACCTTCCTGCTATTGGTTCGTGAATTATGATAATATGTACCAGGGAAATTGAGACCTCCGGGTGATTTTCAGACTTTTACATTTTGAACAACTATAAATCAGTTGTACCGATTACAGAGTTTCTGAATTTATAGTGATTGGAATGAGGAATAAGAATATTTTCAAAATTTACAACAAGTTGCAATGAACAAGGATGATGACATGGCAGCCTCACCATAAGAATGCAAGAGTTGAGGCTCAAGGAATCAGAACAAAAGAAGATGGCATGCAAACATTGTACGCAGGTGAACTCGTTCAGCAAGTGGTATTTATTGTAATGGAATTACAATGCTACGTTTCTAAAACATGTGAGGCTCCTATGTCATCAACACTGTGCGGTGTAATTTTGTTCAAGATTTTTCAGAGTATTGTTTCCCTGCTCAAGGACCACAATTAATTCCACAAATCCGTACATGGAGCTGTCGATTTATGTACTGCATGATGTGAAATTATGAAAATCGTCTAGAATGTCCCTTTAAGTCCCCTCCAGAGGACTGCTCAGGGTATTTTTTGTTCTTTTCGTTGCGTTTTGTTTGTGTTTTGTTTTATTTTGTTATGTGTGTGCTCATGTGTGTGTGCGTAGGTTTGTGTATATGCGTGTTTTTGAGAACAGGGATTGGGTCGAGGGAGTTTGCCTGGTTTTTGTTTTGTCTTGTTTTGTGTTTTGGGCAAGGGGTACTCTTCAGAGGAGACAATAATCTTACGCTATATGATTGATTGATAGCTCTTGGGGTGTTTCATCAACGTTTGTCAGCGCTGACAATTTCAGCAAAATCCTTGGTTTTGATTGGATGAGATGCTCTCGTCACTGACTGTTACTATGGTGATTGTCAGCACTGACAAACGTTGATGAAGCACCCCCCCCCCCCCCCGGTGTCTGTTCACTTCATTCACATTTTCCATTCCTCGTTTTATCTTATTTTATTTCTGTTTCTTTGTTTATGCTTATTTGTTCGGTTGGTTGTCGACATATACTATGAAATGGACAGTTCATGGTCAGCGGTAACATCAATCAGTTGTGTTGTCATCGTTATCGTTCGATATATTAACTGTACGTTAGTTTGGAATATCTGATAGCCATTCACAGGTGGATGGTCTATTCTGTCGTATTTTTCTTTGCAGGCTGGTAAAATTTTGCATCATTTTCACACCGCTAGCGGGCGTCTTCTCAGGCTTGTGCTTTGGGGAGTGTTGCTGGTAAGTTAAATTGGATCTTATCCAACTTTGGTGAAAATTTAATTACTTGCAACCTTACCAAATGAAAACAATAGTCTGTCATCAAGTGTTGAAAATAAAAACCCTTGACTAGCAAGAAAGCTTAAATGCAGTGCGTTATCAAAGAAATGACGAGCGTCAGATAATGAGACTGAAGATTTGTTTGTTTGTTGTTGGGTTTTTCTTTTGTGCACAGGAAACTTAACTATATACATGCATTCAAAATCGCTGAAAAACTAGCTGTTCACAATGGAATTATCTCATATAGCAGACTATACATGATAGTATTCACATAATCACACTTCAAGTTCTGCTCTTATTTGGAATAGTAAACCGGATAAGATATGCCTTAGTACGAATATTCGTGCTATAAGGGATGGCTTCAGATTACTAAAAAGGTTCAACTTAAGTTGGATTTGATATAGATTATGCTTATATTCATAGGGATTTTTTCCTTTACGCAGGTATTGTATTCTTTATTCGGAATTTAAGAGTATATATCATATTCAGTGCCATTTTATAGACTACCCCCCCCCCCCATGATGTCCTCCATTCTATCGCAATGCAAGCGGTATTAAATGCTCCCAGATTAAATATGAATATTTAGGCGGAAGTTATAGGTGATGTAAGAAAGGTATGCAAATAATATTCATGGCATTTTTGTGTAGGTAAAATGTTTGAATCTCCCATTTCCTGCAGGAAATGAGACTCTAGTTTGAATGAGCCATTCATCGACTTCCGTTATACTTTATGCCAAGTAATGTGTATTTATGACCAGATGTAAATACGGTACAGTACATAAGCATTTGATAAGCGTGATCAAAAGATAGTTACAATACGTTTATGAAGTTGAACGCGTATTAAGACGGAATATGAATATATGTATATATATATATATATATATATATATATATATTGTACGTGCAAACAAAATAACATGGAAATTGTGTACAATTGATTTGAACGTCATTTGTGTTCTGTTCATGCCATTCTTCTGCATTTATTTCATTCCATCACATTATATAATATCGACTTTGTACAATAACTACCTGTTGAATGAAATGCCTCTTTGAGAAAAAAAAAAGGACTATATGCTCGACTTTTGCCTTTGACAAAATCATCACGGAAACATTTGTCTCATTTCAGCGACGATTATTTCTGAAGACGCTTTATGAAATTCCTCTATGTTTGGAGTTTTGTTGTTGTTTTATTCTTTTGCTTGTTTCTGTTTTCAGATCACTTGCAGCGCTGTCCTGTCAAAGTGTACAATGGCAGATGGCTGGATTCCTATTAACAAGAACCTCTGGTAAGAACTATAACCTGCTGTTAATACATGTAACTATAACATCCGAAGAGTCCCAAGAGGGAAGTGACATGTTCTGGCCTTTTATAGATACAAATAATTCATAATCTATATTCGACTAAATTTTTAACAAATTGAAAAGAATGCAGTTGTATGGTACTGAATGGATTTAATTCAAACTGGGAAAGGAAAATTGCAGTTGTTCAATTAATGTTGCTGTACTTTTTTTGTGATGCTGCTGTCTTGGTGAATGACCTGTAATATCAGATATACGTTTGTTTATTTGAGTATTTTACACTTTATTTATTCATCTTAAGATTCGTCTGCTTGTAGAAAAAAATGAATTGGAACACAGGACCGGTTTTGTATCTAAATGCATTTACACATGAATTCATCTATTGATCGCAAAATCCCAGGAAATCAAAAACTGAAAAACTGACAATTTTATGCATGTTATTGTTGTTTACTTGTGCTGTTGAAATCTGCTAGATCTGAAAGTTTCTAGGTGAGTAATTTGTGTGGGTTTTGTTTTGTTTTGTTTGTTGTTCACCAGGTCGGTTTCTTACATTTGTCTGACTTCGGGTACGGCATTCCTCGTTCAAGCCCTCTTTCACGTTCTCATTGACGTCACACGCTTTTGGAACGGAGCGCCTCTTATATATGCAGGTAGGTCCTTGTATTACGGAAGGTGGTTGTTATCAAGCTGCAGCTAGACAAATCGTTGTTACCCCTTTCTATTTATATGGATAATTCATGTTTCATGTATTATTCCAAATCTTGGGGAACTGTTTTTGAAGCGCCTACGGCAAAAGCGTCGTATGATAGTCCACATATTACATTGCGTCCCCCCCCCCCCCTCCCCGTCTTCGCAAGTAGGCCTACCTCCGTTTATAATTATCCAGATGTGTGTGGCACTATCATGGAGTCACATTCTGGCCGAATATAAGTATTGTCGTAGTAGGTAGGCCTATAGTAGCAGTAGTAGTAGTACGTGTAGAAGTAGTAGTAGGAGGAGTAAAAGAAGTAGTAGTAGTAGAAGTAGTAATAGTAGTTTTAGTAGTAGAAGTAGTACTAGGAGTAGTGGAAGTGGTATTAGTAATAATAAGTAGTAGTAGCATTAGTATACTAGGTAGTGGAAGAAGCAGTATTGGTAGTGGTAGCAGGGGTTGTAGTAGCAGTGTTAGTAGTAGTGATTTGTAGTAGAATTTGTTGTAGTAGTTGTCGTAGTATATGCCTAGAAGAGAAGTAGAGTAATAGTGGAAGTAGGGGTGGTAGTGGTAGTATAGTAGTGGTGGAATTGGTAGAGGTGGGAGGAGTGGTAGCAGTAGTAGGAGGAGGAGGAGGAGGGAGAGAGAGAGAGAGAGGGAGATCGTTGAGGGCGCTCTGATCAAGTTACCGTCCTCCCTTCCAAGCTTTTAGTTTTCAAGCAATTTGTTGAATGGTTAGATGGCACAATATCAGAGGAGTTTATGCTTCAAGAACAAGTATACCGAACTCGTGATTTATAAAACGTCACAATGCTGATGAGAGGAGATGATTTACATAAACTGGGTTGACTTATCTAAGTTATGGTATTTATTTATTTATTTGTTTTTTGCTTTGAACGTTCGTCATTTCTCAGTTCTATAAAGAACATAATGTACAAGTTTCATACAGTTTATAATACAGAACTAGAATTTAAAGTACAATTTCCAAATGTTTGTTATTGCAAATTGATACTGTACAGAAATAGAATGATTTTCTCACTTCTCACCTCCAATTCCCCCATAAATTAAAGTTGTAATGTACAGAATACCGTCACTTCATGGTAATTGTTACATAACACAAATACTGACACGCTGCTACCCGGTGCATGATATTTACCCGTTTAATTCCTGCAGACTATGTAGCCTATACTCGAAATGTTTCTCCTATAGCAGAACCACGTGATCAAATATATTCCCTACCGCACTTTTTGAAATTAATGTAATCCAAAACAAGTGATGATTCATGTATAATACCACACAAATATTTGATTTTCGTTGCCTTGATTTGGAAAAAAAAAATCTATGATCTCTTCTATGGATGGATAAGGATATTATCTTCTCAGTCGATCAGTTACGATTTACATTTCAGATCTATTTTCTTGTAGGGCCTGTTATATACTGTAAACATGGTAAAAATAATATTACTCCAGTATATTACCAATTGCAGTTAAACTCGCCTAAGTCGACGTCGCATATGTCGAATAATCGCGCAAGTCGATGATTTTAAAAAGTCCCGATTTTTCCCCATTGATTTACGTGTATTAATTCACTCACAAGTCGAATTTTTTAAGTCGAAAACTCGCCTAAGTCGATGTGTTTTGCTCAGTCCCGAGAAGATCGACTTATGCGAGTTTAACTGTACCTTTTTTTCTGACCGATACGTGTTTTTTTCACATTGTAGCACAATGGATTTTTATAATGTATTATCTCTGACACATTGTATTTATGTGTATGATTATGAATGTATGTATGTTCTTCATCGTAACAGGCATGAACTCACTGATGCTTTACGTCGGTTCGGAGATTATGTCTCGCTACCTCCCGTTCACATGGCAACCGATCGTTGGAAATCACGCCGAGTACTGCGCCATCGCGTACTGGTCTATGACGCTGTGGCTTATCATTGCCTATGTTGCCTACAGGAAAAAATTCTTCCTGAAGATATGATGACCTTACCAACGGGCCTACAATCGAATTGTATGATTTTCGGCCCTATAAGATAGAAGATGTAGAGGATTTATCGTGAACTATGATGACTTTTATTCCCAGTATAATTCGTTTTCGATTCCGTTAGACTCTGACTTCTGTCTGCGTAAGTGCAGTTGGAGCGAAGAAGGATTTGGATTTTTTGTCTGTTTGTTTGTTTGATTTTTGTTTTGTCTTTTGTTTGTCCTGAGTGGATCGGGCCGCACGATTGTTGTGAAAAACTAAAGACCATTTTAGAAGAGTTCCTCTGTCTGCTTGTATGTATTTCTTTGACGACACTGTAATTTGGAAATAAGATTAGATTTGATATCATCATATATTGAAAGGTTGATAGATGATTGGTGTTATTTGAATTTCTATGTTTCATGTCGGAAAGGAAACAAGAGGCCTTGATTCTTTGCCATCCAGACGCAATTTGCAAAACGATGTTTGTTTGCATGTTTTGCGATGTATTCATACTTACCCCCTACTAGGCATGTCGATATGTGTGTGGTTCTTTATTTGTTTACAGCACTGAAAAACTGTGGCATCACAAATATTTGTCAGAGTAGAACCATGAAAATTATATAGTTTCCCGACTTAGGGTTCTAATCATTGCACGTCCTCTACACCTCTTGACATGATGGTGATTTTGTTATCTCCATTATGTTCGGTCATCCTCGCATACCCTCGAATGGTTTAGGTTCTACACTCTGAGAAAGGTCGGTTCAGCTTTGCACCTTTTACGTGTGACATTATTGTATCACCTTTACAGGCGCAATTTTGCAACTTTACGACCAGACAGTGCAAAGTTGTGCCTTTGAAGGTGCTCATTGGTCTGAAAAAGTGCAAAGTTGCACCCGTGAAGGTGCTACAATGTTGTGTCACACGTAAAGGTGCAAGGTTGAACCTATTTTTCTTATCGAGTGTATGTGAAAAGTTTGATTCGCACGAAAAACCTTTCCGTACAACTGGTCTGTATTCAATTTCACGTCATCAAAAGAGTCCTTGTGTTGAGTTTAATTGCATTTTGTAGAAGTGAGTAATATTTATTTGAATGCCTTTAACCCTCTTCATGCTACATTAATTACCCGTCCATATGTATGTGTGTGAAATTTGTGCACATTTGATTCATTGGCACAGAAGAGTTGAATCATTTTACTTTCCGGATTGACATCGTAGCAGTGTGAGGGACTGCGGTATAATAAAAATAATAAAACTCTCGACTTTTAAACGAATGTCTCAAGTTGGAATCCTGCCAAGAGCATACTACCTTGGCCAAAACTGTTTTTACCGGGATCGACAATCATGAGTCATAATCATGGCCCACGATATAGACATTGAAAGAAGGTCCATGAGTCATACAAACACGAATCATACAGTCTACGAGCAGTTAGACACCAAGTAAAACAGGACCACGAGCTAGACTCGATGTAGAACAGGCCCATGAGCTGGACTATGCAAATAAGGCTCACGAGCTTAACATTAATCCAAACGGGTCTACAGGCTGTATGACTCCTGAGTGTCGAGCTCGTTACGTGCACCCGCTTTTACCGACGATGTCCCACTCGACCCAGCCTATAAATGCGCATATGGAAATTCTGGGTAAAGATAACGGCAGGGCTTTTGATGGAGAGCAGTGGCTACACTCAAGAGGCTATACCTCGGATGAATATTAAGTTGAAAACCATTATTATTACAAGTAGTACTAGTTGTTAAAGTAGTAGTGCACAGTAGTGTTTAATTCGTATTTTGTGACAGTGTATTTGTTTTGTTTTTAGGTGGACAGAGAACAGTAGACATTCTTATGTTTCGATGTGCCTTATACTGTCGAGTAAAGTGCCTTGAGTGTTCTAAGACATTTGTAACTGGCAATACTGTATATCGTTATATAGAATTACTACTTTACCAAGCACCTAGACGTAATGCGTATGTTTTGGTTTTAAAAAGTTTCTTTCACTCAGAATGAATACGGGTGTCAAAATGTTTTAATGATTCGTTGTAGTTGTTTATTTTGTCATTTGTTCCTATATTGTCGACTTATAACCTACATGTGGTCGATACATTTCTCATTATCACTTTCTGACATTCCTTTTTGATTGTTTTGCACGTCACTGATATAAAGTACCTATTTTGATGAAAATGCAATCAGTTTTTGACTCATTAATTTCCCAAACAAGTCCGAGCAGTGTAGATTGTATAGCCTTGGAGATACGAATGCCCTGCATAAGTCGAAGCCGCATGAGCCGGCAATCGCCCAACTCGAAGCCACCCCCCCCCCCCCCCCCTCCATAAGTCCCGATTTGCATTATACACAAACATTTTACAAAATAATGTCAATCTTGCACTATATAGAGACAAAATGCAGTACACAAACATTGTCCAAACTAATGTCAAACTTACATTGTAACTCTTTTAATCAAGAAAACGTAATCCGCTTTTTTTTTAAACACATATACATTATCGCAAAAAGCCCGCAAAACGGGGACATAATAATTAGCTCAAAATAAACGGGGCATATTCCATTGCTTCTCAAAAGAAAATAAAAAGATAGAAATCGAGGCCATTTGCGAGAAAACACACAAACCCCCACACAAACGCCAACATGCACCCCACTCACCCCTATGCCTCCAGCCCTCGGGTTTCAGGTTTTATTCACACTTGAATAACTCTGACGTGTAAATTGCCTTTTTTTATCAAGCAATAAAATACATCCAAATCATAATGTAGAAATGATGTGGAAATGGTGAAAGCAATAGAGGGGAAAAAACGACAACAGTGTGACAATAACTCGCAGATACGGCAAACTCAAGACAGAAAAAGAAAATCTGACATCTCATCCTCGGTATACATCATAATATTCCCACTTTAACAAATGCATTCCAACTGTTTCTCTTTTAATCGCTATTTTATTTTCTTCTTCTTTATACATCCTAAAATGCTTCATAACATCGAGTTTGCAAAAACTTTTACTTACACACACACACACACACACACACATACGCACTCAGCTGCATGCCGAATATCGGATTAGGCGCATAAAAAAATAATCAAGTCTCTTTCCAATGAAATACATGAGAATTTAAGCACCGAGTCGAGGTGGCAGAGTCTTCCCTTATGCCTCGAACTTGCGTCAAAGTACATCGACCCTATAAACGCACAACTTAATGTGTTCTCCCTGCTTTCTGCACGCGTACGTGTCTGTTTTGACCCGATCAGACCAGTCAGTCCCGATTGGAAGCCAAAAGGAGGGATGGTATAGTTTGGATGAGATGGGGCTTCATGTTTCCACGTTCGTTTGTTTTGTTTTTGTTTGTTTTTTGATAATGAGAAACCTCATGTAAATCTGAAAGAGCAAACAATTCTAAGAGGAATTAAGTTTGATTAAAAATAGTCTTGACATAGCTGAGATATCCAAAAACAAAGAGGTCCTAATAAAAGATAGGACCCATCTTTTATTAGGACTACTTTGTTTTACTTTGTTTTCGGGTATCTCAGGTATTTCATCAATTCCTCTTAGAATTGCAAGTTCGTTAATATTTCATAAGTAGTTTCTTTTATTTCGGAAAAAGTTGAAATCTGAATCCCCCATCTCAACCCAAACTACCATTCCTGTTATAGGTGTATGTTTGTTTGACATGATGTAAAATCATTAATGCATGAGCGACGTTCATGATGGTTACAGCCATCGCGTAGAACCGTGGAGTGTGCTTGGCATTTTTCGCTGGTGCCTGCATGTAATGTAATTCTCCGATTGTAAATATGAAACCAACGAAGTGTGATCGCTGGAGAATTATGACCTCTGAATGCTTGTGTATGAACATTTTCTAGCAAAACAGAAACGATCCACGAGTAAAGCCAAAAAACACATACACTTCACAATGCGCATGAACGCATTTGCGTCAGCTCTTATTTTCTGGCACATTAGCTCAGTTTTTTTTTTCGATGAACATCCAATCAATACAGCTAAATGGGATCGGTAAGCAGTCCCTGGGCAAAGTACGTGTCAGGCTTAAGGTAACATAAAAAAGTTCGCAACACATCTGATATTAAAGATAAAAATCATTTGTGATTATCATGAAGATAATGATAAGGAAAAGATGTAGTATTCTTGATCCTTCATTTCTCAGCGATGAATGGTAGGTTGGTTCCTTAAAAAGGAGACCTCCGGATGATTTTCAAACTTTTGGATTTGAACATTTACAACTTGGTTATACTGGGTACAGAGTTTCAAAATTTTTAGTGGTTTGGACAAGGAATCAGAATGTTTTCAAAATGAAGGCTGATGTTGACACACAGCTTCAGATGAGAATGCATGATTGAGTGCACAAGGAAGCAGAACAACAAAAAAAAGAAGCATGCATAAATTCTACACAGATGAACTTTTTAGCAAGTGGTATAATTATTGAAATGGAATTAATCGCTACATTCCTGGAAGATGTAGGCCCTAATCCTTGTTCAGTGTAGTATGATTTGGGGTTTTTTTTCTTCTAATATTGAATGATTTATCAGCTAAATCAACATATTCCACGAATGTATACATGCCATTATCAAAAGCAAAGCATCTGTAGCCCCGAGCACAACCACCACCAGAATCAAGCTTGAAACTAACAGCCATCTCACAGCAGCCACATCACCACCACCACGATCCCATCAAAACCAACAGGACTGCAGAAGCGCGCAAGCACAACCGCCAATGTCCACCTTGAAACCAACAGAATGATAAGCGAAACTGCAGAAACCTGACACGCAAAGCATCTGCAGCCCCGAGTACAGCATACATATATCAACTGACTTCACTTTTCATACAGCCACTGCACACTTAGCACTAGATACATGTCACTTGTGGATTAACTGTAAATTCTTAGACACTACCTAAAGACAACCACTATGATCAGTTTTGCCCCATTTTCCCAATATATATACAGTATATAGGTCTATTTCGAGGGTGCGGTCTCTTTTGTCACTTTTCTTCTACACAACAAGATCAAGATGATAAGAGCGTACATGTAAGAAGTCTAACCTTATTTTGCCGTCTGGCCAATACTTTTTGATGGAGGGTGCTGACTCTGATGATGCTGCCCACTCAATGCTTTCAGATAGCTTTGCCCTTTTCCGAATCCGGTTCTTGTTGATGCACACGTCTTGCATCCATTAGTGTTTTGAGATATTCAAGATGGCCGCCAAAATGGCCACCTGAACTGAAATCCCCCAATTTTTTTCTGTATGCCTAAATGACAAAAATTGTAAAAAATGTAATGGTTTTACCCTATTTGAGATATTCAAGACAGCTGCATCCGGACCTGGATGCTTCAACTCTTACGCCTTTGAGATATTCAAAATGGCGGCCAAAATCTGAAATTCCTGTATATAATGGTAATCCACAGCAAAATATCTCACAATCTTTTTTTTTTTTTTATAGGATGCGAAGAAGACGTAAAAATTGCTTTCAAAACGGACGCCATGGTGGCTCCCAGGATGTGAAGTTACCCTACAACGAAGTTGAATTGTACGACGTATCAAAATAAAAATAGACATATTCTTGATTTAAAAAACCAATAAATGACGACTGGGAAACAAATCGTTATTTTGATAAATTCCTTGTTACATACTGATTTAAATGTCAGTAGAGACTGCTAATAAGAACACCAGGAATGTGTATGGGCATGGCGTAGAGTATTCACATAACGTCTAGCCACTGGGGGAAAGTGTCTTTTGAAAACAAAATAGGCTTTGCGGCGGGGATAAATTGAGAATCACTGATTTGTACCTGATTGTAGACACAATGGGGGATTGAAGACTTTGTATAGTTACCACTACGAGAGCAGTATCAGATTATCCTGAATCCTGAAGCACACCCTTGTCATTATTTCAAAAGCGTTTTTTTTTTTCTTCAGTGGTGTCTTCATGTACACGGGATATGCACTGTACAGTGAGGCTAGAAAATATGGTGGTAAAGACTGAAATTTGCTCACCTATTCAAGTTTACGCCTCCAAACCACAGCTGCAGATAAAAGACAAGTAATTCATCAGAAAATTTACCAAAAAAAAAAAATCGCCCTGGTATGCAAGAATGAAAGAAAAATGTACATTTAGTGCTTAGTGCATAAAAATACTACACACAAGGAATACCAACACCTAGTAGCTGCTGTACACATACAATAGCCGCGAGCACACTGGCAAAAGATCGCGAAGTTTAAGATTGCGATCTTGAATTTCGCGATCATTTGCCAGTGTGAGCGCGGCTGTTGATATATTGTCTCTCGGTTCCTGTACAGCGATCTCTCGGAGTTTAATTGGCTTCCGACGTAATATTTCTATTAAATCTTTGTGAACTTTGAATGCCAATTGGCAGAGAAAACTCAAATGTTAAGCTTTACTTGTTCATATCTACTCGAACGAATTTAGGATTCCTTCCCTGTCCCTGGCTGGTATCAGGAGAGTCAAGAACTGAAACAACTATGCCACTTGAATAGCAGACTACGCATTGACTACGCATTGACTACGCATTGACGAACTACTTACGAATGATTGTGTGCTTCAGTTGGAAAGGGAGGAATTGAGAATGGTGCAGTTTCTCATCGATGAACACAATATATTCACCAATATACCCTGTCAATAGTGGAGCGTCATGGTGTCTTTCCTTAGATGTATTTGTCACCAAAAAAAAAAAAAAAAAAATGCAATTTCTGCTCAAAAATTACCGCCATCCAAAGTAGCACACGCTTTATCCAATCTCAAAAACATGGTCAGTTTGCTTTCTACTGGCATGGTAAGACAAAATAACTGGATGTATTGTGGAAAGGCGTGAGTTTGCATGGTGATGTGTATGTGTGTGATTAAAAAAAAAGTCTGAAAGCTGTGTCTTAAACTACAAATATGAGAGTAAAATCACTCCTACTCCGGACCATCACATCGTGAGCAGAATTGGCTGAGATTCATAGAAGCGAAGGATAAAATGGCTTGTTAGTACTTAAGTACTTAGACATGTCTGCTGAATGTCGGCTTATTCGTATTAGTTCTCTTTTATCAGCAGGATTAACTACCTGCAGTAAGAACCTTCAAACCTTCACAATGCTTGTATATAAGTCAAGTAGAAAAGTTTTTTTTTTTCTTTTAAATCCCCTATAGCTCAGCGGTCTTACGTGATTTTCTGATGCCTGGTGGCAAAAGGTTTGGTGAAATTCTACTATTTTTTTTTTGTACTTACATTGTTCTTTTCCGTGAAGAGCTTCCAAAAGTTGACTAGATACGGCGGTAGAATCTGTTTATTGATTGCATGCTTCTACTAATTTGCATAAAGTTCATCGTTGTACCAAGACTTATACTAGACTACCGATGTCTTTGTTTCTACGTAAACAGGGTTCCTATTCACCTATGTTTTCATTTATTTGATTAAGTGTGCATGCATGCATGTAGGTATGCGCCTCTAGTGTGCATAATATTCTGTATGTAATATGTATGTATATATTTAAGTATGTATCTATGTACGTATATGTATGTATTTAGGTATAGGTAGGTATACAAGGTATGTGTGTATGTGCATATATGTATTTATGCATTTACGAAATGTATCAGTTTACCTATTCTTCTTGCTAATAATGATTTTTTTATTATGTCCGTGATAGATATATTTACAATGCAATATTTCAAAACTATATAGACAGATCACGTTGTTTGCTCGCATCAATGACACCAGCCACTTTTCGCTTTCCCCTAATCCTTAGTCTAGAAATCCAGGGAAGAATGTAATTACATTGTAGTTGATTAGTTGGTCCGTTACGTCAGCTAGGCAAACCACACTTGAGCAGCAAGAAAAGCTCATATTCGGTGAGTGACCGGATCGTTCGACCGAATCTGTGCCTCTACGTGTACGAAAGTTAATCCGAGTACGCAAATTGCTACCAGTCATCTCGGAGTTTGGAACTCGCCTTGCTTGCAGCATCTATCCATTGTACCCTTGGTATAGTGATTTCTCAACATGATGATAGCATCAGCAAGATTTTTGACATTGAGTTGCATTTTGTTGACGGTCATGGGTGCTGTCAGAGCAACTGGTAAGTGTTTTAAAAGAAATTAATCTTTACTTTCAACAAAACACATGTTGCGCTCGACTTTCACTGCACCTGAAAACGAGTGATTACAGTATTGCACAAGATCACGAAGCGAGTTAGTGAGAATTTTCCATGAAACGTTCTTTAAAAGTACATTGTGTTGGTAACGAGCGTCTTTTCTGAGAGCAAATTGCTAACATTAGCGAAAGAAATTCAAAGGAACAAAAACGGATTTATTAGATTTTCAAATATCATGTGAAGGGGGAGTCATACCTACCTATGATACCTATGGAATATTCTGAACGCAGGCTTCAGCCTCTGTATTCAGATCCAGGTTTAGTCCTTAAGATGAGCTGGGTCATGTCCAGGTGGCGTGGCGTCGAACTTAAATTTAATGGGTCATGCACAGTATATAGCTCTCGAGGAGAAAGACCTGGCATTTTATAAGATTCTAAAATTGTCTTTCAAAGATGAAGTTGCATATGAAGTTTAAGGAATTGTTAGAAGGACCTTTGTCAGTCTTGATGCAGATACAATGCTGCCTTATCAGACCCATTCTGGAATATGTGGTCAGGCCGCATGACCGCCATAATAATATGCTGGGTGAGCAGAGGAAGTTGGAAGTGTGCAGAGACGTGCAACTAAATTGATTTCAGGGCCTAGGAATTTGTCATAATCGTGAACGCCTTGAGGAACTTGGTTACAAACTCTTGCTCACAGGCACAGGAGGGGGTGACGAATAATTGAAGTTTTTAAAATATTAATGCTTGACTAGAATGTCTGACAATCATTATGATTTCTTTCATTGGGCGAACAGGAAGTCCAGAGGACACAGTATGAAACTGGACAGACAGTATTCTCGACTTTGTGTTAGGAAATCCTTTTTTTTTAATCAGCAATAGAGTTCCTGATTTTTGGAATAGTTTTCCTATATGCCATCTCAGCAATTCATCACTAAATGAGAAAATCCACGCACAGCTGAAGAATTGAGTTTGTTTGGTGTAGTTTAGATTTTGTTGTTGTTTTTGGGCAACTTATATGGATCATCGATTACATTTGAATTCACGATTTCCTAAATACTTCCCAAGAGTGTGCCATAATTGATTGAATTTCAGTTAAAAAACCCTCTTGTTTGGGTGGTGACCATACATCGTGAATACCATACATGAACTTTACTCATCAAGATTGCAGTTCTTTTTTTTTTGTCGTAGAGGTAGTAAGACGATTCGGTTTGCATTGATCTTTTTCCTTGTGGCGGACTTAATAGAGTACATCGACTTGACCCAGGTTGAGGACACAAGTACGGATTCTCCTCATAGTTGGAGGAGATTTTCGCCCAGAAGAGATGCTCTCGGGATACACTTTCAAACCTACGACACAGCTACCCTTAGATTCGTCCGCTCAGACAACCAAAATGTTTCGGTTTGGATGCAAACCGATTTGTGTATCGGGGTGAGTATATAGACTGAATTTTGCTGTGGCCCCCAAGCAAATCAACTGGAAATAGAGAGTACCCATATCAACAATTAAAATAAGGAATAATTCACCGTTGCAACTGATTGGCAACTTCCCAACCATCGACGTAGATATGCAGTGAATTGAGCAGTGTTTAAGTAGTAGCAATGATAAGAAATCATGTGAAAATTCACTTGGGCTGGATTCGAACCAACGACCTCCTGATCACCGGACAGGCGTCTTATCCACTAGACCACCGATCTTCTGATCTGCGCAATAGCCAGGGTTGGTTCTAATCCATACAGCATGCAGCGAGGGCTCCTGATTTATTAGAATTCATTAATTTGATAATAGATAATGAAATTATCATGTTTCAGGTGTGGAAGAGTTTTTGCCTAACCCGCATCCCAAGCTTTTTACCCCACGCCCCTTCGAGTTCGATCATCCTTGTGGAAAAGGTTCATGAAGTATGAGTGTGCGGAGTATACGAATGGGAGTAAAAATTGAGAGGATCACAGTGCTATACGGAAAATATTACCCTCAAAGTTGCACAAGACAAGAATATACTAGAATATAGCACCTACTAAGGTATATTTATGAAACGGACAGATCTTGTTGTTGGTGTTTTACACATGAGTCCTCTTATCAATGTCTTCTTCTTTCTTATGATATATACCGTCATGATTATACCAGGAAGATGATGCTCGTCATTATCTACACCCACAACTACTTTTCCCCCTGTCGTTTGTGTTTGTGATTGGAACAGTGCAAATTGCTTCTAGTGGCCGAGTTATTTGTGGATGGGAAAGAAGATGTCCTCCCAATCGACACCACTTGGGCCATTCGGATTGCCGTCACAGAGGTGGACGCTCCTTACCCCGGAAACAACAACACATTTTGCCAGTAAGTTTTAAAGTGGATGATACTGCAAGTCAAGAGGGATCACATCACTCCGTATTTTGGAGCTGCAATGATTAATCTTGGCAGACAGAGCTAGCCCCTACCACGCTCATCATTGTGCATTTGAAAGAAGAACCATCTATATCTAACGTGTGTCCTTTGCACATATTAAAGCCCAAGCATTAGCGATCCCTATTTTCCCTCGACTTTGCGTCCATAATTCTATCGCAGGTGGAGAGACTGGGCAAAACAGAAGTTCGCATCATGCTTTTTACCAAAACTGCGTTCACATTGGTATAACCTTTTGGAATAACTCTCTCGAACAGACTGACAGAAGAGAAAATGGTTTTATAGTGCCCTGATCAGTAAACATCAATGTTATCAGATAACCTCATTTTGTGGTGAACGTGAATGAGATTGTAAACGTCGATGGGTTAAATAAATTCACATTTTGTTTTTCTAATGTCCGAAAAAACGTGTTCGGTGAACATTAAATACTCCCAAACAGATGACTAATATCATCGTCACATTCTACGAGTAACTGTTGTCAGATTGTCACAATAAACTTCCCATTTCAGCTTTTAATTGTGAATGCAAATATTTAGATATCTATTTGCAGGAGAAGTCCCTGGCTACAGTCATCTACATTGATCTATCCATTCATTTCTTAATTACTGCGTATACGATAAACAAAATAACCGCATGTGATTTTACTTGTCACAGAAAGTGATTGCCTAGAGAAATCAGCTGGCGGAGGCAATTTTCGTGTCACTTCCACCCGCCAAACGATGTTTGAACCAATCCAAATCTCTGTGTCTGACGACCAAATTTTATCATGTCTGTTTTGATTTTGCTTTTTTTTTTTGTCTTTTCATGGGAAACTAGTATGGCCTGGAGTACAGTCAAGTTGATCAGGACAGAAAAGAAAGAAACACACACACACACACACACACACACAAACGAACAAACAAACCTAACAAACTTAACAAACTCAGTGTACCCTTCAAACATTTTACCAATAACATAGTTGATTGAAAAGGACAGAAGCCACCAAGCAAGCTGGACAAAGCGTCATACTATGTCTCCCTCCATAAAAGAAAACATGGTCAGTAACATACTTGTAGATCATGGACAATGTTATTCTCCTGTCCTCTTCCGCCCCCTTTCAACCCATCCCTGCCAGATTGTACAACCACTTTGGACAATTTGGGGTCTACAACCTCACCCTCCCCAGTAATATCCCTCCAAAAGGAACCAACGTCACGCAATGTCCAGTCACCACTGTCAAGAAGCCAGTCTACTCCTACACGGGTATGTCTTCGTAATTTTATATGATAGTCAGTTCATTAATTACTTGATTGACGACTGATTGATTGATGGATGGATGGATTCATTAATTCATTCATTCGTTCGTTCGTTCATTCATTTATTTATCCATTGTTCATTTGTCCCTAGTCTCTCCCGTTGTTTGATCGTTCATGTATTACAACGTTTCAAGATGAAAGCCGAGAAAAGACTATTATGACATCAGAAACATGATCAACGCACACAAAGGATATCGTAATTGTCACAACCCCTATGTGCACTTAATATGACGTCATAACCGACGGAACGCGTCACCCAGTTTCTGCTATCCGCACAGCGACATCTATAGACCAAGCAATAAACTTACCCGAAAATGGAGAGAATTAACATGCATAAATCTCTAAAGGACAAGTTCACCTTCATAATATGTGGACTGAATGAATGCAACAACTTTAGTAGAACACATCAGTGAAAGTTTTGGGAAAATCGGACAATCCGTTCAAAAGTTACGAATTTTTTAAGTATCTGCGCAGTCACTGCTGGAAGAGAAGACTACTACAGTGTATGATGTCACATGCGCCAGGTACAACTATATAAGGAAAATAAAAAGAGAATTTCACAAAACTTTATTTTTTTTAATAAAATGCACATTTCTTCGACTTGCTACTGACGTATGTTAAGGGTGATATTATCCCCCCTGCCTTCTAAAAGAGAGAAGTCGAGTTTTCTTTTGTTATGCGAGAAAAATGGAAATATGTGAATTTTCTTTATTTTTTCTTTATATCGTTGTACTCATGTGACATCACAAGCTATAGTAGTCTTTTCTTCCAGCCGTTACTGAGCAGAAACTTCAAAAATTCATAACTTTTGAACGGATTGTCCGATTTTCCTCAAACTCTCACTGATGTGTTCTACTAATATTGCTGCATTCACTCAACGTACATGTCTATGAAGGTGAACTTGTCCTTAAAGGATGAAAATGTCATACTCGAGGTAGGGAATTTCAAGTGTGAAAAAAGTACGAACCATGAATATCGTTAGGAAAATTAGCTGCAATAATCAACATTCAGAATATATAGATTACCTCAGTGTTTAGACATTAAATGCCTAAAGCCTATACCATGCATTCCACCATACTCCAGGCAGTGAATGAGACATCGAGTTGATCAATATACTTTCCATTCCAAAACCTACGATATGCATGCAGAATGCAGGCCTACTCTGGTAGATTAAGATGTTTTCTTCACGTGGCAGCTTGTTGCAATATTATCACATCGTCATCATTCTATTCTCTTAAAATGCATCTAAAAGTCCTGTTTTCTTTCATCTCAATCAGAAATTATGTGCGGCGATAATCAAGGTCTGACGAAAAAAATGGATATTGTATGATAGTCATTTTACTTTAGGATGGTGGAATGTTGTTTAATGATAATGACCTCGTGTGTTTCTTGGTTTTTGTCGTCCCTGCTTAGTTGCCTTCGTGTCGTACAGCATCCCGCTCGCCGTGGCTATATGTGCAGCTCTGTGGCAGTAAGTATTCTTGTTCTTCTTTGTCATTTTGCGCATAGTTACTCTTAAAGACCCGGGCCCTGTTTCATAAAATTGTTCGTAAAGTCACGCACGACTTAAATATGACAAGCCAAGCGGGTTTCGTAATCATCATTCAATAGCTACATGTAGAGCGGAAATTTGCAGATGATAATGATTGTTCTTACATGTTAACACATGTTATTAGTTGAAAGTATTTTTAATCTATATTATGCAGATGAATATTGACATACAGTCATACTTTGATAAAACGTAAAGAAAAAAAACACACACATATTGGCACGTCATCTTCCAGTCGTTCGTAAAGTCATGCGTAACTTTACGAACAGCTTTATGAAACAGGGCCCCGGTACCGTGGGGATTCATGCAGTGGGAAGGCTGACTCGGTTCGGATATATTCGAAAATCCCCGTAACAAACTGTGTGCATCTTTATCACTGATCTTTATTTAACACACCAAGGTGAAAAATCTCAACTGAAGTCGACCGTTGCGCTCCGATTGGTGACAAGACATTATGCTCCTGCGATAATCGTTCCGGTCCTATTTTCTCCAAGGATTTAGGGTTAACGATTCAATTTTTAGGTTTAGTTTGATGTTAGAATTAGGATTGGGGTAAGGGTTATGTTTGTGGGTAGAACTTATATGTTTGGCCTAGCGTGCAGATATTTCATGGGAGCAATTATCACAAGAGCAAATGTCATGGAACCGCTCCCATACACACCATTCGCTGACCAGTGTTATTCGGGATTTTCGAATGTAGACCTACCCCTGTGCGGGGAGTGAATGAATTGCACTACCAATGAAACCCTAACGCTGAAGTGTCTGTAAGGACATTTGGCCAGTATTAATAATTTGAATCTAATAAGATATCGCCATCATAATCCTAAGAAACAAATGGATGGAAAAAGTGATAATACTCCCCCTCCCCTTGATTGAAGTCTTTTAAAAAGGACTTGTACAATTCTACAGAAAGTCACCAGCCCGGTTGTCTATAGTTGATCTTCGTTGTTTTCATTATTCATGCATTGTCATAAATAACCTTTACCGTTATCTTTCTCTGATAGTGACAGTTATAAACTTGAATATTGGGTACCACAGAGGGACATAGGACGCGTATGGCCTCATTATACTTCTTAGCAGTCGGAAGGATAATTTTCGTTGATCAAAATGTGTTGTTTTGTTATTGTTTTTTTAACCCTCATGTCCATTCCAAGCAATACATCATAGGTTTTATATATTTCTTTATATTGTAATGAATAGCACCCCCATATGCTGACCTTGAGAAATTTCGACCATAACAAATAGTGATGGTTGACTTCCTTTTCCTTTGTGGTAAGTGTGAAAATGATTGCTACAGAAAAAAAAACATATACCCTGGGGATGAAGAATAAAAAGAAAAAACATGATTTTCACGTATTTCCTATGTATTTCTTTATATTTTGCTAAATAGCGCCCTCAGGGATGACCTTGAGAAATTTCAAATATTGGGTCTTGTAGAGAATGAGTTGCTCTACCTACGTGTATATGCCAAATATGACGGTCATCATATCATACAATTTGGAGCTTTAGATTTTGACGCGCGGACGTTTGAGACGATGAGTGCGCTGGCAGCTGTCCATTGAAAGTTAACCGGTCGCGTATCAAGCTAAGACCAAAACCTCCAATCCATTTAGATTCAAAACGTTCCTATAAGCTACTTAAATACTGACAATGAAGATCCAGTCCGTCTGCACTTGTACAATGAGCCCGTGCAGGAAGTTAACCCCGACTTTTGTATTCGATACTCTGCGATGACAATGGATTGATAAAAAAAAGACATGTTTTCAGAATCCTGTTTTTCTAAAGTGCAGCATTACTCACAGGGTAATCACAAACGTCTTCTGCATGTCCAGATTTGGCAAAAAAAGGTCGAGCTTCAAGTTCCTATAGTATAGTACGAGTTGTTGAATATTGCACAGTATTTTGCCTTCCGATTTCTAGTCCCAAAAGGACATCACAGATCTGTCATGTGATCCGATTTAAAGCGTGATATTGATGTAATGTAATTCATTATCATGTAACATTGATTGGTGACTATTATATAGGAGTAAATCATGCATGCTGCTATGGGTAGATCGATCTAAAACAGAATCTATAGCTGCTTTACACCTAAGAAGGACCAGTCAATTTGGCGTAAATTATCAATCTTTTATTTTGCTGATAAAGAATGAGCCATAAAAATAAGCGATTGGCGTAAGTTGGGGACATCGTGTCATTCAAGGAAATATTGGAATCATAATATGTTAATCAAGATATATATTGTTATTGTTGCACTGTCAAGCTTTGCCAGGATATACTTTGCCTTTTAAAGCGCTCCCTAACGATACTCGCTTTGCATGCCACTCTAGATGCTGAAGGATCACGTGACATGCAGGGGCGGATCCAGGAATTCCGTAAAGGGGAGGCGCCTTGACAAAATTAAGGGGGCGCAAGTGCACCCCCCCCCCCATTCTTTAAATTTCTTTTGTTTGAACAAAAAATAAAGACGGGGCGCGCCCGATGCGCCCCCTATGGATCCGCCACTGACCATGGGTTCTATCACACCACGCGCCATCTCAGTTTGATCTTTGAACGATGGAAGGGTGTGAGATCGAACCCTACCATCGTTGAAAAGCTATCAGATCGTTTCTCTCTTTTATCCAATCAAAGTAACTCTGTTTCTCATCACAATTTTTAAAAATCTTTTATTCATACAATCGTGTATTTGGAATCTCACCGGGAAGTGTCTCAATTTTCAGATAGAACGTTTGGGGTTCGAAGCATGTCCGGCGAAGATGAATATTTGCCCACAACGTATAACGTCCCTCTCGTCGTCTTGATAGATACGGTCCTGGCTAGCTCTCTTAGTAGTGTCATAGTGTTGGTCATTGTTATCATTAATTGTTGTCTATATCTGTGTCGATTGCAACAACAACAACAACAACAACAACAACAACAACAACAATCTCAATGGATAAAGGTAGAGAGGTACCATTTTCAAGTGGTTTCGTTTCGTTTGAAGAGGGTCTGTTTTTTCATAGTTCATAACAATGTCAAGTGGGGATGTCCAGTGAGGATTACGTGGCTTGCAAAAGACTGCAACCCTCTGAAGGCAGTTTTATCTCCGCATCACTTTTAACATCATGTTTTCGGAAAAAAGAACGTCCTTAGAAAGAAACACCAACGCACGAATAATGTAAATTGTATGTCTGGATATACTTGCGTGTTTGGTTTTTTTTTTAAACGAAAATAAGCACACAGTCACCCCCTAATGATTACAATGCACTACATCCTTGCTTTCCTTTTACCTCTTTTTACAGTTACTGCATCAAGAAGCGTTTTCGCAGCTCTTTAAACGTGAACACCATACCCCCAACAGTGAGTATGAATATACCAGCACACTGCTTGTTATTATAGATAAACACCTTGTGTACGTAGATGTTATGTACTTTTTCTCTGCTCTTTCAAGATATATGTATTCTTCAATTCCATTCAATTCAAATTCATTTCATTTCAATTCATTTCAATTCAATTCGATTCAATTCAATTCAATTCAACTTAATTCAATTCAATTTGATTCGATTTGATTTGAGTGTATTTTCCACTTCTGGAAATTCGTTTTGTTTGAATTGCATAAAATATACAACACATCTGTACATGTGCATATGGGATACATACAGGACATAATGCAGGTAGGCCCTATAGCGTGGATACATAGGAATACAAAGGATATACAATAATATGAAATCAATATCATTGTCGAAAATACTCGACATTAGAAGAATTATAAAGTTGTATAGAGTCAAATTTGGTTTGTCTTGCACCAGTTATAAACCAGTTCAGGTATATATGCGAGATTGAATGAATTATTATAACAATAGGGCTCGTATCTTTATATAATTGTGTCACTGAAGTCTGACGGGTAATTCTACACCTCTCGCAATCACGTAAGTTCTGCAAGGGGAATCTTTAGCTCTAAAAATGTATCATTATAACTTATTAATTGTTGTGTTTGTGATTTCGACATGGTTCTTTCAGACGGAAACCCCAGAAGAGGACAGAGTTCCCTTGACAACGAAGACACAAACTAACAAACCAGGCAACAGTTCCCTTCGGCTTCGCTCTGTGGACACATTCAGAGGGTATGTGCATATAGTATGGGTGATGTATCATTGATTTTCATTATTTGTAATATGTTTGTCTACCAAGGCAAAGCAAAGATGACCTTGAACAGGGGCGAATCAGGGAATTCCTTAAAAAGGGGGTGGAGGGGGCGCAAAGTAGTTTATTTACAACTTCCGGGTTTGAGTAGTCAGCAGATATGCAAAAAAAAAGCGCAATACAATCGGCTGCCAAGGTTAGTTTCTTAAGAAAAACCAAATAAAAGAGGCGCACTCCCTTTGATTTTTTATTTTCATTTTCTTTTATTATTATTTTTTTACCAGAAAACAAAATTAAGGGGGGGGGGGCGGCGCCCGGTGCGCCCCTCCTGGATCCGCCACTGTTAAAGATCAGACTGAAATCGATTGATGAGTAATAGTAAGCACTACAACCAGTCGTTACACTCCCCACCCCCCCCCCCCCCAATAAAAATATAAAAAAACAACACCAACAACAACATTAAAAAACAAGGCTACCAGTCACTGCTGCCTGTACACTAAGAATAGATTATCGTCATGGACCAGAACACTGAGTATATACACCATTTACAGTATGCACCTTTGCATATTTGTTTTCCACACTGAGTGGTACTGGATTAATTAATGTCTAAGTAAGTAAGTAAGTCTAAGTACATTTTTATGTCTCATTATGTGACATTTATTTTGTACATGAATATTAAATGAATGAAATTTCTTTGCAAAAAAAGTCTAAGTAAACTGAACTTTGAAAGAACTGTCAAAAAATGATGTCTATGTGAATGACTTGTGCGTGTGTGTCTTAAGAGGTTGTAGACGTGAAGGAATTATGACATAATTCCTCAAATCTGACCTGTAACCGTTGGTTGGTGACGCTGTTGTTTTTGTCTCCTTTCACTCCGCTGCAGATTCGTCATAACTCATTTGGTATGTGGTACGTCTGGAGATGGACACTTCTTTTTCCTCTCTCACGCCGTCTGGTATGGTAAGCTATAAATATTATCACCTTTCCTTTTTCTCATTTTGCACTTTGTATTGAAAGAAACCTGCAGAGTATATCAATTCCTTCTCAGTTTCAGTTCTTTTCTATTTCAATTATTTCTAATGTCGTGGTGATATGATTATAATGAACTATTATGCCTTTTGGATTTATCAGCGTTTTGCGCGTGTACATGTGCGTGCATAAACGAAATGCGTGATAAACTGGTAAAATCTTAGCTTGGTAAACACATTGCTGTTATGTAACGTACCTTCAAGTACGTAGCACTGTCTCAGTCGCGTGTTTTCTGATTTTTCTTGTCTGTTATTGCATTCCATGAAAGTATCATCACCATTACGAATTCAGTAAATTTATAATGTTCTGACCTATCTATTTCTTATTGCAGGTATAACTGTGGCGGATTTTATGTTTCCTTGGTAAGTGTATTCAATAAAGGATAGAAGGAGGGAGAGGGAGAGAGAGAGAGAGAGGGAGAGAGAGGAGGAGGAGGAGGAGGAGTCGTAAGTGAGCACTGCAATGTTAAATTTGATCAAGTACTGGCACATATCGATGTGTTGCAAACGAACGAGGAGTATACAGAGAAGGAGCATTTCCTTTGAAAATATTGCACTTTTGCTAATATCAAAGTGACATCGGTAATGCCGAATATTTATTGATATGTCAGGATATAATATCAGATTCGATATTGTAGAAACATTGCGATATTACACATCAAAAAAACATTTGATTTGTTTTGTTTTGTTTTTAATCATGTCGCGTCAATTGTAAAAACGAAGAGCAACAGCAATTCCAAAACGATTTTATTATTTTTTTTTAAAGGTTTGTGTTCATCATGGGTACGTCCATCCACCTTGCCTTCAACATTCTCCTCTCCAAGGGTTGTTCCTTCTTCGAAATTTTTAAGAAGATCGTCAAGAGAAGTCTAATCCTGTTTATCCTGGGTGTATGCATTCAACGTGAGTTTCCACATACACTGCTAGGCAGCTAGGGAGTCAGAATGTAGGTGTCTTTTCCTTTAAGTTCAGCGCTGAGCAGGAGTTCTTGCACGTTCCTGATCTTAAGTCAAAATAGTCCTTTAACGGACAAGTTTGCCTTAATCGTATGTGTGGATTGAGTGAACGCAGTAATATAGTAGAACACATTAACGAGAGTTTGAGGCTTGTTGTGATTATCATTACTGAGCAGTCATGAAATGCCTTTGTCTAAATTTCAGAGGATCTGCTTCTAGATGTTCTATGCTTTCTTTGACTAACGGATCTTCTAGTAACCAGTTAATTTTTCTATTAGTACATTAGTCTCAGAGAGTTACTCTCGCCCTCACTACAGCCTCATCCACTTTTACTTGGACTTGTCTCAGTGTTACCGTGGAATTATACACACTCAAAGTCTAATTGAGTCGTAGCATGGCGCTCGAGTAGAACAGACGTGTTTTTTTTTCCGAGAGCACGCTGTAGCACGCTGTAGACTGGACAATTTTGAACAATGCCGTATGAGCTGAGAAGCGGGAACATGACACAAGAGACCCGGCCAGCATCCCGCAAGTTAAGGGCTATGGAGACCCAGACTGAGCAAGCAGCCTCGGAGTTCGAAAGTTTTGTCAGGAAGGGCATTTCAGATATTCGTGAAATGCTTACGGGTTTTGAGGAGGCTCTAGAATTTCAGAGTAGACGCACTACTGTATTAGAACAGAAAGTTGAGCCACTGGAGAGAAAAGTAAGCAATTTGGACAGTCGCATGCAATCTTTTGAACAGCGTGTTCAACAGATCGAATTCGCAGAGAACAAACTGGAACGTTTTTCTCGCCGCAACAACTTTCGAATTGTCGGAGTACCACAACTGCCGAATGAAAACCCCATGCAAGTAGCTACAAATTTGCTCAAAGATTTGTTTGGACTGGTCGACCCGAAAATTGAGCGTGCCCACCGAGATGGACCTCAGCTGAAGAACCTCCCACGTCATCTTCTTGTGAAGATGCTCTCCTACCAGGACAAGCGGTACATCGTTTCCCAACAGAGAGCTAAGTTAGAGAAGGAGAAATTCTACATAATAGATGACTTAACGAAGAAAGACCGAGAAGAGAAGAGAAAGTGGAAGAAAGAGGTACAGCAAGCCTTTCAGGTGGGAATACGCTATCACTTTTCCGCTGGGAGATGGCGGGATGGGCGTGGCATTCCTGCCGCTTTTTACGCAGCCGCTACTGGCCCGGGCAATACAACCATCCACCCGCTTGACACTCGGGATGACACTCCCCATCGCACTACGCGCTTCTCCTCGGCCAGTAGCTCCGGGAACCGAGTCAGCGAAGGCCGTTCACCGCATATTGATCCCGCACACAGCCCTACAGTGATCTACTCGCACAGCGATGACACCCCTCCGCCCCTCACCCGTATTGTCACTGCCATGGTTCATACCCACCCTGAGTAGTTGTGTCCACAGGTTGAAATTACTAGTAAGTCGCTATTACTTAACTCTTAATCTTTAGGAGATGGCGGGATGGGCGCCATATCAGCCTTCGGATATGCACTTAAAGCCAAAGGACCGGTATATCGCCTGTGTTAATTTCATTTGCAGCCGCTAGCTGGGTATCATTCGTCTATGCATCGTTGTGCCCGGTCGCTCGGTAGTAAGAACGTCGTTACATCAGTTTCGAAGACGCAGCTACGGCGAAAGGAGCGGTAAATCGTATCGTGACCACTGTTCATTTCATCCGCAGCCACTGTAGCTGGGTATCATTCGTTTTTGGATCCTTTTGCCCGGTCGCTCGGTGTAAAAAACGTCGCTATATCAGTCTTTGGACACTCAACTACGGCCAAAGGACCGGCACATCGCACTGTGACTATCATTCATTTCATTTTGCTGCCGCTAGCTGGGTATTTTGTCTGTGAATCCTCACGCCGGTCGCTCGGGGTTTCGTTCGTTACTATTTCAGTCCTAGACACGGCAGCTACGGCCAAGATCGGCTTACCGCACTGTGAGTTTGTAGTCGTGCATTTACATCCTTATGTTCTGCCATATTCTAAGCACCTAAACAGCAGCTCCATATTCACGCGAGTCAATATGTGATACTGTTTCAGTTCTTATGCCGAAATTGTTTTTGCTCTAAACGGCTTTTTATATGTTTTCTTGTAGGAATCGTGCTTAGCAGTGCGGCTCTCGGAATCGGAGTCTGATTCGTGTTTGTCATAGCAGCCATGTTTTGGAAATGTTTTTTGTTTTTTCTCGAAGCAAGCCTGATTTTGTATTTTCATGTTAAAAGGGATAGAGGAAAGAACAAATACATATGTCGTATTAGCTCTACGTTTTCAATGCAAGTTGATGTGTGTGGTACCAAGCTCTCATACTATTGTATTAGAAGTGTTTCGGGATCAGTTAACTTACAAAGTCTGTTTTTAATGAGGTTGTGTTTTTTGAGTAAAAGAACCTACTGTTATCTATGAATGCATTTGGTATATATTCATTGAACGTCAGAGGTCTTCGTGACAGAGTTAAACGCTTAGAAATGTTTAACTGGTTACGTAGTAAAAACGCAAATATTTTTTTCATTCAAGAATCTCATTCCTCCCCTCAAGATGAAAGTATATGGGCGAAAGATTGGGGACATGGTGTAATTTATTTTTCTCATGGTGCCTCAAACAGTAGAGGTGTTTGTATATTGTTTAAAGACGCCTCGCTGGTTACAATTAATAAACATTATTGTGATAATAATGGAAGACTTCTTATTTTGGACGCTTTGCTTGATAATCAAAAAATTACGCTTGTCAACGCTTACGGTCCAAATATTGATGACTCTTTGTTCTTTTTTGATGTTTTGGAGAAACTGTCTGAATTTGACTGTGAGTCAATTGTTTGGGGAGGTGATTTCAATTGTGTTTTAGATGTTAACCTAGACAAGAAAGGAGGCAGAGCAATTACTCATTATAATAGTGTTGCTTGTATAAATGAAATAATGGAAGAATATAATCTTATTGATGTATGGAGATTTAGAAATCCTAAAACTCGTACATATACTTGGCATTCGAGAAATATCTTTTGTCGTTTAGATTTTTTTCTTATATCATGTAATTTAGTTGTTCAAGTTGACAAATGTGAGATCTCTCCTGGTTTTAAAACAGATCATTCAGCAATATCCCTTAATTTTTCTGTAGTAAATGAAATCAGAGGACGTGGTTTTTGGAAATTTAATACATCTCTTTTACAAGATGAAACATATGTTGAACAGATTCGTAATTGTATTAAAGAAACTAAAACTTTATATTTTGAAATTTTAGACCCAAATACTTTTTGGGATTTTTTGAAATGTCAAATGAGATCTTTGACTCTTAGATACTCTATTCAGAAAGCAAAACAGAATAAGAAATATGAAAATGATTTGCTTGAGAAAATAGGTAATTTAGAATCTGATTATGTTCTTAATCCTTGTGATTCTCTGGCCCAACAGATAAAATGTTACAGAGATGATTTAAATGTTTTGTATGAAAAGAAAACTCAGGGTGTCATTATTAGATCCAGAGCAAACTGGGTCGAGAATGGTGAAAAGAACACTCGATATTTTTTGAATTTGGAGAAAAGGAATCAGAGACAAAAACTTATTACCAAACTTTACAATGATAATGGTGAACTTGTTTCATCGACAAAAGATATTTTAAACACTGTCAAAGATTATTATAAGTTGATTTACACGTCGTGTAATCCTCCTACTGTAGAGTTTGAACATTTGTTACCTAGAGACACTCAGGAAATTAAATTGTCTGAAAATTTAAAAGAAAAATGTGAAGGTTTGATCACACTCAATGAATGTCTACACAGTCTTAAAACTATGAAGAATAATAAAACTCCAGGAACTGACGGCTTCCCGTGTGAATTTTACAAATTCTTTTTTACAGATCTTGGAGAAATGTTACTTAATAGTTTCAATTTCTCTTTTACTTCAGGCAAATTATCCCTGGACCAAAGGAGAGCAATCATTAATCTTATTCCAAAAAAAAATCAGGATTTACTTTTTTTGAAGAATTGGCGGCCCATATCTATTCTGAATACTGATTACAAGCTTTTGGCAAAATGTCTTGCCCAAAGGTTAAAGAAAGTGTTGTCTGATATAATAAGTTGTGATCAAACCGGTTTTATGAAGGGGCGATTCATTGGTGAAAATATTAGACTGGCATTAGACATGATTGACTGTGAAGCTACTGGTTTTATGCTGTTAGCAGATATAGAAAAGGCATTCGATAAACTGGAATGGTCATATATGTTTCAAGCCTTAAGATACTTTAACTTTGGAGATGATTTGATCTCCTGGGTGCAAATTTTGTATACTGATATTCATTCTTGTGTTTTAAATAATGGTCATGCCTCTGAGTTCTTTAATCTTACGCGAGGTGTGCGCCAAGGATGCCCCCTTAGCCCGTTACTGTTTATAATCTGCAATGAAATAATGAGTATATGGATTAAAAGAGATGATAACGTTAAAGGGATCATAATCAATGATGTTGAAATAAAGATAAGTATGTATGCTGATGATACAACATTTTATGTTCAAGACACAAACTCTCTTGCCAGAATTATGTATATTATAAATCAACTGAAAATATATTCTGGCTTGTGTATTAACCGCAACAAATCAGATGTTATTGCTTTAGGATATTACAAAGCCCATCCTCCAGATGTATCCTTTTTGGGTTTCACATATTCACCAGGGCCTTATCGCCTTTTGGGTATACGTTTTACTACAAACCCAAATGACTTATTTGAACTCAATTTTAAGCCTAAAATGGAATTACTGAAAAGAATTTTTAGAGTTTGGGCTCCTAGAAATTTAACCCCAATAGGTAAGATTACTCTTGTTAAATCTCTCGGTATATCTCAATTAGTATTTTTATTCTCTGTTCTTCCAAAGCCTCCAGATGATTTCATAAAAGAAATTGAGTCTGTTATATATTCATTTATATGGAGCAAGAAGCCAGATAAGATCAAACGTAAAATTATTATTGGAGATTATAGTGAGGGAGGACTACGAATGATACACATTCAGTCAATGATTGTTGGTCTTAAAACCGCATGGGTAAAACGCTTTTTAAACCCTGATAGTAGGGGTAGCTGGAAATGCTTTTTTGACTTGTCAATGAAAGATCTCGGTGGAGACTTATTTTGGATTTGTAATCTTGATTGCAAGGATATGATTAATCAGGTCGGAAATATATTCATACGAGAAATTCTTGTCTGCTGGAGTAATTTAGTTTTTTTCTCAGAACCCTCCTGACAGATATATTCATAATCAGGTTATATGGAATAATTCTTGCATTAGAATTAATGGAAAAGTTGTTATTAAGCATAATTGGATAAATAAAGGTATTACGAGAATTTATCATATTTTGAATGAACAGGGTAATTTTCTTTCATTTTCACAATTTAGAAATAAATATGAAATTCAATGCAATTTTTTGGATTTTTTTTCCATCATATCTGCAATTCCTCTTAACTGGAAAAATCTTGTTAAAAAACCTCAAACTCAAGATAAAAATTATCAAGAAGAACTGATTCTTGAAATTAAGAAAGCTCCTAAAGTATGTAGATTTATTCATAGAAAATGCGTAGATAATTTTCGTGAAGTTCCAAAATCACAAGAAAAATGGAATTCAATTTTGATAGAACCAGTCACTGACTGGAAAAAAATCTATCTCATTCCTTTTAAAAGTTCATTGTCGACAAAATTGCGTTATTTTCAGTTCAAGATTCTACACAACATCCTCGGGGTGAATAAACTGCTAAAACAAATTGGTTTGTCAGATTCTGATTTATGTACCTTTTGTTTAGATACAACCGAGACAATTACACATTTGTTCTGGGAGTGCCCTTATACTCAACGTTTTTTGAGAGAGTTCCAAAGACAAGTTTTGAAAGATGAAGTTATTCTCACATTTAACGATTTCATATTTGGAATCTTAAATGGTCCTTTCACTACATTGAATTCTGTTTTTTTTTATATGCCAAATATTACATATTCGCCACAAGATGTAAGAACGGTACATTATCTTTGGCGTTATTTCAAAAAGCTTTGAAACATTATTATGAAATTGAAGAAATTATATATTTAAAACAAGGTAAAATCACTGTGTTTTTAGATAAATGGAGACATGTTCAACTTATTTGAACTGTCTGATGTTGTTTCGTTACAGTGTATTTCATGTTTCTTGATGATTCAAGGATGGGGCTGATGCAACACTTTCATTTGGTTCGTAGTCAAATATATGGAGGTATTTTCTCTCGGAAACTGGTAACATTCGATTTTGTTTGTAGAAAATAATTCCATACTTGGAATCCACCTTGCATACATTTAGTTGTTGCAACGTCAGGTGGATATTGACGTGTTTACGGGTTGCCTGGAGCAACCTTTGCCGGGGAGGTATGCATGAAAATAGTTTAAAGGTCTATGTACCCGCGAGTTTCTTTTAACGTTGTTATGATGTAATTTTATTTATGCATGCTTTCGGGCAGGGTATGGCAACCCGGTGGCTTTCTAGGAGCCTACCTGGGTGTGGCGTGTGTAATGTAAATGTATACACTGTACATACTTTCGGGCAGGGTGCATCCTTGGCGTTCCAATGGCTTGCCGGAAGTCCGCTGGGGGCCTGCCAGAGCGTGGGGACGGCGGGTGAATTTTGTATGCTAATTTCTAGATTTTCTGTCCATGGGGCCTATTAGTATTTACGAATTTCCTTTTATTAGCTGTACATTGCAATGTGGCTGTGCGTGGCCCTGTCGCTGTGCTCAAGTGTTACACTTGTGTACGGCGGCGGGGCTGTGTGTAGTCAATTGCAATGGTCCTGTGGAAGTTATTCAATGTGCACTCGTCGTCGCCATGTCGGGCGGGCCTGGGCGGGCTTTCGGACTGCCAAAAGTTATTTTATCCTATTTTCGCATTCTCGCATGTACGACCCTTTATAGTATGTTTTTTAGTAAGAAGATATTTAAATATTTGAAAAAAAAGTATAAAAACACAGATATGTGTTTAAATTGTTTGTATCAAAGAAATGTTTTTGTGTTGAAGTAATAACTTTGTAATTCATTTATCCTCTGTAAAATTATGTTGCTTCGAGAAATCAATAAATTCTATCATTTGAAAAAAAAAAAAAAGTCTAATTGAGATATTGAAGTACTAGATCTGAGTCCATTTCATCTCGATTTGTACACTGGGAACTAACTCGTTTAGACTAAAGTGGGATTAGCTATATGTCACGCAGCCTTGATGCACCTACCGCAGGAGCGCATCGTTGGGTTAGTTTCTAAATTAGTGGCCCGTTGCATGAAACTTACCATTGAATTTCAATGGTAACTACCGTCAAAATTAGGCGTCACAGCCAATCAGCATCAAGGATTATAAAATTTACCGCTAATTTGAAGATTTACCGCTAGAAAGGAGCGGTAAGTCCAGCGGTAAGGGTTTTATGCAACAGGGCCCCGATCTACATCGCAGCGAAAGTCGAGAACATTGAATCGGAGATTAATGGTGATGTCCGAAAGTCTAAGAAACTAGTTTGAATCCATCTCCAAATTGCACACTTTCTTCTTATTCAACGCCTCCCTGCAACAACTCGTCCACTACAAAAAGGAACTCCATGATAATGTGATAAATCGTGGCATGTTCTGGGACCATTCACCCAACCTCCTCGTTATAATTCTGCACCCCTGTTTATCAGAACGTTGTTGAATAATACATTCAAAAATTTGGACTTGTCCGAAAAATTAGGATGGGAGCGGGGGCAGCGTACCTCAACAAGCAGCCGGCCAATTATGCAAACATACACCCGAATTTCTAAAAACTTCAGGCACACGTTAGCTCTATACGCTGTATTTATACAAGCAAACTTCGCACGAAACAGTTTTGTTTTCATGACGCATGCCCATCATTTATTATGAAGACATCGGTTAGTCTGAAATAGAAATATGAGGTAAACCGCAAAACAAAACTAAGAACGATGAGAGTGTGAACAAATATCAACAAATTCTATGATTTCATTTTCTGTAACGAGTGTCAGCACCAAGATACAATGTAATTCGTCTCTCAATATTCTTCTCACATGAAGAAGTCTGCAATTTTCATTTCTTTGTTTTATCCTTTTTCAGGAGGACTGAAGAAAGTAACTGTGAAAAATAAGTGCTACGCGTAAATGAAAAACCTACACTATCTCACTTAACTTGTAATCGTCAAATGACCAAAAATAAATTGCAGCATAATAAAGGCCGATCTTGTTTTTTCTTCCGGCTTTGTGTTCCATAGCTCAAAACGACCTGCTAACTCTTCGGATACCAGGTGTCCTGCAACGATTTGGAATCACGTACTTTATAGTAGCTTCGTGTTACCTCTTCTCAAGATGGCTCCAAGCACGCAGGAAAACAGAGAGAACGGTGGGTGCATGTTCGCAGCTAAACCTACCTCTTGTTTGCATGATGGAAACCCCCTCTGCGTGTTTCAGTATAGGAAAGATGTGGAGACGGTGTGGTGGTGGGGGGTGGGGTTGAGTATGTGTATGATGAAATGAATAAAATGATTTTAAAAATGTTTGAGATTTATGTTTATGATTGTGGGGGTGGTGATTTTTATTAAAGATTTCATTCACACTCCTTAAAGGAAACCCAAAACCCAAAGAGAAATGTGGATTGAGTGAAATCAGCATCATTAGTAGAACAAATCAGTGAAAGTTTGAGGAAAATCGGACAATCGATACAAAAGTTAAGAATTTTTAAAGTTTTGGTGTTGGAACCGCTGGATGAGGAGACTACTAGAGGTTATTACGTATGTGTGGACAACATGATAAAGAAAATATAAAGCGAATCAAACAAAAATTCATTTTTCATGAAAATTATACATTCCATCAATTCGATACTGACATATTTGTTAAGGGTAGCAATCATTCCCCCTGCGTTCTGAAAGCAGTTAGTCAAGTGCTCTTTCATAATGCTGCAAAAGTGAATTTTTGTTGAAGTTTCTTTATAATTATTTTCTTTTTATTGTTGTCCACACACACGTCATAACCTTTAGTAGTCACCTCATCCAGCCATTCCAACACCAAAACTTTAAAAATTCATAACTTTTGCATCGATTGTCCGATTTTCCTCAAACTCTCACTGATTTGTTCCACTAATGTTACTGCTTTCACTCAATCCACATTGCTGTTTGGGTTTGGATTCCCTTTAACAGGAAATACCGTGGTTTGTATATCTCTTTTGTATGTACATTAATTTATGTACATATGAATATTTAAGTGGAATGTTGATGTGTCCAGGAGATACAAGAGATATACATGTTTGGTGTGTGTAAGTGGGATGTATAACTATGAACGTTTTTACCTGTAACATTTTATGTAATGAACGTTGGCCTCAGGCCTATACAGTCATCACAATACCCCTTTCCTCACGTTACTGTGGTCATAACAGCACCGTAATTACCACTTTCATTTAATTCTGCGATCATTTTTTTTTTTGTTGTTGTTTGTGTTAAAATGTACATACCTATTCGGGCACATCTATTTAGCGACGAGTTTCGAAATCTCTCCAGTTTCTTCACTTTGAATCTTTGCAGAACTCGTGTTTCCTGATGTTCCGTGATATACTTCAATACATAGAGCTGCCGGTAGCTGCGTTGTGTGTTCTTGTTCACGTAATGGTCACTTTCTACCTACCCGTACCTGGATGCCCTCGGTAGGTGACACTAAAAGTAAATTTTGACATTAAAGTGCGACACATTTCATTTGAAAATGACTTTAATGAATAAATCTACCTAAGACGAATAGAATCAGAATCCGCGGTCGATATACTAACAACTACAATCAATTTTATAATACTCTGGGTTTCTACGTGAGTATGAAAATTTACTACGAAGGCCAAAGCTTTGGTTATCTACAGCACAAGTGTCATATCTGGGACACTGAACAATAATATGGCTACATCACCACCAAACGTTTACGATGAAGCGACATGAGCCAACTTTATTTCTTGAGGGCGAGTGCGAATTCTCGATAATAAATAGAAACTTCTCCACCCACGTGGATTTCTCATATTACTTGCAAAATGTGTGTTTTTTTCCTTCAAATCACTGAGGATTTGTGCATAAGTCAATGGAAAGCTTGTGTGGCAATGACGTGTCATAAGCATTACGACCCTCAGATTTTCCTGATATCACTGTTTAGTGTAAATTATGTGTTTAAAGTCCGATTTAGTTTTTCAAGTTTCCAAAAGTGTTAGTTTTTCTCATGATGCAATTCTGTCCGACGATGAGTACAGTGGTTATCAGGGTCCGGGAGGACCGCTGGTTGGGGTGAACGGAGAGCTCACCAACTGCACCGGGGGAGCTGCCGGCTACATCGACCGCGCCTTCTTCACCCCTGCCCATCTCATCAAGACTGGGAAGATAATCAGAGTATACCACAACACTGTACCTCATGACCCCGAAGGAATCCTAGGCACGCTAAATTGCATTGCCCTCTGCATTTTTGGTCTTCAAGTAAGTAATATCTCGCTGATTTAGTTCATCCTTTGAAAGGGAATGTTAAGCAGAGGCGGGTGAGGGTTGAAGTGTGAAATTTCAATTTGTATCCCTCTACAAATAAATTTGTAAGATCACAACTGCTGATCTATGATTTAACAAGCATGTCGGAAAAAAAAAAGAACCAGGTGACTCGAACTTGTCATCTATAACGCTTTCCGGGCGGCGAAACAACCACCATGCTATTCCTGCTTGCCGGCAATTGCGATCTTACAAATTTCATATGTAGAAGCTTCACACATCATATTATACTTTGCTGTCTCAAGCAAACGTCATAGAACTACAAAAGGAAACAATGACTGTTGTATTTTCTGCTTTGTAAAGAGCATTGCATCTATTTAACCCTGTATATAAACCAACAAGAGGGCGTGACCACAAGTGACTGCCGCGAATTTTCACTTTATGAAGTAGAGCAAAACATTCAGTTTGCTAAAATTGGGAGATAAGATATTGCATGAAAGAAAACAAAATATAACACTAATCAGCGCTTACACACAGACATGTTTTCAAATGTATTTTCGCATTTTCACAGTTTCACATTTTTACATTAAGTATAAGAACAAATGAAGGATCATCTTAGCATTGTTAATTAAACTGTAAGAGGACTTCACAAAATTTTACAATTTACACAAGTTGGTATAATCACTGAAAGGTCGTGGGACTCTTTCCTATGGAATTCGACTTATTTGTATTCTTTCTAATAGCTTTCTATACTTAATAACAAGTTTGATTTTGATTTATTCCAAGAATTGCAAAATCTACTCAGCAAGATGCGACTGAAATTAATGGCATTTTCATCTTTTCAAGGCTAACAGAATTTCATTGAATGTCCTCCTCTTGTGCACACAGGCTGGCAAAATCCTTCATCATTTCCAGAGTGTACGGGGACGATTGGTGCGCCTTTTGATGTGGGGCTTGTTGTTGGTTAGTAAAGAAGTAATAATAAGATTGACCAGGGAAGTGGGACGATACCTCTCTGGATATATATATAGTCTTGTCAAGACTCCTGAAGAAGGCGGAGGCCGCTGAAAAATTGAGTCGAATAAACTCATTCTTTATTGGCAAAAAAAAAAATGCTTTACCAGTTTATTTCTTCATTTCTTCGTGGAGCCAATACGTGAATTCTCAACATGTTAAGACACACACACACACACACACACACACACACACACACACACACATATATATATATATATATATATATATATATATATATATTATATATTTCTTATCATATAGCAGAAATGGACAGAGATACACATGCATCTTGGAGAGTGAACTGTGGGTGAATGCACAGAGGCCAAACTCATTTGAAACCACCTTTGTGAATTCGGACCATAGTATCCCGACGTGACGAAAATGTATCAATCAAAGAAACCGTAGCATGATCATAAAGTTGGCAGAATGTTTGTGTTGATATCATGTACATTACCTGCATGTGCAATTCTTTTGTGTTTCAAAGCTCTGGGCACCATGTAGGCCTACAAATCGCATTACAGCAAAGTAGAAATTGTAATGTTAGAATCACTGAGCGTATCGATGAGCATAAAAGTATCCGCGAATGCAAGAATAAACAAAACCAAAAGAAAACAAAAGCACACTCACTCACATAATTATTAACACCAAGCAATCATAACCCTGGACTTAGTACTCGAATAATCAGAATTTACTGTTATGCCACATCATCACCATAATGAGTGTTGAGGATAATTCCCCCATCAAATTACAGTATTTTCATTTTTCGTTACCCGTTGTTCGACTTTGTAGATCACCTGCAGCGCTGTACTTTCCAAGTGCACCATGGCAGACGGCTGGATCCCCCTCAACAAAAATCTGTGGTAAGATGGTCCGACATCCAAAATAAGTGTTTTGTGGTGATCAGCATAAGAATCAAACTGTTGTGATTGTCGTCTTTTATGACGGATTTGCTGTCAAGTGTACGTTTGAAAATACAATGGGATCATAAAATGCAATTTATACAGCGTATCTTTCACTTAAAACACTACACCTTCCAGACCATTTTTCACAACAGCAGCAAATGACTGTGAGCTAACTTTTGTATCTTATCTAGAAAAGTGTAGAAAAGTGGTTGCTCGCATCATTACAAGCAGTCATTACCCGCAAGCATGATGCATGCTTATGATGCATAGCTTGTCGAACTTCACATTTTATGTTCCTCCCGATTACTAGTATGTTGTAAGACATGGCAACATTTCACTGATAGTCAAGAAAATAAATGGACATACCTGTACAATGAGGAAACATGAGAAATAGACAACAGAAGTGAATAAATGAATTTATTGGATCTTGTTTGTATCATAGTTGCACTTCAAATCTGCTCCCTCCAATCAATCAATCAATCAATCAATCAATCTATCTATCTATCTATCTATATATCTATCTATCTATCAATCAAACAATTTACGAGGGTGTCTTGGAATGTTTACACGCTTTAAAACATTCCTGTCTTGCAGAACGACTTTTTTGTACACCCCAAGCGGGTTCACAATTTCATTGTATAATATTTCCCCAATTCTTTTCCTTGTTTTCATAAGTATATTGTGTCATCTATTTCATCTTTTTTTTTTTTTAACCAACAGGTCGTTTTCGTTTATTTGCCTGACCGGGGGTGTTGGCTTCCTTGCCACGGCTCTTTTCCACGTGCTCATCGACGTCACACACTTTTGGAACGGATCGCCACTATTCTACCCAGGTTCGTGCTTTGCATGGTGGGAAAATGATTGATTTTAAAGATTCGTAGGAGACACAGAAGGTTTTCAGACTTTCGAAAACTTGTCATTCAACATGTTTGGAAATACAAGTGTACCTTTACATAAACTGGGTATAAAACTTGCTCGTTTCCATATTACTTATCACTATGATTAAGAAAAGACATTGCAAAGAAGCATTATATGCAAGTTATGTGCGATCCGTTTGAGAAAGTGTATCAAATTGCCCTTTATGTCATAGCAGTATTTTAGCAATGATTGACATAATTCGTCACTGGCAGAATCTTAGGTTTGGAAGTTTTGTTTTGTTTTTTTGCGGGGGGAGGGGGCGTATTCAGGTAATCTGAAGAAAAATAGTAGAAATATCAAAAATATAACAAAACATGTGCTCTGAATACTTAGGTATTATTATCGTCATTATTATCATCATCATCATTATTATCAACATTACTATAATATACTTCTACTAGTATGTATTTTCCTCTGATTTCTTTTTGCTGTCTAGGCATGAACACCATGCTCCTGTACATCGGTGCTGAGATCATGACATCATATCTCCCGTTTTCTTGGACCCTAATCGTTGGTAACCATGCTGAATACATATTTATGGGGTACTGGTCAATGACGTTGTGGGTATGTATAGCCTACCTCGCCTACCGTAAGAAATTTTTCGTGAAAATTTGATTCATCAACTAGCGCAAGTGACTGACTAGACAGGTATTTTTCGACTCAGCATGACCAGTGTTAAACATGGGTCGATTCTCGTCGTTAATTGCAGAAAAGCCTGTATTGCCGGTAATCAACGGAAATTGTATGTAACCTGGAGAGAACAAGGAATCCTAAGATGTATAGTTGCATTAAATAAATGCTAGTCATTGTTATGATAGATGTAGTTATGGTAGATATAGGAAAGAGCATCTATTGTATGACAGGGGCGCACCAGAGGAATGCAATACTCCGAGATCAAGGAATGTATCCGATTATGAAAGAAAGGCTCTGCTGGAAACACGCTACGCTGTGAAGCATCCAACAACGTACAAAAAGACGTTGTTTTACTTCTTGTTTTTTTTTTCCGTTGGTCCTATAGTTCTTTGTCCATTTCCTCAATTGTCTGTAACAATATGAAAGAAATAAGGGAAGCAATACATTTGTAACGGATTACCAGCATTCATTTACATTCACTTTCAAGGTTGAAAAAAAAGCAAAAGGGATTGCTTGCCGCTGATGTAAGAATTTGCAGATTTGAAGTCAAATTTAGTACGTAATATTACTGTAGAACAGATTCGTTCACGTGTTTGCACTGATTTTGCTAATAATTGCAATGAACATTTTTGTTCTTACTTTCTTTGCTATTCTTTGTATAATATTGGTCAGTAATCATAATAGAAACTTTTTTTTTAGTAATTATCAGTACAGTGTACAATCATAACTTACCGATGATGCCGTCGTTTATGATAATGTTTTTACGTAATGTTATGCATAGAACCAACACTGACCAAGGATCGCGCAAGGACGGACGGTAGGGGCTTGGGTCTACTGTCCCCACACTCTTTACTCTTGAAGAAGTTGAAACAATCGAAAAAAAAATAACCAATAATCCATGACTTTCCCAGGTTCCGTAAGGATATCGGGGGGGGGGGGGGGGGGGCCTGACAGAGGACTCACTTTTTTCATGAACCCTCGGCCAGATGCCCCCTCCTCCCCCTCCTCCCCCTCCTCCCCCTCCTCCCCCTCCTCATCCCTGCACTGAGAAAAAAAAAATGTTCCTAACGCACTAATGCTTAGATAGTAACTTCAATGTCATTGTTATAAATATGTTCATTTTGTTTTCTTTAATGGAACGTTTTGGTACTGTATTGTTGTGTTCGTGTACTCATGCCATTCTTGTTTTGTTCGCTGAAGATGTTTGTAGGATCTTTCGAACGATTCCCATCACGGCTAATGTTCAAAAAGTTAACTTGTGTTTGTTACTTCACAATGTTAGAATTTCTATTTTGTCTTGTTGATAGTGTTATTTTTCGAAGTGTGTTCGTCAATATGTAACGGCGTATAACAATTCATTCGCAAATGTTAGAGCTTGTCATTTAAGTTTTCTTCGAGAAACGTTCGCACCACATGCATTACATATGGAATATATGGTATGTTCTGTACTATTTGAGAATAAATGCTTTACACTTCATGAGAAAGGTTAATGTTACATGTCTAATTGGTTATTTACCATATCCGTCATACTTTTGTACACGCACACACACAACACAAACACTCCCACCCACTTGTTATATTTATATTTATATTATATATATATATATATATACATATTTATATTATATATATATATATATATATATTTATATATGTACATATATATATATACGTATTTATATATGTATATATATATATATATATATATATATATAAAACACAAGTATCATACATATGACTATTGTTACTATCATTTGGTTGTGCGTGAGTGCTGCGTGCGCACTTTTGTGTCCATGCCCCGCGATTTCAATTTGTGATTTACCCAGGTACATACTTCTTCTTTTAATTCTTTAATATGCACTCATGAAACATACAATCTGAGAACAAGGCAAGAGTTTTTTTTTCTCTAAAAGAGAGTGAAACTATTGAAATGTTTCAGTTTTAAGGCGCGGTAAAGACCCGTTTTTATCAACTCGGACGCCAACACAGGAAATTCTTCTAATTCACTTTTATTCGTACATCACTTCAAAAAGATACAAAGACATCACTTCACAAAACAATGAGAAATGACAAAATTTTCCTATTTACTCAAGCACAAAGTGTACATTCACATACAACTCCGTTTACATAACTACCCCCTCCCCTCCTTAGCTAGACAATGTACAGTGCAATGACTGCATGGACAACAACACAAGAGATTCGAGGTCGCGCGCTCACCTGAATATTGCAAGTTCACCTTTCACGCTCTTGCAGAATTTTTACCTGAGAACAAAGAAAAACTAGAAGGGGAGGCGGAGACAGCCGAGGGCATTCACGGGGTAGGGGGCATGGTATTTACTCTAATACACTGGTAAAACAAAACAAAAAAGCTGCCAAGTACAATGTTTTTAGGAAATTTACCTCTGCAGCCCCCCCCCCCCCCCCCGAAAAAAAAAAATCGGAATGTATATAGAAACACGCCTCGACCGATAAATCTGCCTCTTCTTCGACGGTTTTTGGTAACTGTATTGTCGTGATGGCAAATGATCTGCACGAAGGACGACTCATGACTCACTACGCACGACGGACACCGGACAATGAGTAATCGCAATAGTTCGCTTGAACCTTTGGCGCAGGTGAGCTAAAAACAAAGATTTAGCATGCAGACAGATATCATGAAGAATTGGGTACACCGGACGACTTTTGTACGGTGGACGAAATACCCTAGGTCGGAATCCTCCAGACAGTATACATTCAAGGAGATGCCCTATACCCGCTAGGTCCCCTTTTGATCATGGTGGAACAATGGATACCAGCAGGTAGTAAGATATAAAAATTCGCAAAATCCTCCGAAAAAGAGTGACTAGGCTAAGCGCAGATGAAATCGAAATACAGCATTTTCACAGATGTCGACATGAGTCATTGTTATCCCCCTAATTTCTTATCATACCCATTTACTCATCAAAGATGTATCAGTGTCTGTACAAGATACATATTGATTTGACGATAGTTTGTCTTAGTTTCTGAATTGTTTTTTTTTATGCTGAAAATTTCTATTCATCTTTATAACTATTCTCAAAGTAAGTTTCGAGAAAGCACTACTCAAGCGGTGAACCTGTCTTTAATCGTATGACAATGCGTTGCCGTGCGCTGGGGCAGCAGCGTTGATGTTCGCTGGGGCAGCAGCGTTGATGTTCGCTGGGGCAGCAGCGTTGTTGTTCCCCGGGACAGCAGCGTTGTTGTTCGCTTGGACAACAGTAGCGTTCTGGCCGATCCGGGGCTTAGAACAGACTTCTCGAACACGCTTGAGCCCGAAGGAAGAGAAGACAACTATCCCTTGGAGAGAGTTCAGGGCAATGAACACATACCAGAATGCTTCTGCTCTGAATAAACTCGCTGCAAATCCGGACACCCACGTGAAGCCAAGGAGGAAGGATATCTGTTATATGAACACATGGAAAGAAGTTTATAACGAATACCATAGTAACTTACTAATACAGAAAAATAACATCGAGGTATATTATATTTTTGAGCACTTTATTGATCTGGACCAATATTCATGCTAGTCTTGGACCTTAATTCAACACACAATATCACACAAATTTAAGTGAAATCAGTGATGTGGGAGCGCTATGGCATTGTGGATACGACTCCCGACTCCCAATTGGAGGACCCGAGTTCGATTCCCGCCCAGTGCTTACGTTCTTGGACGAGATGTTTTTTAATTACCATGTCCCTCTCGACTCAGGTGTATAAATGGGTGCCTGGCAACGCTAAGGTAATAATAATTGCAGAACCCTCTGGTAGAGGAGTAGAAACACTTAAGGGGCTACCCTGGAGAAATAATTAAACCTTATTGTCGTTGTTATCATTATCATTGATATTATCATCATTATGGTACGATAACACTTACTTTTACGTGAATTAGCAAGTCCACTGTCCTGTTTCGGGTCTTGACGCTTTCTGGACTCGCATGATTGACTTGTTGACGAACTCTCAGGATATTTCTAGCGGTCAGGACGAAAAGGATTCCGTTGACGAGGAGGCACACAGTGGATGGAATTCCAAAAGCAATGACATTTGCCATTGTAGGGGTGATCCAGCACATTCTCCCCGCGTCACCGTAAATCTGCATCTGCTGAACTAAAGGGAGGAACTGGAGGGCAAGAGACGTGCCGACTATGAGCAATGGGACACCCCAAGCAAAGGTCGAGTAGGCCAGGAGCTTCTTGGTCTTCTTCCTGTTCGCTGCCAGGGCTGTGGCTGGTTTCGCAGACAGAGTGACGAAGAGGTCATATGCAACAACCGTCTTCCAGAAGAAAGCGGCTAACCAGAAATAGTGAGACAGAGCGGCGATGACGATGCAGACCTCGGACCAATCAGTGACAAAATCTGCGACAAACTCTATCAGAATGTGAGAAAGTAGAAGCGCGAGCACCAGGTTCATCACAACCATTCCGTGGAGATTCCGCAACTGTCGATACGCGCAATAAGTCATAAAGGTCATCAAGAAACATCCAGACGAAATGCCAAATCCCACTCGCTCAATCAGAATGAGAAGTTTGGACCCGCCTTCTCCGAAAAGTTTCAGAACTTCCAACGAGCGGATGCAGAGTTCGATCGATCCGTCGGAGAAGATAAAATAATCACGTGGATGAAAGAGTTGTCCAAGAAAGCGAACGTACCGGGAGCCATTGAAGTTTACAAGCTCAAATTGGGATGAGTCTAACACCACCTCCGTAGCGCACATGGATTTATTCGTGATAGTTCCACAAATACCCAGCTGTGAGGTTTTAGTGAACGAAGATCCATCATCTGCGAGTTCATAAGTCGTGATATTTGTATAAAAGTGTACAAGTAGTAGGAGGTCGTTCTTGTATGCAAACGCCGATCCCCTTCCGGAAATTTTTTCGAAGTCGGTTGGCTCTCCTACGATCCAGTCATAGTAACAGGTTTTCTCGATGCTACCAGTAGTACACGTACTCTTGACTTCGACATATTTTGTCATGCAGCCAGTTGTGTCAAGATCTGACAAGTGATGGTCAATTGCTGCTCCGACATTAGTCTCCTTGGAGAACTCAACGATGACGGAATGATGGTCTGACCACAAGATGATGTCGAGATTTATTGGGATTAAGCCCTCCATGTACTGAAACAGGTGAATGTTTTTATCGACACACTGCCAATCTTTCTGAGGATTGTCGTCTTGGAAACTGATCTGTGTAATGATGTGGTCACACGAGGACCAATTGCCCAATACGGGCGTACACCATCCGTCAACCCTGACAGATCCTTCCAAACAACTCGTTTGAAAAGGATCTACATCAGTCGACTGCGGAGACCAGGGGAAGTTTTGGAAAATAAAGAAAAGACCGATCATCTTCACACAAATGTTATCATCTCTCCCTTCAGTGATGTAGCCGTTACATATTGCACAAAAACGGTTGCGGAACATCACGTGGTCTATCAAGACAAGAGCCCAGTTATTTCTACATGCCTCGCCAATATTAGGGTAAATGTTCTCATAAAGAGGGTCGCAATCAGAGATGATGTTCTCATGGCACGCCCTGGGAATAATGGGGTTCGGACGTACAAGTGTTGACTCAGGTGGTGTGTAGACAATCGGCTCAATCTCTGAAGAAGTCGACAAGCCTCCCGCGACTGAATGATGATCCCACGGTGTCACGTTGGTATACCCGTTGCATAACGCGCAGTCGGCATTTAGGAAATGAACTCCATCACCACTGTAGACTGGGTGACTGGCAGCGGAGTCTGTTGCATTGGTCATCTCACAGCTACGTACGACCTATGAGTAAAAGATATTTTTTGCTGGGCATTTCATTTTTTTTTCGAACACTGATTGGATTTTTGAGCATTGGAATAAAACTGTTAAATAAAGTTCATAAACTGTGCAATAAAGTTCATAATACAGCAAGTTCAGCTAAAGTGGGCGACTAGAGATCCATATTCATCTCTGTAGTTATGCTGCGTGAACCACCCACATGTACTCGAAAAAAATATAGATTATTGAAGAATACGTGTCGATGACACAAAAGGATTAAGAAGCTAAAATTGATGGGTCGCTGTTGTCAACGCTCTGATCTTGGAAAGAAAAAAAAAAATCCCTCATTTGTCATGAATCGATGGTTGCTCCGACCGGCAGTCATGCAGTTTTCAAGTCAAAACAGACATTTAAAGTTTCGTTATCAATTCGAACTGGTTGTTGTTGTTTTTTCTGCAACTGTGTGGACACGTCTTGGACATTCATACTATAATATGGTTTAAGCATGTAGCCCTCCCTGAACTTCTCGAGGTCGACTAGTTTGGATTTTTTAATATCTACATGTATTTTTATATTTACTTAAATGTGGATATGTACTTGCCAATAGCATAAAGAAATACTGAAAGAAGTGAGACATCTGTAATATTATATGTAAAGCAGCCTATCAGCAGCACACATGTAACTCTTAAGATCATAGGTATACTCAAGGAGCTTCGAGAAATGGAGTTCCACTTGGCTGTAAACATTCAAACAGCTGTCATTTTTCTTTTGACGTAGGGCCTACAAAGGAATTCCATAGGTGCATTTGTGACTTTGATGATCGGGGTTCGATGCCGCGGTCTTTCTAAGCAAACAGATGATTCATTTGAAATGCTAATATAATGTCGGCTATATTTTGTTTGTTTTTGTATTAAGGGAATTAAATTTCAGCTAATGATAAGGCATATAAAACAGAAAGTAACTCCTGTCGAGGATTATGTCGTGAAGTGTAAATCTGAGCCTACATTATGAAAATATTTGGACTGCACCCTAACTGGAAAGTCGATTTTTATCCTCTTTCCGATCACTTCCGACAAATGAAACTGATATGGTATAATCCTCAAGTGTAGTTCTTTATTAAATTATACGTTAGATTACTGTAAAAACATGTAAAGTCGGGTAATTTTGATTCTTATTTCATCAATTTTTGTCGAATTTTTATTCGCAAATCCCTGTGTCTGTACCTTTATGCACCGCTCATGTTTCATAAGAAGGGACAGCGAAAAGTAATTACCATCATAAAGAAATATCTTCCATTTAGAGTGACCAGTCCATGATGCAATGCCACATGAATCACAGTTGTCTTCCTATCTGTGGGGCAGCTCCAATTCAGTACATACTGAACAACATGGGATCAAAGGGATTAACACTGTTGTTACTCCATCTCTTGAACCTCCTTGGTATAATACGATTAAAAACAACATACTATATTCTTCCAAGAGATAACGTCAGATTATGATGATATGATTGTACATTTAATATCACATGATATAATCATATTCTATTTCTGCAACTCTAATATCCCAGAAGAATTTTCATTCATGTGATCTCCTTATTTGACAATTTTTCAGTATGATTGTCATCGTGTTATTTTGCACTCGTGTCGTAGTACATTGTGTCATATCGACAATAAATGAATGTTCTCTTTGTAAGTCCTGGTAAGTTTGAATAATGGGAGCAAAACTTTCTAGCAATGTTTATCTCACACTTCAATATATATATATATATATATATATATATACATATATATGTGTGTGTGTGTGTGTGTGTGTGTGTATGCGTGTGTATAAATATGACTTCCTAAATGAAATATACTTGCCATCCTAAAGTTATAATCATATCATAACAGCATACCTCTTGGATGCCGAAAGCGGGCGGGCAGCTTGTCACCAGCAAGTAGGACGGGTGTAGGCTTGAGGTGACATGCAAATCCACGCATTCCATTCTTTCCACTATGTCAGTAGGAGTTGGGTGTGGTACGGGGTCGCCGTAAAGAAGCCGATGACCCTCGACCGATGTCTCATTGTCGAAGTCGTAGCAGCAATCGCCGAAGAGCGGGCAGTCGAGATCGCAGTGGCAAGTGCTGGGACCTTCAGCAAATCCACTATAGAAGTACGCGCAAGTCTGATACCAGCACGGGCTGCTGATGACGCTGTTTACACCTGTGTTTATAAATAGGCGATGAAAGACGACAGAATAAAAAAGGGTAAAGATATTATTCTTTTTTTGTTACTTATTTCTCTCTTTTTTCGGCATCCCAGCCAAAGCTAGAAGCAGTCTTAAGTTATCCAAACGCCACGATGTATCATTGGAGGTTGCAACATGACTGAGTCCACGCAGAGCCAAATCCCAGTGTTGGAATTAAATGAATAAAATGATGTAGGGTATGTATGGTATAAGTAAACAAGCGAATATATAGTGATTTGACACGAAGAATTTCGAACATTTTTTTTTTGTTTCTCACCATGTCACTATATACTACCATATTTGTCTTTTCTATATAGGAAATACAGTTGCAGGTATTTCAAATTCTTCCTCACTCCTCCTTCAAGTTTAGAATTTGTTTTAAACGGGTTCTTTAACATGTTTGGAATGTCCTTTTTAAATATTTCTGATAGTTGCCCTTGAAGATTATCTCAGTGATAAAATGTTGTGAGACTCGTCATACCACATGGATTCTTTGCTTATAAGCTTATAATCAGAAAACTCAACTTGTTTTTACCTAAACCAACGTTTCTTTACACATTATTATATCATTGTAGTATTAAAATCCCAGGCTCATTCTGCGTTTTGGTTTGGTATCTTTTATTAGGATAATTGTGTCGTGGAAACGCCACGCCTTCATTTATGAAGATCATTTGCACTTATTGCATCGTGCTTTACAGTGTTCTATTTTTCCAAATCAGATAGGAGACAGTACAAGTCGTCTTTTTTAACGCATTGGCCCGAATTCACGAATGTGGTACAAATGAAACTATGGTTTAAACCATGGACAACAACCGCGGAGCACCAAGTGTCTCATGGAATATTTCGTTATGAAATCAGTCATATCGTCGCTGAAATGATTATTTTGTAACGAAATGACAACATTTTGTAACTAAACGAACATTTCGTCCACGAAATGATAATTTCGTTAACGAAACGGTCATTTTGTCGACGACGAAATGACCAATTCGTAACGAAATATTCCGTGCGACACTTGGCGCTCCATGGTTTTTGTCCATGGTTTAAACCATGGTTTCACTTGTACCACCTTTGTGAATTCTGGCCAATAGTGTTCAAAGACTATATGCGACACCTTTGTGTATCGCCTACGAAAACATAGCATCTTCGGTTCTTCGCCGCCCTCCCCCTCCGCCAACCGATCTGACCGTAGTCCGTTGTTCAACATCCTACTACATTGTTGCTGATAATCCTATTCCTATTCCTAATACTGTCTACTACACCACGTTGATACCACGACGGTTACAGCTAGTTTTTCCGAGTAAGCGTTGTCTAAAGGGTTCATTGTTCCGAAGGTTAGTAATTTCGATAAAGAAAAACAAAAGTTCGTTTCACGTTATACCGAGAACGTAATACAGATTCGTTGTTTTGAAGACTGGTTAATCCGAGAACGAAACAAGGTTCGTTTATCCGAAAATGAAATAAGGTTCGTTACTTTAATTGTCTGTTTTAGAATAACGAATCTTTGAAATAATGAACTTTATTCATAGTTTTTTTTTTTGTTGTTGTTTAACGAGCCTTTGGAGTAACGCCAAAATGTCTTTATTAAAGGGATTGGTGCGTTTCGAAATAACGAACCCAGCGGATAACGAAACAGTTCCACAGAAAATCTTTGAATCTATATACGAGCAATAATATGGCAAGTGTGGGGCCTTCGTACACCTACCGTCATCACAGTTGATCCAAAGCTCACGGTTTGGACCACAATTGTAGCTATTCTTCTGTTCGCGCTCTATGGGTTCCCAACCGATGAACCGACAGTCATCTACTGTCGCTTCGCTCCCTCTGCAAAGGATGTCATCCAGGGGATTATTTATATTTTCTGACCAAACTAAGGTAGCATAGACGGCGCCAGGGTAGCCGATTTGCCGGCAGACTACTTGCACCAATCGTGGTAAGGCGTGCCACGAGAAAGACGCCATCAGACAAGGGGTGTGCCAAACATCATTCGGAGACTCGCGAAGCTGGAGCACTCCCGTCGAGTTTTTTGGCCCTTCCTCTACACGTGACGCTGAGAGACGGACATCAATAGGTGCCACAAGACCTGAAAATAAGTATCTTAACCCATGAATATCAGCAAATTGTGACAGACAAGAAAATGTAGTGATCTATAACATCAGCCTCGTCAATCAATACATTCTCTCTCAATATCTACGTTCTTAGAACTCAATTCTCCTAGTCATCCTTAGGTTTCACACAAAGTGGGGGAACGAACGTTTGCTTGCGCCGGGTCTTCTTTATGGAACTCGCTCCCTCAATTCACTAAGAATAGTAATTCTGTGAAGTATTGAAGAATGACCTCAAGAAGTATTTGTTAATTTGGTTTCCAAGAATTGATTATCATTATTCATATACGTCCTGTACCATTTCACTTAGTCGTTTTCTTTCTCTTATGTTCCTGTATGTAATTCGTATCGTGCTCATGGTTGCACCTTGAGCGTTTATTTATTAGATGGATTTGGCACCTTAAAGTTCCATATATAAATGTTATTATTATGACTATGACGAGCCTGTTCGGACTATGCTCCAGGGGATGACAACTGGAAATCTGATTATCATTGATTTTTTTTTTACAGTTTTGATAAACGATAAATTCCTCAAGAATTCTCCGACTCATACTTTGTGCTAATGGCACTAAGTTTATATTACATGAACTCCCATGAGAACTGATGTAGAAGATGAAAACTGGAATACTATAAGCGATCTTTACGGTATCAAGGGTCAAACCTTAGGAATAATTTACCTCATAGTATGCAAGTTTGGTCATCTTTTCCTCTGATTGAAAATCAGAGTAGAATTTTATTTCTCAGGGTTTTTTTACCTGATGGTGACTTTTTAGGGTAAATAGAGTGCAATATATTCAATTCTGTGACATTAGTAACTGTTACATCATATAAATGTTTTGTTGTTATTTTTTAACTCGCGTATTACATTTCTTTCGGTTTCTTTCTTATTCTTGCTCTATTTTCATTGAAGTATAATTTTATTAACATACTCTACTTTTTGCTTTTTGGTTTATATGTGCACTTTTGTTTTGATTGTAATATTGTGCAAATGAATATATGTTTTGTATCTTTTTATTGTGCAGGGCCCCTTGGTATAATAGAGTTGCTTTTTTATAACTGAAAGGGCTGCTCTGTTGAAATAAAACAATAATAATAATAATAATAATAATGATAATAATAATAAAGATGAACTGTGAAACGCTGTTGAACATGTTATGCATAGAAATTGGTAACATTTTACAGTGGTTTATACTTAATTGAAAGTCTCTATGGTACTAGAATGATTTTTGTTTGTTTCAGCATATTCTCAAGCCAATGATAGTGAAAATTTTTATGTTTGTGCTGATTTGTTTTTCTCATCTGAGATCTACTATATTCTTAGAATTCTAGAATGATATCAACTTAACTTAGAATGATCATATCAATTATATTTACAAGTCGGTCAAAAAAAAAGAAGAGCTCTCACGCAGACCAAAAAACTTCTTTCTCACAATTTTCTAACAATTTTTTTATTTAAAATGCAATAATCATACCATGTTTTACTCACTGCAATATTGCTTGTGAAAATGATGGTCCAACTAATATTCAAACCAACATTTATTCTTCAGGTAGGTAGGCCTACTGTGTGATGAATCATCAACTACACTTATATAATGCCTACTCCTTCCGATCCTTTATCTTTTATCGAAGAAAAACAGTGAAAGTCAATGATCTCTGCGCTTTTCGCTTGAACAATTGAGATATTACCCCACACAATATACCAATAACTCTGATAAAAATCAAACTATTTTACAGATTTTTTTTGTAACAGATTGGCAACAATTTTCAGTGGTCATATATACTCCAATGTTATTGATATTTCAAAAGAAATGTGATTAAATAATCTTTCACAACTCTCTTCTAAAACCACTTTATCTCTAATAATGAAATTTATGAAAGTTATCATACATTTCTTTCTGACACTTTACCACAAAAAAAATCGGGAAAAACCCAGGTGTCTTCAATTATTTCAAACGTTTCATTTTCATTCTTAGAATTTGGTATTCCTTTTGCAATTGTTAATGAAATTGAACAAAAATGCCCTGCTCAGTGGAAGCATAAAAATATATCGAATTAAAGGAGGCGCAATGGCATTAATAGAAGATAGTTTAATCTTTGTGTCAAATCTATCAAATCCTTTTGATTTATTTGCATTAAATGCTCAAAACTGTATTCTAAAACATCTGAAATTGTTACAGGATTGAAAAATAATGAATCGGTGACATTTTTCATTCAAATCTCTTTTAAAAGAATCATGTTTAAATCTACATGGATGTACATATTCATTAATCTCATTTTCAATCGTACTAAAAATTATCAGAAAAAAATACCTATTTCTATTTCATTTGTGATAGATTTCTTTTTAGACTCAAATTCACTGATTGTTGATTTCCTGTTTTTTTTTTCAATTTAGTATTTCATTAATATCTTTTTGAGCTGTTTTTGCATCATTCATTTTGCTACCTTTATAGTACTTTTCTTTTGTTTCTAATCTCTTTATAAATTTGCCTTGTGCTACCTGAAACTTAGATATTTCCGAAATTAAGAATAATCTCGTTTACATAATTTTATTTGTGCTATTTACCATGGCTTTATATACACTTTTTGTAAATTTTGCCCTAAAATGTCCCCTTTCTCAGTGTACATTCAACGTGACATTGCCTTGGGTCTTTACTTTAAGTCTTATCTTGTGTGTAGTACATGATAATGTATGATAAATTTGTTCACAACAATGTTGACCCTATGTCATCTTTTGTATCATAGTCTTAGCAATGGAGTGCCGAAATGAAACTGAACTAAAGGGGATGCTATCAATTTTTTTGTCATATAACATAAACGACGAATGGAAGGCATTCGTTTTTCAGCAAATAGTTTTGAAGAAATATCCAGGGCACATGGTTTTAAGAAATCTGTTATAGCTTAATAGCGGAAGGTAAGTACAGGGGAATGAGGTCCTCTGATATTCAAAATCATTCGATCGAGGGCAAAATCACTTTCAAGCATATCCATATGAAAACACTTGCAAAGAACACGGTGCCTTGTTTATGCTGAGTAAGTATTTCAGCTGTACCAATATGAATTATATTATCATCTGAAAAAGGAATTCTTATTAGCTTCGTCATGGCAATTTGGTAAATTCTTCTACATCAAGGAGAAGATGGTGACAGTCTTGCTAAAATGGGCATTGAAAGGTGTGACAGTCGAGATTTGGATGCTGGATAAGCGATATGATAATATCTGAACCTTCTATCTATGCACATTAATTTTGTTATAATAGCTGTGTTTTTTATATGTAAATATAACGTTTTCTATGTAAATTGCATTTCAACCAGACATCGTCAGTAAGAATGAATATCAATAGTGATCTGAAGGAATGAATGAAATAGTGAAACAGTTACATGTATTTCAAAAATATTTTAATAATTTGCAGTTTAATCATTCCATATGCATACCAATTGCAAAGATCGAGCTTGTAAGAATACGAAACAAGTGAACGATTTATATAAGGTGTATGTTGCCATGAAAGACAGACAAGTGTGAGTTTTTGTCAACTTACCTCAAACGAGCCATAGGAGGTATAGGACAAGGTAACTCTCGCGATGCGACGCCATGGATTTCCACGCGGTGAAACATGTGCACAGTCTAACGTCTCGAGAGCTGTCTTGGAGGCTCCAACTGATCTACCGAATTGGACTCCAACAGTGAGCAATCACCGTGATGTGCCCTAAAGCACGTCTCTTAGGGTATGCCTTGAACTTGAGGGCAAAGTTAGCCTTCTGAACCAGAAGACTAACATTACCCGATATGGAGGATTTATAACAAAGAGTCGTCAACCCTATGAAGCATTGTTCATTATGTTTGTAAAAAATACATATTCATGACTGCATGTTGACAAAGGAACAGTAACAACAGGTTCTTCACGATTGCTTTAAGAGTAAAAGAGTAGATAAATTTAGGTGTGTCCTTGAAACAATGTTTTCAACTTATCTTACAAACTATAAGCATTCTCTGTCGTCTAAGATCACGTTTAAACATACCAGTTTTCTACATGAATAAATAGATAGTGATATACAAGGAGATTTTCCCCTTCAGTCCGGAGAACTTTTTTTTTCGAAATCTGCGTAGCTCAAACACAAACCAAATTAATAACCCGTGAAGATTGCATCGTAACTTGCTCCCGGAAACGCAAGTGAAAAGAATGCAAAGTTTAAGGTAATAGCAGGTGAAAATACAGGAGAACTTCTATAATATACAGTTTCACATATCTTAAAGCTGGGAGCTATCTGTCAGACAGTGATAGAAGCTCGAATCAACTTACAAAAAATCTGACAGCAATAAACCACTCGATTTAGTGAATGTTCCCGGAAGCCTGGGCGCCTGTTCCTTGTCTGACAGGAAGTTAGGAGAGCCTATACTCCCAAACTGCCACTTCTTATAAAGACAGAAACCCCTTTTTTTCTAGGCATCTACCCAAAAGAAAACAGAAATAATTAATAACGGTGTAGTCGGAGCTTGTGTCAACTGTCTGTTCCCTGGCTGGATTACAAACAAAACCTAATACCCCAAGCTGTATTTTGCATCTGTGACATCGACAGTTTCCAGAAAAATTCTACTTTTCTTTCATTTGCTGGTAAATCTATTCAATTCCAGAGTTCCTTTGGTGTAGATTTGTCAGTGTGATAGATTAAGGGATATAGATGGGTCTCATTACCTGTGGACAATCCCAATCAAAGAAGTGTGCATCCCCTTACAAATCCCACCAGAAGTCAGCCTCTGCTAAACTTTATTTATTCATGAAACAGTTTTAGCTGTTCAGCGTCTTTAGCCAGTTTGCGGCCCAGCTTCTGTCAAAAAAAAAAAAAAACCAAACTTACAAACTTACGTAACTTCCTGGATTCCAAAATGGACAATGGACGAATTTTCACAAGGAGACTCATAGTTATTTCTTCTACATTATGTGACACTTGATATCGTAAACCTGGTAAAGTGCATTGTTCATATGAATATTACTTGAGATGAAATAACAAAGTGCATATTACAATTTCAAACATTTCCTGACAAGAATTATAGGCTGAAATAGTGATTTAATTATTGACCGAATGCAGACTTGGGCAAAAAGAGGAGAACGAAGGAGCTACATTTTAAGCCTTGATATACAACATGTACATTATGCACATGTAATCTAAACAAATGAAAAACCCACTAAACCCTTTAAGAGCACCATAAAAACTATCAAATTAATTGCCGAGCCAGACAGAGGAAAGGTGAGAAAGAGAGAAAAAGCAAGAACATAAACAGATTTTTTCATAACTTTTGATCAAGGTCGTTAAAGGAGACCTCCAGATGATTTGAACATTTGAACAACTATAAATTAGTTAAACTGAGTACAGAATTTCAGAATTTATAGTGATTGGGATGAAGAATAAGAATGTTTTCGAAATTTATAACAAATTGCAATGAGCAAGGATGATGATATGGCAGCCTCACCATAAGAATGCATGAGTTGGGGCTCAAGGAAGCAGAACAAAAGAAGAAGGCATGCTTAGATTCTACACAGGTGAAATTGTTAAGCAAGCGGTATTGTAACGGAATTACACTGCTACATTTCTGAAAATAAAATGTATGAGGCTGCTATGTCTTCAACACTGTTCAGTGTAATTTGTTTAAGATTTTTCTGAGTATTCATTTCTCTGTTCAAGCATCACAATAGATTCAACAAATCTATACTTAAGCTTGTCGATTTATGTACTATCCCATGATGTGAAATCATAAAAATCGTCTGGAATGCCCCTTTAAGAACAAGACAGAATCATGAAGGTGGAAAGCTGGGTGTTAAAAAATCGCAACTATACAGTTGCAAGAACCTCTTGAGGAACATAATGCAATACAGTATGTCCCCCCCCCCCCAAAAAAAAAAAAAAATAAATAAATAAATAAATAAAAAAATAAAAAAATAAAAAAAATACAACGGGGCCCTCCGCAATTATATCTTTAAAAATAGGGAATCAATCTAAATACAATTCAGCGTATGAAACTATAACTCATTGCCCACATCTTACAGAAAACCCCATTCGATTTGCTTCAGTGGTCAAAGAGAAATACGGAATTTTGTAGAGGATGTCGGGAATCTCTTCTGTCCAAATTATGTCTATTATTCACACACAAGATCATTGAATTGCTAAAATTGGAAGAATCAGACTCATGACATGCTTTACAACAATCCACATTTCTCTGTGACCGCTTAACCAAATTGAATGGAGTTTTCTGCAAAATAGAGCTAAGATGTTATATCTTAAGACCCTGAAGTAGCACTTAGACAGGTTGATCATATTAGGTGTTATCAATTCGAAAATCTGGTTGTAATTTTTGGGGCGACTTACTGCAGTATGTCCCCCCCAAAATTACAGTATAAAGTACAACATTTTAGCTCTATTTTGCAGAAATCCCCATTCGATTTGGTTAAGCGGTCACAGAGAAATGTGGATTGTTGTAAAGCATGTCATGAATAGGATTCTTCCGAGTTTAGCATTTCGATGATCTTGTGTGTGAATAATAGACAGAACTTGGACAGAAGAGATTCCCGACATCCTCTACAAAATTCCGTATTTCTCTTTGACCACTGAAGCAAATCGAGTGAGGTTTTCTGTAAGATGTGGGCAGTGAGTTATAGTTTCATTCCCTGAATTTGTATTTAGATTGATTCACTATTTTTAAAGATATTATTGCGGAGGGCCCCGTTGTAATTTTTTTTGGGACATACTGTACAGTACAATGTGCTCTACGTTATGTTCACATGAATATGTATTTGCTTTTCAGATAAATACGAAAAATGCACTAAGTTCAAATGGCTCTTAGGCGAGAACAGCTTGCATATCTCAAGTCATTCTCATTTCTATTATCTTATTTATTACAAGTTGCCACGAGTCTATCACTCAAGTATGCTGTAAACGTTTTTATCGATTGTATGTAGGAGATTTGCTATTTTTTACCACAATCTTAACAACAACAATAACAAAAATGTAAAAAAAATCACTAGATCATTACATAAGAAAGCTGTATACTATGGGAAATACCTATCTTTCGTTCTCTTACATGTATTATTATAGTAGCAAAAATTCCAATGTCGGGTTTTGCATTAATACTTGTATACGTTAAAAGAACCAAAAAAAAAAAAACCCAAAAACCCTAAACATCCAAACGTACTTCAAAAAGTTTGCTTACGCAAGACCGAGAAGAAAAATAATCAATAATTCAAAACTGCCCTCCGTTCCCTACAAAATTCGATTACGAGATTCTTTTCCTTCGGTATATAATCTTAATCAGCATAATGATGGATAGGACGTGATATATAGCTAACAGAGCCATGTGATTAGGATCTTCTTGTACGGTCTTTGATCGGAATATCCAGCGGACGGTAAAGAAGAACCCCACGCACGAAATACCTGGTAACTGGTAAAATCTTAGCTTCTTATTATTGCAGCTTTGAAACCTACCTCCAAAGTACGTGGCACTGTCTCAATCGTTCATTGGTGTTTTCTGATTTTTCTTTCTCAATTACTGCATTCCATGAAAGTATCATCACCATCACAAATTCAGTAAATTTATGATGTTCTAACTTATTCATTTCTTATTGCAGGTATACTTTTGCGGATTTCATGTTTCCTTGGTAAGCGTCTTCGATAAAAGACAGAGTTCAGGAGAGAGAAAGAAGAAGGAGTCAATAGTGAGCACTGAATGCTAAACTCATTTAAATACTGACGGAGATTAATGTGTGATAAGCGAACGAGGAGTAAGAGAAGGAGCATTCCTTTGAAAAATATGGCACTTTTTGGAATACCAAAATGACACAGGAAATGCAATACAGGGTGGCCCAAAAAGAACGGAACACCTAAGATCTTTAATTTCCGCAATAATGTTGCTAATATGTCACTATTTTGCATACTATTGGAAAGGCCATTCCTTTTTCCATATAATGACACCAAGTTCTTAAATTTTGGTTAATGCGTTATGATTTTATAACTATTTTTGTCAACCCTTGCAATTTTCAAAATGTGATCATTTTGCACTCTCAGATATACCGAAACCAGCGAGAATTTGGCTTGCCATAGAACCAGTAGCGTTCACAATGTGCGGAATGTGGGGCGGACGGTGTTATTGTCGTCAGGTCGTCTCATTCACAATGGTAATAGACCGGGGGCCCAGAGCATTTATTCAGCTGAAAAGGGTCACACTTTTTGATGGTCTCATCATGTAAGGATGTGGCCAAGGGTCAATAAAATGAATTGCTGGCAAGTCACATCCTGTACCGTAAGCCTAGGGGCCACAAAAAGGGACCCCGAAAAATGGATTTATTCAGCCGAAGGGGGTCACGGACAAAAGTTGGTGGATATTGTTCCTTTGGGTGTACTTATCATGAAATCAGCAATGCCAGCTATTTTATCCTGTACGGGGCCCGAGACAGTAGCCCCAAAGGGCCCCACAAATATGGTGTTATTCAGCTGAAAAGGGTCACGGCTAATTTCTTTTGCAATGGAAGTAGTTCCCATCAGAGATATCCAAAACACCAAAGCCAGCTATTTTATCCTGTACGGGGCCCCAGACAGTAGCCCCAAAGGGCCCCACCCCCCATAGGCCCTACGTACAAACACACACAAACATTGATTTTATTCAGTTGAAAAGAGTCACGGCTAATTTCTTTTGCAATGGAAGGAGTACCAATCAGAGATATCAAAAACACCAAAGCCAGCTAATTCATCCTGCACGGGGCCCCAGACAGTAGCCCCAAAGTGCCCCACCCCCTACAAGCCCTACGTACAAACACACACACACACACACATTGACTTTATTCAGCTGATAAGAGTAACGGCTAATTTCATTTGCAATGGAAGTAGTACCCATCAGAGACATACAAAACACCAAAGTCAGTTATTTTGTCCTGTACGGGGCCCCAGACAGTAACCCCAAAGTGCCCCCCCCCCCAACACACATACACAATACTTTCATTCAGCTGAAATGGGTCACGGCTAATTTCTTTTGCAATGGAATTAGTACCCATCAGAGAAATCCAAAAATACCAAAGCCAGTTATATTTTATCCTCCATGGGGCCCCAGACAGTAGCCCCAGACAGTAGCCCCAAATTGCCCCCTTACCCCCTCCCCCTCCCCCCCCCCCCCCCCCCCACACACACACATATGGATTTTATTCAGCTGAAAAGGGTCACGGCTACTTTCTTTTGCAATCGGAAGTAGTACTCATCAGAGATATCCAAAGCACTAAAGCCAGTTATTTTATCCTGTACGGGGCCCCAGACAGTAGCCCCAAAGTTCCCCCTACACACACACACACACACACTCACACACACACACACACACACACACACACACATACACACACACACACATACACACACATACAGACACACACACACACACACACATATTGGTTTCATTCAGCCGAAAAGGGTCACGGCTAATTTCTTTTGCAATGGAAGTAGTATCCATCGGATATTAAAATACCAAAGTCAGATATTTTATCCTGCACGGGGCCCAGTACAGTAGCTTCAAAGTGTTTTGCTTTATTCTCTTTATTGTTTGCATCTCTTCTTCTTCTTAAATATGCGCTCCTTCGCCTTCATTTTCGCGACAACGACAACGCGTCCTCCTCATCATCAGTTTTGCTGTACTGGCAAACATTTTCCAGCGTATCGGCTACGTTCGATTTTAGAGCGGCGAGAGCGGAAGACATGCATAATTGAGTCTGGGAAAGCGTAGGAACAGCGTAGCTAAAGCGGCCAACAAGCGTCGTAGGAACAGGCCTTGATTTTATATGAGAGTAGAGAACTTAGTGAGAGCGTCGTTAAAGCGGGAAGGTCGTGCTTTGATCAAGAAAGCGGCGCAGCAGCGGGACCATGTCGTCGGTGTCTAGTCACATTAGACTATATTTCCCGTTCTTGTGCCGCTGTTACTACGGTCAGAAAAACCTGGAATTGTTACGCTCATCCCGCGGTATTTACACTGTCACTGCTCTCTCCCCGTTTGAGCTACGATTCAAAATAGGTCAATCTTGATGGGGAGATGAGGAAGAAATTTTGAACCAGTTCAAAATTTCTTCCCGATCTGTAAAATTGCCAGATCCAACCCCATCACCCAAACGCTGCTGCTACCATGCTCCCGGTCCCCGTACACTTTTGCCGCTCTCTCCCGATCTGACAGATTGAATAGATCGGGATGCAGATCTCGATAGTGGACTTACATGTGGGGACACTTTAGGAACACTCCGTGGGGCCCCGTACAGCTATACAACTGGTTTCGGTGTTTTTGATACCTCGTTGAGTACTACTTCCAAAAGAAATTATAGCAGTGATTCTTTCCACTTAGAATAAAATAATACGGGAGCACTTTCCAGCTACTGGCTGGGGGCCCCTTAACTGGATGGGTTTGTGTTTTACGTATCTCAGCTGTTAATTCCACTGCCAAGGAAAATAGGCATACATGACTCTTTTCACGTAAAAACACTTAATTCATATGGGGTGGGAATACCTTGGGGCTATACCTGTCAAGGGCCCTGCATCCGGGCCAATATCGTACCTCTTTTAATCGAATTCTTTAATGTTGAATCAAATATAAAAAAATTTCACCTAGATGACATGGTAGTTCAATGTCATATTAATCTCTTCATTCAACTTTATTTTGAAACATTCACATTACTTCTTACCTTATTCTAAGTAACACTTTTTCAACTGAAATCCATATATAAGACAAGTACCATTCCACTATCCGTTCATTCATAAATTCATAATGATATAGTCACGTGATTACATGCTGCGCTCGTTCATTCAAATTGATTTCTGGCCATCTAATTTAACATGTTCTGCAGTCAATTCTGCAGTCATGCGTATTCGTTTAAGAGACTTTGACACCATTTTTTTAACGTGCTTTTTGAATCCAAAGAAGTAAGAAGCCACAAATTATCTGGCCTTTACGAGCGCTTTATTACAAGCGGTCGGCCAGTTCCAAGAAGTCAAGGTTATGATCCTCAAATGTTTTTTTTTTTTTTGATAATAATTCTTTCTATGTCTTCTAGAGATATACGTCTGTATCTATTGTGCTGTCATGACTATAAAAATGAAGTTAATCTGCATTACTGGTACACGTATAGGCCTATAATGACATGTATATGGAAGAGAAGGAGCGTTACCAGTCTGGTTACAGAACAACCAAATCCAGTTATACTAGATAAGAAAAAGATAATAAACGGAAAGATGTTAACTCCGCAAATGCCATGGGTCGTCAGCAGCACACCAGGGATCACCAGTGTTTCGGCCATTTAAGTGCTGTACACCTCCCCCTGGCTGGCCGGTGCTGCGTTGGGATCCCCTTGACAGCACCCCCATGGCATTTCAAAGAAAAAACAAAACAAAACAAAACAAAACAAAACATCACAAAACAAGACAGAAAAAAAAGAAAACGCTTGGCATCAATCACCTCTCCTCACTCCAGAAACACTCTCCCTACACCCCCCTATTCCCACCACCCCCACCTTCCCTACTATCCATGCAGATCCTGTCTCTGCTGCCCCACAAATTCTCCTGATCCACCTTCCCCCGTCCCTACCACCTATTCCCATCCCTCTGACCCACCTCCTTACCGATCGTCCAGCATATCCCCTGCACCCCACCTCCACTGATGTATATGCACCTCCGCTCTCCACCCCCTTTTCTCACACTCCTCCCTCAACTCAGCATACCTATCCAACTTTCTTTCCCTTGCCTCATCCATCCTTGTCTCCCATGGCACAGTCAGCTCCACCATTGCTAACCTGTGCACAGACCTAGCCACCAGCACCATCTCCGGCCGAAGGGCATTTACTACCACCTCCTCTGGCACTGCACGGTTCCCCTCATCCACCCGCACTTCCCAATCATCCCTCGCTGCTAAGATCCCCCACCATCATCCCTCTGACCCTTCCTTCTCACACTGCATCTCACCCCCTCCTTCACAAACCGGATTCCCCTCACCCTAGGAGGCCCATTCTTCTTCCTTGCCTCCACTGCCACCCTCGCCACCTCCGCCATCTCCTTCAACACCTGGTTATGCCTCCATGCATAGGCCTGTAATAGACCTCCACATGCTGACAAAATGTGCTCTAGTGAGCCCTTCGCCTTGTTGCAAACCCTGCATCCACCATCCTCCACAATGCCCCATCTCTGAAGATTTACTGGCGACGGCAAAACATCAAAGGTGGAACTGATCATGAAGCGCACAGCTCCAGAGGACATTGACCACAGGAGATCATTCCATGACACCTTCCTCTGCCCCACCCCTTCCCATCGAGTCCGTGCTCCCTGCACTCCCTGCTGTACAGTGATACAATAATACTTTTACTGCTTTATAACAGTAATTTATAGATGAAACGAAAACACACATAGAAAGACATGTTAAAATGATCTGAAACAAAGAAATAGCATGATTTGAATTTGAATGAACACGTTTGGAATTTGACTGTCTTTCGCGAAATTTAATGACTGAAATACCCTTTTCGGCAAGTCAAGGCGAATTTGAATGAACGTAGGGTATACCAGCCAATTTGAATACCCATTTTACGAATTCGAATCTTCTATCAAATGAACCAACGAAAGTGCGAAATTGGCTGGGAAAACCCAACTGGCTTTGATGTTTTGGGTATCTATGATGTAAACTAAGGCCTACTTCAATTGTAAAAGAAAAACAACTATGACTCTTTTCAGCTAAATGATGTCGTAATAATTATGTGGGGGAGGGACACTTTATGGCTACTGTACCCTGGGCCCAGTACAAGATGAAATGACTGGTTTTCGTAATATGGTCATCTTGGTTGTGCACTATACAGAAGGATGCTTCCTTTGCAAATTTCTTGAGTGTTTTGCTACTGTAACCTTTGGGACCCCGTATACAGGATAAAATGACTTGCTTTAGTGTTTGTGATATCTCTGTTCAGTAGGCCCTGATATTAACGTTACAAAAGAATTTGTAAGACCATTTTCAGCTGATTCACAGTACATGTATAATGGATGGGACACTGTGGAGCTACTGTCTGGGGCTCTGTGCAGGATAAAATAACTAGCCTTGGTGTGTTGAATATCTCTGATAGGTACTTCTTCCAGTGCAAAAGAAATTACCCGTGTTTGGGGCTATACTGTGCGGGGCCCCATACAGGATAAAATAACTGGCTTTGGTATTTTGGATATCTCTGATGGGTACTACTTCCATTGCAAAAGAAATTAGCCGTGACCCTTTTCAGCTGAATGAAACTAATATATATATATGTGTGTGTGTGTGTGTGTGTGTGTGTGTGTGTGTGTGTGTGTGTGTGTGTGTGTGTGTGTGTGTGTGTGTGTGTTGGGGGGGTGCACTTCGGGACTACTGTCTGGGACCCCGTACTGGATAAATTAACTGGCTTTAGTGTTTTGGATATCTCTGATGAGTATGCCTACTACTTCCAATTGCAAAAGAAAGTAGCCATGACCCTTTTCAGCTGAATATAAGTGTGTGTGTGTGTGTGTGTGTGGGAGGAGGGGGGAGGGAGCAATTTGGGGCTACTGACTGGGGCCCCGTGCAGGATAAAATAGCTGATGGGCACTACTTCCATTGCAAAAGAAATTAGCCGTGACTCTTTTCAGCTGAATGAAACTAATGTGTGTGTGTGTGGGGGGGGGGGGGGGGGAGCTCCTTTGGGGCTACTGTCCGGGGCCCCGTACTGGATAACATAGCTGACTTTGGTGTTTTTGATATCTCTGACGGGTACTCCTTCCATTGCAAATGAAATTAGCCGTGACTCTTCTCAGCTGCACGAATGAAATCAATGTTTGTGTGTGTTTGTACGTATGGCCTATGGGGGTGGGGCACTTTGGGGCTACTGTCTGGGGCCCCGTACAGGATAAAGTAGCTGGTATTGGTGTTTTGGATATCTCTGATGGAAACTACTTCAATTGCAAAAGAAATTAGCCGTGACTCTTTTCAACTGAATAAAATCAATGTTTGTGTGTGTTTGTACGTAGGCCTATGGGGGGTGGGGCCCTTTGGGGCTACTGTCTGGGGCCCCGTACAGGATAAAATAGCTGGCATTGGTGTTTTGGATATCTCTGATGGGAACTACTTCCATTGCAAAAGAAATTAGCCGTGACCCTTTTCAGCTGAATAACACCATATTTGTGGGGCCCTTTGGGGCTACTGTCTCGGGCCCCGTACAGGATAAAATAGCTGGCATTGCTGTTTTCATGATAAGTACACCCAAAGGAACAATATCCACCAACTTTTGTCCGTGACCCCCTTCGGCTGAATAAATCCATTTTTCGGGGTCCCTTTTTGTGGTCCCTAGGCTTACGGTACAGGATGTGACTTGCCAGCAATTCATTTTATTGACCCTTGGACACATCCTTATATGATGAGACCATTAAAAAGTGTGACCCTTTTCAGCTGAATAAATCTTCTGGGCCCCCGGTCTATAACGGACAATGACAACCACATTCTACACATTGTGAACGTAACTGGTTCTACGGCAAGCCGAATTCTCCCTGGTTTCGGTATCTCTGAGAGTGCAAAATGATCACATTTTGAAAATTGCAAGGGTTGACAAAAATGGTTCTAAAATCAGAACGCATTAATCAAAATCAAAGAACTTGGTGTCATTATATGGGAAAAGGAATGGCCTTTCCAATAGTATGCAAAATAGTGACATATTAGCAACAATATAGCTAAATTTTAAGATCTTAAGTGTTCCGTTCTTTTTGGGCCACCCTGTATAACTCTTGATATTTCAGGTACAATATCAGATTCTCAATACTTTTGAAACATTGCGATATTACATATCAAAAAAAACTTTTGTTTGTTTGTTTGTAATCACGTGCCAATTGTGGAGGCGAAGAGCAACAAACATTTATTTTCCACACCGGTTACTTTCTTCTTTATCAAAGGTTTGTGTTCATCATCGGTACGTCCATCCACCTTGCCTTGGTTGTGACCGTAGCCTTGCGCGCAGCGGAAGACTTGTTCATGAATATTCATTAGCTATAGAGTAACTGCCAAAAGTGCGTCTGTTGTAATACGCCAGAAGAGTGCACATAGTTATGACTACTAGGTAGGCCCTACTACATGTCCAACTCACAGTGGAAAGAAGTATGCATGCCTCGTATTATACTAGTAGTCCCATCAATTGTAATTCGCGTAATTATCTTGTCCTTAAACTTCAGTGTATTGAACACAGACATATCAAGACTATAGTCTCCCCTGGCCCTCAAGAGGGTTTTTTACACTTGCAAATGTTTGCTTAGTCCCGTACCAACGGTGGGGCTAGGGGGGAGGGGTGCTTAGCCCCACCGTTGGTACCGGACTTTCCTTAGCCCACTTTCTGTTTACACTTGTTTTTGCGAAAGTGGGCTAGCCCCACCGATAATCCCGTACTATCTTGCCCTGCAAAATAGCAGGGTTAGCACTGCAATTGCGGTGCTAACCCCGCAATTGCAGTGCCAAGCAAGCGAGTGTAAACAGAACGAAAAATAATCCGGGGCTAAGCGACGGAGACGAAGTCCCACCCCCCACTGACCAATCAGAAATGAGGTAATCAAGTGCTGCCGGTGCGTGCGTGTACTTGTACAGTGCACAGCGTAATCATGAATATTCATGTGGTTTGGAAAGTACGGGGCTAAGAAATATGAGTGTAAAAAGGTCAGTTTTCTCCTTAGCCCAGGACAAGAGCTTAGTACGGGATTTATTGGCGAGTGTAAAAAGCTGAAAAAATTGGTTCGGGACTAACGATAGTCCTGGGTCAGAGAAAGTACGGGGTTAAGAAACACAAGTGTAAAAAGGGCTTAGACTTCTGACCTAGGGAATCATTTCAAACAAACCTCTCCGTCACAATATTATTGTCATGGCATGATACGATTTGGTACAAGTTTCAAAGTTAGGGTCTGAAGTGAAGACTGTTAGCAAAAGAGTTCCGTTCAGTCGTTCAGCCGTTAATTCAGTCACAAGAGCAACAGTTTGCTCAGCAGTTGGCCACAGCAGTTTGCTTATAGTTTGGGTTTCTTGGACAATCTGATGAAGTCCAACAAAATTGTCTAAAATTGTTCATTTATGATTTATACACCATTTTCAGGAACAGACAAAGTTTCGTAGTCACGGAGTTAAGAGGAATAACAGTAGGGCCTAAATGAGAAACAAGGTTGCGTATGTTCAAGGACGTAATTATAGGGCTTTTTACACTTGTAAATATTTGCTTAGCCCCGGACCAACGGTGGGGCTAAGGGGGGGGGGGGGGGGGCCTTAGCCCCACCGTTGGTACGGGACTATCCTTAGCCCACTTTCTGTTTACACTCGTTTTTGCCAAAGTGGGCTAGCCCCACCGATAGTACGGTACTATCTGGCCCTGCAAAATAGCAGGGGTTAGCACCGCAATTGCGGTGCCAAGCAAGTGAGTGTAAACAGAACGAAAAAATAATCCTGGGCTAAGCTAAGTCCGACCCTCACTGACCAATCAGAAACGAGGTAATCAAGTGCCGCCGGTGCGTGCGTGTACGTGTACAGTACACAGCGTAATTATGAATATTCATGTGGTTTGGAAAGTCCGGGGCTAAGAAATACGAGTGTAAAAAGGTCAGTTTTCTCCTTAGCCCCGGACAAGAGATAGTACGGGACTAATTGGCGAGTGTAAAAAGCTGAAAAAATTGGAGAGAAAGTCCGGGGTTAAGAAACACAAGTGTAAAAAGCCCTTACGTTCATCGCCGTAGTGCTGTACTACGTAGCGTCGATTGTCCCGTGCATTGTAAATTGTAGTGTGCGTGGTGTATGAACCGCGGTGTGGATAATGTAATGAAAATACGATGAACGTTTGGACGGTCTTTGTAAAGACCTCTCCCTTTGGCGAATACTTTAGTAGTCCGAAATGACAGTATTGTGATTGCGAATCCGTGGAATTTCAAACGGTTTTTTTTTTTTTGTTGGTATTATGACTGTTGTATTGCTCATGCTGAAACGTTAAAGTTGGATTATTTTTCGCGTGTGTAAAACATTAAGGTATTTGTGTCAGGAATGCTTTGTACACGAAGTTCATGCACGCGGAGGGATATTAAAGTTGGAGATATAGTGATATGTCTAGCCGTAGATTCCTGGATAGTCTCATTTAAGACCACTAAATGGTTGCTAAGGAAATTCTATGCTCGTTGTTTTTAATGTAGCATTTGCGACGTGAAGTCTTAGGACCTATAGTGAGATTGATGTGAGAGGTGGCATTGAGAGATTACAATCATAGGATTTAAGATATTATGGATTGTGTTAAATAAGTTTAATTGGCGATGATTTGCCCGACCTAGAAAGAATGTTGAAAGTTCATTATGTTTATCCTGCTTGTAGATTTTACCAGATACATAACGACAGTGCTCATGATGATACTAGTAGTCAACACAGCCTCCCTAGTTAGAATAGATATAAATTTTGCTTAGATATTCTGGCCATAATTACTTCATTAAGAGAAGGTAGAAAAATATTCATTATCGTCGTACTATTTTTTTGTAGAGTTGAAATAGTGTATAGTGATTTGTTTTTTCGTGTTATACGAATAACTTTCTTTCTTGTTTGTGTCTCACAGGAACCACTCATTCCTATATACACAGTCGTTGAATAGACCACTCTAGCAAGTGCGGGTTTGCAGTACACACAGTTACACATCGCCGATACATGCATAACAGTGTAACATGTGTAACAGAATAAAGAACCCACATCAAGTTTAACCGAGGATTTCTTTGTTCTTTCATTGCAACAACGTGTCCACTTGATGAGATTGCATACGAATCCATCACAGTTATTTTTTCTTTATCCTCCTTCGAGGGACTTTATTTCATTTCAGATATCTAAAAAAGCTTCACAAAAACATACATAGAGCAAGACGTACGAACATAGAAGATAAGGGTACGGACAATTAATTATCAAAATCATATCATCACATGAATTTCGATTGCTCTGGTGAAAGTATACTTCAAATATATCCAAAAAACTTCATGAGTGTGACATTACCTCAACATATTAGTTTCTGCATCCACAGTTAATCAAATATAATTTTTATGATTCAACTTCTGCTCTAACTTATAAAGTTGCCTTTTCGTGAAATCAAGTAGTATTTTTACAACCAAAAATTTCAAATTCATAATGAGCTCTGTTCTAAAATCTGCCAATAATGCGTAGACATTCGTTGCTTTTGTTGTATAATTGCTAAGTATATACAAACGAAAAATCGCATATTGGGCAAAAGCTAATATCAAATTCAACAACATCAAAGATTTATCTCTTACATCAAATCCTGTCAATATCATTCGCTCATTCACAGTGATATCAATATGAAAATAAGCGCATATGAAATGTGTTATTTTTTCCATATATAACTTCGTATCTGGGCAATATAACATAACATGCCAAATAGATTCAGCTTCGCTACATTTCTTACAAATCATGTCAGACGTAATTTTCCATTTCACTAAATTTTCTTTAACTGGTAAGATTCAATGTAATTACTTAAAACTATATTGCTTTAATTTATTATTAAATGATTTTCCAAACTTGAAATCAGACAACACCTTCCAATCAAATTCTGGGGGTATATGTAATATAGGTTTTCCCATCCATTTTCGCACTTTTGTCATTCAATTTCAAATCACACCGGCTAGAGATATGAGACGAATATGAATGAAAATTTAACGTAAATGATTGACGAAAGACGAAATCGATCCTGCTGCTTTGAGTGCTGCGAGTGAGACTGACGAATTTGAACTGTAAATGACGAAAATGCATGCCAAATGACTAAATTGAATAGACTTTATTTGAAAATGAACGACGAAAGACGAATTTGAAAGTAAGATTGGCCTATGATCGGACATCCCGCGACGAAATTGAAGTAAAAATTTGTGAAATTGAATGAAGAAAGTTTGAAAATGAATGGGAAAACCTATATTTTTGTCCAAAAGTATATCACACTTAACTCAGATTTCTTTTCATCCAGCAGCAACAAATGAAAACTTTTTTTGTTTTTAAAGGTATCAATTTAATCATATCCCCAGTATTTATCTGAAACAATTCTTTAATGAACAAAACATCTCGGGTACATTGCCTTTCACACAAATAATCAAACCACACCTGTGGCAATGCTTTTTTAAATCTTCCGTATTCAAACAATATCAATAAAGAATTTAAATTCATTATTTCATATATTTGTTCATGATTTTTTTCATGATTCATTTTCTATGAACTGTTTAACATAAAAGATATCTTTTTCAACCCAATTTTAGTTAAATAAAACTTCATTCATATCCTTGATGTTCGTATTATTCCAAATAATTTCATTTGATATATCATTTACCTGCAATATATTTGTATAATGCGTTTTGCACATTCATGTAGAAAGAAGATCAGAATAAAATACCGGTAATTTATATCTTTTACACAATAACATCATATCTGCAGGTGAACAATTATAATGTAAGCATAAATAAACCCCTCCGATTTTATTCAACCAAATTTACATATACATTTCCAAGATTTATCACTAGCATCTAATAATTTCGGCAACCAAGAAAGCCTAAGTGACTTCATTTTGCATCTAAATCAATCATTCCTAAACCACCTTGTAAAACACCATTCATTACAACCGCTCTTTAAACTTTATCTCTTTTAGAATACCACAAATACGAAAATAATATCTTATTCAACTCTTTTACATATTTCTGAGGAATTGTATTACAAGTTGAAAGATAAATCCACTGTAATACAAGTAAAGATTTACTGACAACTGCTTTCTCATAATACGTTAAATTTCTCATCCTCCACATTCTTGTTATTCGCTTGATTTTCTCAATTTTTACTAACCAATTCAAACGAATAAATTCATTTTCTGTCTGACACAAAACAACACCAAGATATAAACCGGCTCTTCTGTCCATTCTAAATTTTCTAAACAATTTACTGTACTTCAATAATATCAATATTCAATGGTAATCCATCACAGTTATGAACATGTGGTACATATCATTATGTCGTTGTCGGCCTGTATTTAGTTTTTTGGGGGCCTTTAATGTGGGCCCTTGCCATCCACATTGAGATTTTAAAGCGGCCTTCCAGACGTTTTATATAATCAAACATTATGATTCATTAATTGGTAATGCCATAGTACAACATGTTTGGAGAGTAGGGAAGAGTCTTGCAACTGACTGACAAATTAACAAATTGAGAAGGGAGGAGTCTTGCTGATCACATCGCGTATTCACGACAGTCTTGCATACCCTCCCGCCTCCAGTTGCAATGAATAATTTTCTTTGTTCATGTCCTCTTATCTTTACCAAAAATCTAGCTGTGTCGAGATTGAAATTAGCCCTCCATATCATGATTAAGTGGAGTATGATGAGACTGATTAGACTCTGATAGACTATTCATGTATACCCATTGAGTTTGACTTCTTTCTCCCAGGTTCTAGCTCGGTAGAATTTTTCTCTCACCCACCACCTTGAAATCCACTAACATTCTTGTTCCTCTCAAAATAGCAAAAGTGAAAAAGTTCATAAATAATTGTTAGACTACATGTACTTTCAGTGATCGTCGCAGTGAAAAGAACAAAACGCGAATATCATGTACATTTAAGTTCCATTATTGGTACTGATCAGGGAGTGTAGATGTTCATCACAGGCTAAATACTGTGAAAACATCTTTTTTTTTGGGGGGGGGGGGTTGGGTTGTTTGTGATGGAGTGAATCATCTACACTCCCTGATGAGTACCAATACGCCCATATATTGTGCAATGTATAATTGTGGTGAGCCTAATCTGGTTCGGATATCCCAAAGCACTTTACCAATAATTGATGCAATCTTGGCATATCTTTGTTCACAGGTTGCACTTATGTTCCCGGAGATGTTACATATAATACATTGTGTCAAGCTTCTGAAGCATCGAGTTGCAATTCACAATCAATAACAAGTTTTTGTTTGTTTGTTTGTTTGCTTGTTTTATGATACTAAGAGTGAGTTCTCGATAAAGTATAAAGAAGGCGACTCTTGGAAAGTACATGTGACTGAAAAGTAGCTTTTAAATGCAATATTTTTTTTTCCAAAGTGTGTTCTGTGCGATTCCTTGCAAATACAAATTTCACTGTGTGTATCGGAGTGATATGTCTTCGTGTACAGGCCTGTGACTCCCAAGTCTCTTGTATTTAACGGAATATGATGTCATAAAGCAAAACATGGTAATATTCAAAAGATTTTAAGTTACTATTTATCAGATGTTGCCCAAGCTTTGACTGATGTTTTGGCAATTTGCATTCAGAGAATTGCCTCTGACTTTTGTAGCCAAATGTTTGTGAAAGCTAACCAGGTCTTCCCTGGTGTTATGCACTGTAAGTGTGCTGCTGATTTGGTACATACTGGGTAAATTCTATAAAATGTCACACGTTTATCTCATTCCATGCAGAAGTGGAAAAAAATCCACTTTACATTAATACACACATGGGAATTAACATGTATGATGAATAACATGTCTCATGTAAACACTTAGAAATTAGCATGTACGAATGTATGATGTGTAAACATGTCTCATATAAACAGGTGGAAATTAGCATGTATGATGTGTAAACATGTCTCATATAAACACTTAGCATGTATAAGGTGTAAACATGTCTCACATAAACACGTGGAATATGTAAACATGTCTCACATAAACACTTAGCATGTATAAGGTGTAAACGTGGCTCATATAATATACACTTAGCATGTGTGAAGTGTAAACATTTCTCAAATAAACACTGAGAAATTACAATGTATGTATAATATGTAAACATGTCTAGTGCATGCAATTTTGTGATCGATCTAAAAATTAGACACTTGTTCTAAGAATAAACACTGAAATGGTAAATAAACATGTCGCAGTGTTTCTAATCTGTCACAGCGAATAAGCATGTTTCAGTGTGTACATCTTTTAACATGTTTATTTTTTTGGTTCAGTGTTTAGATCTTAAACATTGTGGGTGATTATGTGTATTTGCAGTGTTTGGTATTTCAACGCTGTGTGTGATTATGGTGTAAACGTTTGGTGTTTAGCCCTTTACGTATAGAGCAGGTGTTAAGTATTAAACATCAGAACCGTTTAATACATAAACATGTATGTGTGATGAACACCTATCGGCGTGATGAAAATAAGCACAGCATGTGTTTAACTCCTTAACCCATTCAATATAAACGCGTTGCAGTGTTTTTAAAACTGTCACAGAAAAGTGTTTAGTTAGGTGTTTAGAAACTAAACAAATTTAAACACTGTAATTATATTCACATTTGCCCTCTCTAGGCACTTAATGTCGATATGTACGTACTTATTTATTTACAGTACTGAAAGATTGTGGCATCACAAATATTTATTATGTTTTATGGTTTGTTTGTTGTTGTTGTTGTTTTTTTTTTTTTGGGGGGGGGGAGTATTGGTTTATCGGCTAAACCAACAAATTCCACAAATGTATACATTGTTGGTTTGCATGTTTTGCTATAGCATTATGTAGCAAAACATGCAAACCAACACTATTATGCACATTGCGTCTGGATGGTAAAGTACCAAAGTCTCTTTCTTCCTTTATGCAATGAAACACACAAATTCAATAAAACCAATCATCTATCAACCATTCAATATATGATAATATAAAATGTACATTTCCGAATTACAGTGTCGTGAAAGAGTACTTAAGAGCAGACAGGGGAACTCTTTTAAAATGGTCTTGACTTTTACATAATAACTGTTCAGCCAGATCCACTCAGGACAAACAAAAAACAAAAAACAAAACGAAAACAGACAAAAAATCCACATTTTTCTTTGCTTAATTCAACTGCACGTTCGCAGACAGAAGTCCGATTCTGACGGAATCGAAAAAGAATTATACTGGGGACAAGTTTCATCATAATTCACGAAAAATCTTTGACATCTTCTACTTCATTGGGCCGAAAATCATACAATTCGATTGAAGGCACATTGTTACGTTCATCATATCTTCAGGAAGAATTTTTTCTTGAAGGCAATATAGCCTATGATAAGCCACAGTGTCAATGACCAGCTCGCGATGGCGCAGTACTCGGCGTGATTTCCAACGATCGGTTGCCATGTGAACGGGAGGTAGCGCGACATAATCTTCGAACCGATGTAAAGCATCAGTGAGTTCATGCCTGTTATGAGGAACACATACATAATACACACAAACACAATTATATACATGAAAATACAATGTTTCAGGGATGATAAATCAATGTGAAATATAGACTTACCGGTCAGAAAAGTCTACTATAACTACCACTACTACTACTACAACTACCACCACTATTACCACTACTACTACCACGACTACCACTACTTCTTCTAGGCCAGAATGTGACTCCATAAATTATAGAACCACACTCAATGTCTTTTTTTTTTTCTTTTGTTATAGGCGGACCAGTTCATAGTGTTGAATAGCCGGGGAAACGCACTGTAATAAGACTGGGAGTGTCATATATGACGTTTCCCCCGCATGCGTTTTTAAACAATTCCCTAAAATGTGGAACATAATATGAAACATTAATTGTCCATATGAACAAGAAGGGGTAACAATGATTTGTCTAAGTGGAGCTTGATAACAACCAACTAATGCAAGGACCTACCTGCATATATAAGAGGAGCTCCGTTCCAAAAGCGTGTGACGTCAATGAGAAAGTGAAAGATGGCTTGAACGAGGAATGCCGTACCCGAAGCCAGACAAATGTATGAAACCGACCTGGTGAACAAAAAAAAAAAAAAAAAAGATATATATACATATATATATTTATTTATATATACCGTTATATACATAACCTTTCTATTGTATCAATTCATTTAAAAGCCGACGAATCTAAAGATGAATGAATGAATGAATGAAGTGGAAAATACGTGAAAATGCATATCTTACACCAATACATTCACCAGAAGTGCCTCTTGCCGGCGCAAAGTAAATCTGGTAACAACGTGGATGAGTAAATAAAAAGAAGTGTAACACAGAGCCCTCTCAAGGTCATAACCAAGGGGGGCGTCACCACCAACGACAGAAAATAAGTTAATAATAATGATAATAATGATGATGATAATAATGATACTATATATGACAATAATAACAATAGGCAACATTAATCGACCACCTACATATTTCCGTTCAAAGTTTGAATGAAAGAAATCATGTCATTATCGACGCAGACAAAAAAATGATACCAACATTGGACTCTTCAATGAAATGGTATATTATTAACAGGAGGTTATCAGTTCTTACCAGAGATTCTTGTTGACAGGAATCCAGCCATCTGCCATCGTACACTTTGACAGGACAGCGCTGCAAATGATCTGAAAAACAAGCATATAAACAAACAAAAGAAGATAGAAAGGAAGATCACAAGGCGTCCTCAGATGTAAGTGGTGCATAAAAAAGGCAAATATTTTCATGATGGATTTTCAAAGGCAAATACCGAGCATTAAATCTTCTTTGTGTGTGTGTGTGTGTGTGTGTGTGGAGGTAATATCTTATTCAACAGATAGTCCTTGTACACAGTCAGTACAAATAATATGATGGAATGAAACCAACGCAGAAGAATCCCATGACGTAACAATAGAACACAACGGACGTTCGAATCCTTTGTACACGTCTCCATTCATGTTTGCAGATACAATATAGTGTTATCAACTTCATAAACGTACTGTAACTATCTTTTGGAAAAGGGGTTACGCTTTATATATACCGTATTTGCATCTGGTCGTAAATACATATTATTTGGCATACAGTATAACGACAGGCGATGAATGGCTCATGAAAAAAAAAAAGAGTCCCATTTCCGAGGGAAATTTGAGATTTAAAAGCAGAAAATTTATAGAGAATCTAAAAATATGACAAGTTTGATATTTACGGAAAGCTAAGAAGCTAGTTAACAAAACTGGATATCTTTTAGACGATGTAGCTTTACCCCCAAACTGTTTTTGAGATTGAAAAAACACCCAATTTCCACGACCACGTAGCTCCGTTCGCTACAAGAAACATCGGATTTGAGCGACGTCACCAAATGTGTATGAGCTGATTTGCCGTACAGCTATATGAGACCCGCTCTAGCAAAACCCGAAACTTCTCGGCAAATGTGATTTCGCGCTACAGCCCGAAAAAGGTCAAAAAATGACCTACCTCAGGGACCAAATTGACATTTTGGTATCACGTTGTAGAGGATATTTTCTAGTTTCTGATTGATATCAACAACATTTCGAAATATAACGTACAAAATGTGGAATTTTGAAGACCAAATCGCCTTCGTTTACAGCGAAAATAACTGTTCTTTTGGCGATCGTGTCTTAAATATTCTGCGTTGAACTCTGACACATTGGGTACCTACAGAAAACTCTACCTCTGCTTATTCCAAATATGGTCATGGCATGATGTCATGCTACTCACTTTCATTCATAAATTCGTCTAAAACATGCGTAAGTTTATGCAAATCGTCTCCCAGACGCGTAAACAGCCTTGTTGCTTACCAAGACACGTGATCGAAATACGTGTTCACGATTGGTCAACTGCGCCGAGGACCCCCTTGTTTACAAGCAACCTACGTGTTATACTATGGGGATCGCTGCAGCAGCGGTGCATGCTTGCATGCAACACGTGTATCGTGACTGCTGCTCAGCACGGAAATGTTGCAGTTTCCCGCTTTGTTAGACTGTTTTTTAGCAAGTTGAGGTAGAAATTAGAATTGAAACCAACACACAAGAGAAAAAGAAGGTCACATTTATCTAACAAACCTTCATCATGCCATTTCGAAGAAGAATCAAGCTGAAATCACGGCATCAAGGAATACCTCTTCACTGCCGATTCTGCTGGTACTGTTGTGCATACACCTGATCACGGCAATCGCGAATCTTGAGCGGAATACGGTAGGTTTTGTGCTTTTCAAACGTCGTATTTCCGTAAATTTATGGGTGTGATTGTAAAAATGATTTCCAATCAATTACAGCTCTTTGACTTAGTTATCATCCTTCATGAGTATGTAAGATTACCTCAGCTATACGCAATTCCCCCACAATAATCGATTTGTTGTGTCAATAATAACAGCAAATTGTGGCTGTACGAAGGAACAGCTGATCACGGCAATCGTGAATCTTGAGCTGACGATAGGTTTTGTGCTTTTAAAACTTTGTTTTCCGTAAATTTGTGGGTGTAAAAAATGATTCCAATGAACACAAACAAACAAACAATTTAACGACGTGAATATATAGTTTTGGCGGACGATTTATTCTAGATGGACAACAAATTACACACCAATTTCCTGAAAAGTGCACACAGTTTACCTATAGATACGTAAATCCCACTGGGATACATACACATTTAGTGACAAGGCAGATTTGGCACTTTTCGTAGCCGCATCGAACTTTTTCCAGTGCTCAAATATGGTAAAAATAAAGATTCTTATATTCAAAGCAGAGACAACTTTATTGCATGATTTATGTCAGAAATTAATCAAAATAACATTAAATGATGGAAAACAGTCAATTTATATGATATTATTTCCTATAAATTTCTTCTTTAAACATTACTTACACAAATGCCATGAACACATTTTGCATATTTTGTGACCTTTCTTTCATCACCTATAACTTCCACCTGAATATTCGAGTTAAATCTGTGAGCATTTAACATCGTTTGCTTCGCGAAAGAATGAAGGACAGGGGGGGGGGGGGTAAAACCCCACTGAATATATTTACTCTTGACTTCCATATAAATTAAAGAATACCATTCCAGCGTTAAGAAAAACAAACACTATGAATATATAAGCATAATATATATCAAATACAATTTCAGTTGAATTTTTAGTAAACTGAAACCACCCTTCGTAGCACATATATTTGATTTGCCTAAGGCTTATCTTATCCGGTTTACTATTCCAAATAAGGATGGATAGTTTCTTCTTCCATTCTGAGAGATTTGTCACTGAATTATCAAACTATTCAGGCATGTAAATGAGTGTCACACAAGGTATTCGTAGGTTCTTATCGACGGTATTTTTTTTCTGCAAGATGTTTAAAGACATTTTGTTACCCACTGTCCTTGAATCTCATAATTTTCTCAAGTAGTGGAGACATCGTTGTATTTAATGTGACAAAGAAGGTAAACAGAGAAATATTCGTATTCAGGCTTGACAAACACCTCAGTATAATTAAAAATTTCAGCGGAAAAGCTTTCACCTCAATGAATTCGTTGTTGATAAAAAGGATATCGCCATTTCACATAATCTGACAATTAAGTAGTTCCTTGCAATTTTACTTCATCTTCGTGTTTCCTGAAATACTTTTTTTTTCAATGTCTCTCCTTCATATTGATCATTACGAATAATTTCTGTTCGTATATGTGAATACTACCATGTACAGTCTGCTACATGCGATAATTCCAATTATCAACAGCTAGTTTTCAGCGATTTTGGGTCCATGATACTAAAGTTTCTTGTGAAAAAAAAAGAAATGTACAGTCTCATTATTTGACGCTCGTATTTCTTTGCTATCACATTACATTCTAATTGTCTTGCTAGTCTCTTGATCAGGGTTTTATTCTGAACACCTGATGACAGGCCATTGTCTTTATTTGATAAGGCTCCAAGTAATTATAGTTTCACCAAAGTCAGATAAGCTCCATATTTACCAGCAACATCCCCCAGACCACAAGCCTGAGAAGACGCCCACTAGCGGTGTGAAAATGATGCAAAATTTTACCAGCCTGCAAGGAAGAATACGATAGAATAGAACATCTGCCTGTGAGTGGATATCAAACATTCCAAACTTACGTACAGGTAATATATCGAACGAAATCCATGACGACGCAACTGTTTGCTGTTACGGCTGCCCATGAACTGTACATTTTAGAGTATATGTCGATAACCAACCAAACAAATAAGCATAGACAAAGAAACAGAAATGAAATAAGATAAAAGGAGGAATGCAAAATGTAGATGAGGTGAACAGGCACCTGCTTTTAAGGAGTGTGGATACGAGCTTTCAATTAATCATGATTAGAATTGCCTCCTGAAAAGTACCCCTCCCCTAAAATGCAAAACAAAACAAAACTAACCCAACTCCCTAACCCAACCCCCACTCCCACACACGCACACGCATACACACAGACCTACTTATACACACATACGCACACACAACACAACACAAAACAAAACACTAACAAAAAAGAAACACTCTGAGTCGTCGTCTGGAGGGAACTTATTTCCCTGGCACATAATTATGATTCACGAAGCGACAGCAGGAATGTCCGAGATTCCACCTGCCAGCCCACAGCCCCCTACAGCCTTCCTTAGTAAAGGTTTGATTGTGTGCTTGTAAAGACTTAACCAGGCAATCTCCAGAGATGCCAACTTCTTGACACAGAAGAACAGATGGAATATCAAAAACAACAACAACAACAACAACAACAACAGATTTTTCAGAGGAAAATAAGATTTTCATAAAATCTTGACACCATCACTGGCCCGTTGGCTCTGGGCAAGTGAAATGTCAGAAAAAAAAAATGTTTCTCCGCTAAGAACAGGCATGTAAAAAGATTGCCACACCATCAAAATTGATGAGAAAATTGTAAAGCATCCGTGCATTTCCCGCCCATTTAGGCTCGTCATTCAATGCTTTTGTAGGGGTTGCAGGTATTTAGTAGTATATCTTTCGATATGATAACGCTGTTTTCTGCAGTTTTCTGTGGTTGATATTGGCCATTTATAAGCTGCTTACAAAATAATGGTCCGAGGCAGACGAAGATGTGATAGAATACTTAATTGCCTCGAGTGACGGCTTCTTGGGATATGCAGGAACTCTAGATTACGCTTTGGAATTGAGCTTCTGGAACCAAAACATATCTCTTAGTGTTGATAATATATGATGAAAATGACTGATTCGCCGTGGACATTGATGCGAGCAGTTAAAGCCGTCACTGACCTGAAGACCAAAAATACAAACTGCGACGGAAGTCAAGGTGCCCAATATGCCCTCGGGGTCATGAAGTATCTTCGTGTGGTACACGGTTACAATCTTCCCAGTCTTGATGAGGTGGGCTGGGGTGAAGAAGGCGCGGTCGATGTAGCCGGCAGCTCCCCCGGTACAGTTGGTGAGCTCTCCGTTTATCCCTACCAGGGGTCCTCCAGGTCCCTGATAGCCTCTATAATGTTATTGGCGTATTGAATCAATAACATTGGAATTTGTATTAACTTAACTATTAACACTCGCATACCCTATCAAAATTACACTACAAAATGACACATCTGCCTTTGAGTTAGTTTTGGGAGTCCGTTTACTTCAACTTAAATCCCTCACACACAACATCGAAAAGAAAATGAGGAAGGCCGACTAGTCTGTAAAGAAAATTTTCATCACTGTATATGAATACGTCAGTAGCGGCATCAAATTATTAGCCATTGAAATAGTGATATGGATCCTAATCAAAATATTGGCTGAGAGCTTCATGTGAGCAGTCTTTCATTTTCTCAAATCTCAAGTAGCAATGAATGAGTAGCCGACCAGTAAGACGCGAGTCGTTTTCTTAGACGCTGGAAGTTAAAGAAGTAATAATTAGGGAGGTCCCTGCTTACCTCGGACAACCCGGAACCGGAAGGAGAAAGGTGATGAGTACATGGATAGTGATGCAGAGGGCAGCCACCGGGAGCTCTATGTAGTCTACTATGTCGCGAAACATCAGGAAGAACGTGTTCTGCAATGATAGCGAAAGAATTGAGAACTTGTCTGACAACATCCGCTGACGGTATATCCACACACGTTTTTGTTAAGAAAAACGGGGGAAATGCCGATATCTATTAATGGGGAAAACAGCTAAAAGACACGCGCTGGCTCTGCCTTCCTTTTTTCACAAAGTGAGAAAATCTATTCACTTAAACATCCAATTACAAAATAAATGTCACATACAATACATAAAGACGAATAATACAAAATTGACAGGCAGCTACAAAACGTCTAAATAATATAAATACGATTCCAATTGATATTAGATACAAAACCTTTCGTGTGTTTTTTTCCAGATATTACTTTCATCTACTTTCTTCGCTTGCTTTAAAAATTGACAAACTTGGCTAAAATGTAATGATTTACTTTATTTCGTACAGAAAATATAAAGTATTTTGCATACAAATAAACCACGTTGTAACACTTTGGGTTTTCTGTACAATCAAGTATAAAAGCATATAAAAGCAAAAGATATGTCGATATATACACCGAATATTATGTGATAGAATATTTCAACCACCTAAATCAGAAAGGAAATGGGAAGAAATATTTAATCAAAACTTAGATTGGATTAAAATATACAATGTTCCTTATATTTCTACCCTGAATCAAACACTTCGTTATTTTCAGTATAAAACTCTGCATAGATTGGTGTTATCAAATATTAAATATTGGTGTTAATAAAGCACTTTTTGCAATGGGACTATCTAACACACACCTCTGTACGTTTTGTTCGTGCTCCACAGAAACAGTTGCATATCTGTTTTAGGAATGTGATGTTACTGAAAGGGTCATTGCTCAAATACAGGAAATCATGTTACAGAATCAAACTCAAATTACTAGAAGTGCTTTTATACTTGGTTCTACAGAAGACCCAAAATGTTACAACGTGATTTATTTGAATGCAAAATACTTTTATATTTCTGTAAGAAATATAAAAAGAAATCATTACACTTTAGCCAATGTTGTCACTTTCTAAAGCAAGCGAAGAAAGTAGACGAATATATGTCAGAAAAAACTAAAGGTTTTGTATCTAATATCAACTGGAATTGTATTTACATCACTTCGTCGTTTTGCAGTTGTCTGTAAATTTTGGAACATTTGTCTTTATGTATTCTATGTGACATTTATTTTGCACCTGAATGTTTATGTGAATAAAATTTCTTTGTGGGGAAAAAAGTATAAAAGCACTTCTAGAAATTTGAGTTTGATTCTGTAACATGATTTCCTGTATTTGAGCAATAAACCTTGGAGTAACATCACATTCCAAAAACAAATGTGCATTTGTGGAGCTCGAACAAAACACACACAGGTGTGTGTTAGATAGTCCCATTTCAAAAAGTAATTTATCAATACGAATATTTCCATGCAGAATTTTATACTGAAAATAACGAAGTCTTTGATTCGGGGTATTTATATTGAAGGCACATTATATATTCTAATCCAGTCTAAGTCTTGGGTAAATATTTGTTCCCTTTCCTTTCAGATTTAGGTGGTTGAAATATTTCATCACACAACATTCGGTGTATATATCGACATAGCTTGGTTCTTTTAAACAAATTATGTATATTTTCTTGTTGCGTCTTTATTTCATTATCATTTACTGCCTCCCTTATCATAACTAAACATAAGGATATGTCTCTGAAGAAAAAGTCACCATGAAACTGAAGTTTTTTTTTAATCACAGTAGAAGTAGGCCTACTTGGATCTCTCAGACTATCTCCAAGAAAAGACTGAGTTTCGTAATCATATATTACATCCACGATATATATTCATCAATTTCATTGGGGACTCTCTAGTCTGTTGGGATACAATTATAACTTTGATGTAGAAATATTTAACTTTTTAACTATTTAAAAAGATGATGATTGTTGAAAGTATACTACCATTATTTTGTACTTTGTTGATGAGATTTGAGAAAGTTAAAGTATTTGAAAAAAATGGCATACAGAGAATAAATAAGTCAAATCAAATCAAATCAATGACAGCGAATCAGCTATCAACTGCTCTAACAACAGAAACTAATCAACCACTTTTTGTCTTCACTAAATTTCGAGTTTAATTGTCCATCCATCCCACCCCTACCCCCAACTCAACGCCACTTCATCTGGAGCTGATCACGGTGAAAATCGGCAAATCAAGTCACAAAGTCCAAACTGTTTTCTGGAATGGCAATGAAACTATGAGGAATTTCTTCATCAGAAATATTTCCTTTTCTCTGCTAGTAGACTATTGCATAAACTAACGTTCCCTCAACCATTAGGAACCTGAAAAAAATAGAGTTGCTAAATACCCACCGTTCTATCTGTTTTCCTGCGTACTTGGAGCCATCTTGAGAAGAGGTAACACGAAGCTACGATAAAGTAAGTGATGCCAAATCGCTGCAGGACACCTGGTATCCGAAGAGTTAGCAGGTCATTCTTAGCTACGGAACACAAATTAGAAAACAATCACAAATGGGTCACTTCGTATGAATTATTTAAAAAAAATGAAAATGAATATAAATGTAATTTTTAAAGTGCCACTTCAAACAAACCGTTTCCCGAAATATTTCTGCATAGAAGATAAACATTCTTCATGGTAGCTATACCCTTTATTTGCATTTTGTCTAGGTCGAAAATTTCTGAGTTTTGTGTGTGTGTTTGTGTATGCGTTTGTGTGTGTATGTGTGTGTGTGTTCCAGCGTGCGCATATAAGTCTGCGTGCGCTTGAGTCAATCCATCTCAATTTGTATCCTTTGCATATAGAATTCGCAGATATTCTAGTGTAAGATAGCTACAGGGTTAGGGACACAGACTGTAAACATGGGACCTGCACGCTTCAAGTCCTGAGGAGCACACTGCTTTATTATCAGGCTGACCTGCCCTCAGCAAAACTCAACATCATGAACATGATCTGCATAAACTGTATTTACATATTGACATATTTAAATGAACTAAGAGGACCAATGGGAATAACAGGAATGGTAGGGACCAACTACAATGAAAGAACCCTATTCATGAAGACAACCAATGAAACCACACCGGATGACGGTGGCTGCAAGCTGGGGTGAGAACTGCAGACATGGAATGATAAACAAAAGGATCAGATGTGACAACAAGTAAGGGTGATAACTGTAAACATGAATGGGGAAGGAATAACACGGATGGGGAAGAAATGAGAATGGTGGGACAGAAATAGAATACAGGTTAATGAGATGTGGGACTGTCTGAAAACCTAGCCAAACTGAGATACAATGTACATAACAAACTTATACTGGAAAGAAGGAGATAGGCTTTGCTGTCTCACACTAGCATATGAACTCCTGGCTGGTGTGCGATTATTCGCTGAGGAGAAAAGGTATCATGAGAGTGCCATGATTCACCTGCAACTGATTGTTTGAATGGTGACAATAATCAGACAAATAATGTTTTTGCTAACTTGCCTAACTGTAGACGGTTTATTTTAGAAACGATTTTCAATAAACCTATTGTTCATATTTTGCATATAGAATGTATAACAGTAGTTAACGGTGATTATGCTTATTCACATTTTCATGGCTGTTATTTTTATCCCAAAGTCACATCAAATTTTGAACAACAAAAGGTGTCTCTTTTTTCATCTGCAGATGTCAGCACGGAGCTTTTCAAGTTGGAGGTGGGGGGAGGGGGCGAGTAAACTTACATTGGATAAAGACACCCATAACAAAGAGGATGATACTTCTGATGACGACTTTCTTGAAGATGGCGCGAAAAGACTGCCCCTTGGAGAGCAGAATGTTAATGGCGAGGTGAATGGACGTACCCATGATGAATACAAACCTTTAAAAAGACAATGAATATCAGGACACGTTTACACAAAAAAAAAGACAGGTATTCATGACGAATGACCATGCAAACAACAGTTGCATCTCCATGCAGCCAAAAGCGGACATTCTAAGAGACTTCTATTCTTTGCAAGTAAATTCCACCGTTGTTTGTATGAAGTGCCTGAAAGTTGTCCTCTTGGTCTGGTTGAAACCGTTCCGACAAATTGAATTATTTACGTGTTTCGCAAATTATTTGTGAAATAATTGTGAAAAAATTTCGCAATGTGTCTCTAGATCTGCAATCTCTCCTAAGGGCCACCATACCTTGAGTGTAGTGCTAGTCACCTAAAGCCCGCCACACACTATACGACTTTCGGTCGCGCGACTGACTTTGAATGCGAAATAATCACAACAGCCTCGGAATAAACACGCTTGTGCATTTCAGATCCAAAGTCGTCAGATGTGCGACCGAGAGTACTATTCTGTGTGATGGCCTTCAAGGAGACGCCCGGATGATTTTCAGATTTTTACATTTGAACAACTATAAATCAGTTATACTGAGGACAGACTTTCAGAATTATATTCTTAATATTCGAACCAAACTAACTTATAAGATTTATTTTTCGTGCACTTGAAGATAATTTCAGCCCATTTAATTTCTTTGATTTATTAATGCAAAATATTACATCTATCTTATAGCTGTAAACAAGAAAATATAAGTTGTCTTGGATCCCCATTCAGAAAAATGTTAAATATGATAATATCGAAGTACAACAAATTAGTTGTTATGAACTAGAGCAAAATTGTGTGTATTTCGATAAAGCAAATGCTGCACAATAACACTGAACTTATGTTTTTGTTCAAGCTCTTTTTGGATATCGAATGTACACAATTTATTGTCTGTGCTTTTGCCACCATATCATTGTATTATGCTATTTTATTTGCGCACTTTCCTCCTTCGGGGGAAAAATAAATACGAAATAACGTACGCTGTATTTCATCAATTCTCATGAAATGAAATACTCTTAAAATCAGATAAATGTAACCTGCGGCCATTATTTAGCCCTTGTTAGAGAGAAAAGCATGTACAAGATGTGTGTACTATTTTTTTTCAACAACACACATGATATATCATCTTTGTTTTACTGGCTTCGGTCAAGTTCAGCTTAAGCTTTGAGATTCGTCAACTGAACAGACTATCGCGGGAGTATTAATAGAAGGCACACGAAATATCAATTTCTATGTTTAACGTACATTTCACGAGGGATTACCAATGTTTTCTCATAACATCAGTATATACTCACCAAGGAAAGAAGGTATCGGCCACGGTCATGCCTGAAATGAATAAATGAGAAAAAAAACTATAGTGTTTGATAAAAATATATATATTTCCTCAAATTGTCACTGACAAATGTTAAACACTCGTGGTATTTGTTTATCTAGATAATCTATGTTGTCCTGTGAAGGTAAACTTACTCGAGAAGAGTGTTACAAAGCTTTGTGTTTAAGGGTAATAATTCCTCCTGCCTTCTGAAAGAGGCAAGTCCGGTGTTCTTTTGTTATGCAAGAAAACTGTAAAATATGTTAAAAGTTTCTTAAGATTCTCTTTATATCGTTCTATACACATGTGATTTCACAAGTTGTAGCAGTTTTCTTACAACTTCAAAAATTCTTACCTTATTTAACTTAACGGATTGTCCGATTTTCCTCAAACATTTACTGATGTGTTCTATCAATACTGCATTCTGTAAATTCACATGTACTGAGCATTCTGAAGGTGAACTTGTCTTTTGATTAACTTTGTAAAAGAAATGATGATAACTTTTAATCAGATATTATCTTGAATGAAAATTGTCATAATTGAGGGTTATATTATTACTAGTGTGTGTGCACGTGTAGGGGAAAAACACAGGATATGTTAACTTACCATACCATACGGAGTGAGTTAGGAAGGCATACTTCCCATTCCCTGCTACGCCCATAACCAATTGGGCAATGGCAAGCCTGCAAGGAAGAACAAAAAGACTTTAGTAAACAATACCAAGCACTGAAAGGCTGTAGCTGCAATTATGGATTCCCGAGTTAGCACACATTGACACCATGACTGACGTTTTGGTATATCACTTTTTTTTTTTTGTTCCCGCCGGCATTTTGTTTTAAACATTAACAAAATCACAGCTATGTCTGATGATGACATTTAAAGTAAACACTGAACATAATTTCATCAATGAGTAGTATAAACTACATAATCCTGAAGTTACTTTTATTGTTGTTTTTGTTATTTTTTGGTCCGATGTTCCAAATTATTTCACTCTTCTTATCATGAACCATTTCGAACATTGGGTAAGGTTCCACTTTAATGATATAATGTGTCTTCTGAGAAACAACACTCAGCTGACCCTCTGAATGTGTCCACTGACTTCTGTCTCTGCGACATTTTGTTGGGCTTGTTGATGGGAGTGGTCAAATGTGCTTCGTCCCCTGAATGTTGGTCAGTCTACATTTATCGTAGCAAAATATACAGAGAGAGAAAGAGAGATGCATGTGGGTATGATTGAAAGGTTCAAAAATACGATCACTTGGATACACTGAACCACATATCGAATGTCAACTCAAATTACTAGAAGTGCTTTTTATACTTGGTTCTACAGAAAACCCAAAGTGTTACAACGTGGTTTATTTGTATGCAAGATACTTTATATTTTCTGTAAAGAAATCAAAAGAAATCATTGCATTTTAGCCAATTTTGTCGATTTTAAAGCAAACGAAAGAAGTACACGAATATGTCTGAAATAGTAAAGGTTTTGAATATGATTTGTAGATGCCTGTCAATTTTGTATTCTCGGTTCTTATGCGTTGTGTGTGACATTCATTATGTACCTGAATATTTAAGTGAAAAAAAAATCTTTGTGAAAAAAAAATCGAATGTCAAATTTACGTACATTACAGGTTGAAGAAAATGACAGGTTTGCTGGTTTCTTCTTACAATGATTCTATTATGACCGTATAGGCGTATTCATATTTACAAGATAAGCAACATCACACTTTAGTATTCTTTTCCGCGCCTGATCCAGATGAATAAACGAGTGACTTTAGAATGTGATGCAATCATTTTCCCGATGAAAACAAATCACTACTAGGCCTATTTTCCCAATGAAAATAGAACATATTTGGGAAATTAATGGTTATATTCCTCTTTTCACAGTTAAGGTGATGACAAAATAAAATCTGTCAAGCATTAATCACGAAAATAGTTGTATATCGGGTTTTTTTTATGTCAGCATTGTAATCAATGTAATCAATATCAGATTTCGATTCTGGATACAAACTAAATGTACAGGTTCATGTGAAAATTAAGAAAGTTTTCATTCATTTATTTCCAAAATAAAAACTATTCAGATGTCAAAGATTCGTTGTACTCACGGAAACGTTATAAATGTTCGAGACTGGCAGTGAGGTCGCGATGAAATGCTTTTTAATGCAGTATCTGCAAATTAAAGAGCGGGGAGAGATAGAACTAATATGAACATCAAGGTATGAAGATGCTACTGCGCCATTATACGCAATTCCGTTGAATTAATCTTTAATCATGTGACATCAACAAATATGAATGGTCCTAAATCTCGATTCCTATTATTAGAATTCATCGACGGGCAATGATCAACTTTAGATCTACACGTACTTATTAAACCACGCCTCTAAGTGTACACTCTTTTGTATATCAAAATATTTCAGGAAATTATAACCAAAAAAAAAAATATATATTCTCTAGGGCCTACGTCACTGGTCTAATCAATAACAGGTTTAGAGGAAGTATTTCTGACAATAAGGATTAAAAAAAGAAGGTAATGACGCTTCGCAGGATATAATAGCCATACCTTTGCATACGTCTTGCTGTACAATATATTTTATGTTTTAAAGGGTTGTCTATTGTTAAATTTATGCCTAATAGTAAATGCACCAACAAATTAAGAATAACGAGATTCTACGTTTTTGCTTTTGCCATACCTCTTCTTACTTGAATTAAATTTCAAGAATGTGTACAAAGCAATGAAAGAGTGACTATATATCCGTGTAAAATATAAAAAATTATGAGATAATGAGAATCAAGACAAGTCCCAGAATTAACTTTTAAATCACACTGCATTCCACAACAATAGCCGAGTCTCGATTTTAAGAATATGTTTTCATTCTTTTAAATCTAAGTCACGTAAGGAGATGTAATCAGAGATCGGTAATCAGGTGATCCACAGTGATTTCAAAATTTGATCTTGATATTTCTCTCCCTTTATACCCCCCCCCCCCGTAGTTGAAATAGAAACGACATTCTCTCTCAAAAATGTATGATTGATCAGTTGCATTCCGTAAATTCAATCAGAAGCTCAACGTTTACCACGAAAGTGACGTTACGTGAAATTCAAAACAGTGTTTTAAAGGGTTCACAAGATGCATGTTAGATAAATATCTAGGCGAAGTTCACAAAATGCAACTTTCTCTCTCTTCTGACTCCATTTACACTGTGATATGACACTATGTTCAATTTTTACTTCCGTATTTAACGTATACCTGGTGTGGAATATTATGATTTTAACGTTTGCTAATTTGTCCCTCAACTTGGCGGTAAATTCGCCGGGGCTTGAGAGAGTTTATTAACTATATATGATTGTCCCCCGTGGAGTATGTTAATGTGGTCTAAAAACATTACCTGTTATATATATATATATATATATATATATATATATATTTATGTGTGTGTGTGTGTGTGCGTGTGTCCATATATGATAGAGAAAAAAAGAAAACAAATCTGAAATCAAGCGAAAGTCTACCAGTGTAAAAAAGAGACAAACAGTTCAAATATGCTATTGCAAATATACTCACTCCCACAAAGCAGTGAAGATGAATCCGAGAACGATAGTCCCGTACACGATCAAAACAGCTGAGTGATTAAAACAATAATACACTTGAAAATAATCATAATGACGTGATATTTTTTGTTTACACTATCACATTCATTTTCTGAACAAAACAGCAACAGAAAACAGCACGATTAAAATACTCTTTGCAACTATCTATAGTGATCTGCAAAGGCGCTTCTCCAGTTGCGAGTTGAAATCTGAGTAGCCTATAAACTGAAAATAAAGATGTAAAATTGCCCGCTAAAACAATGGAAGCTAATTGATATCAGCACAAACCCATGTATGAAAAAAAAATAGCCTCAACACGTTATATTTATGGCTGCCCGGACGCTCACTATACACAGCCCAGTCCCTGTAAAAACGCGTTTTACAGCGACTGTGATGGGCTGTGTATAGTTACCCGCGCTCATACACCATGGCCAGATACTGCGTTACAGGTAAAATTCAATGGCACCCCAAAAATGAATAAATGAATAAATAAACAATGAATAAGAGACACCCAAAAAGATGAGAAGCTATATAGCTGCTGTCCGTGTCGTTGACGTTCATGGGTTTTAAACTGTTGAAAACACTGAAACCTTGGCACCTTGATCTTCCGGAAGTGTCTGATAGTCTGAAATATGAGTTTAGCTTCCGATGTGAAACTAAGTAATATGGGTATTTCCGACTCGTAGACTTTAACTGCCACAAGCCGAGACATAATTATGCAATCATTGTAATTATTTGACGAGACATTCATCTTTCTCTGTCTAAATCATTCTTTGCTGCCTTATAGGCCCGAATTCACGAAGGTGGTACAAATGAAACCATGGTTTAAACCATGGACAAAAACCATGGAGCGCCAAGCGTCGCGTGGAATATTTCGTTACGGAATCAGTCATTTCGTCGATGAAATGATTATTTTGTAACGAAATGACAACATTTTGTAACTAAATGAAAATGTCGTTAACGAAACGGTCATTTTGTCGACGAAATGACCAATTTCGTAACGAAATATTCCGTGCGACACTTGGCGCTCCACGGTTTTTGTCCATGGTTTAAACCATGGTTTCATTTGTACCACCTTCGTGAATTCGGGCCAATAGCTACAGTTTAGAAACAGAAAGCACGCGATGAATGTTTGAAATTACATACTGTTGCTTGAATCTAGATGCAGCTTTGTACATGGATTACTGTAGCTATTACCGATGCTTGAAAAGAAATGTTACGCATTCGTGTGTCTGTAGCTACTACGGTAATTGAATTTTTAATAGTTAATCATGAACACACGAGCTTGGACGACGAGTTATATCAGTTTCAATTTCATAAAGAAGCAGTCACGGCAGTACCGACGTCCAAAATTTAGGCTGTACTCTACCTGTGTCCGCGTAGGTAGGGTTCCATACGAGACTCGTCGAGCAGCGAGTCACGTCCGTCCCGTTGAAAGAGATTGTAGAGGGCACTGTGAGGTTGTACCCGCCATCTTGCTCGAAGTGATAGTACAATCTGACAATAGAGTCGAGCAAAAAAGGAACAGAGTTAGTGAAGCTTCTATTTCGACCTTCGTGCAGATTATTTAAGCTGAAAAAACAACTTTGTTGAAACTAGATAAAAAAGTTGTGGCGGCTGGTATGCCTCTGCTACTTCGCATTATTCGCTCAATAGGTTTACAGAATATCTTGCCAATGTTCAGCGATGAATAGTTTCATATCATTTGCACATAATCACTATCTGTATACACCAATTATCAAGACTATACTTCGAGAAATTTTCAAAATATGGAAAAAAATTAGTGAAATCTTAGCATTTTCTCTTGATCTTTGACCTCATGTCCTAAATCTTCCCCCGCAGAATCATTGCACAGTATTAGACCTGTTTGATTACGTGCATACATGGATTCATCGGTAAGGTAGGGCCTACATATTCTCTGTTTGGAGAAATAGATTGATTTCACCGGTTACACTTCGTGGAGATGCCATAACAAATCAAAAACAACATGTGGATCACAAGTACGAGTACATTGTGCGTTTTAATCATCCCAAAAAAGAATTGGTTTATAAAAGGGATAGTACAGTATTGGTGGAGATGAGAATCGGGCTTTTAAGTTTTCGCAAGATACCACGAAAACACTCATGAAATAGTACAGAGCACACCATTTTAAGAGGAAATCAAAGTTTATTTGATGAAAATCGGGTTTGGAATGACTGAAACATCCAAACAAAAAGTAAAACAAAGCGATCGTAATAAAGTGTGGGTCCCACACTTTTTTAGAATCGCTCTGTTTTGGATATCTCAGCCATTTCAAAACCAATTTTCATCAAATAAAATGTTGAATTCCACATGGATTCACATGCTCTTTTTTTTTCTCATAAGAGGTTTCTCTATATCTTACCCAAAAATGTTAGAAACCTGAAATTAGGTCTCAACCAAAACTATACGATCCCTTTAAGCGTGCATCCCATTACATCATATGACAGTAACAGTTAACAGAATACGTTCCTTCTTGATGTCCGATATTCGGAGGAAGTCCATTGCGAAATTACCAAACTGTACTGGCTCAGGGTGAGACTTAACAACATACGCAATACAGCCTGTCAAGTTAGTAAACATTACACCCAGGAGGAATCATACCATGGATGTACAATGTATATGCAAGGAGTTACAGAGCTCCAAGGTATAATGTATACAATAAAGTACTTTTTTCATAGGACAAGGAGCTACACAGGACGTCTCTAAGCACCTTTGCCATGTTTCTTAGCGTTGACAAGAGACTCAATGCAATGAAGAATGAAAACAGAGGGTTTTGTTGGAGGTTTTGTTTTTGCGACTTCGGAGGATACTTGATTACGTTAACCTTGTAAGATAAAACATGAATAGATAGTGATCTCCTTAGAGACTTCAGAATGGACCTTCTATTTTTTTCTTTTACCCGATACATTCCATTACATTTCCATCACAGGCATCAAACGACTGACTCCACAGATTTACTCTCTAATAGTATGCGTACAAAAATGTCATTATCATCTTGATGTAGTCCAGGATGGGATACTGCAGCGGTGAAGTACTTATGGGAGTTGGCAGACGGCAAATGTCCGGAATACTTACTCGCAGAATGTGTTATTTCTTTTAGGGTAATCTGCGTCCAGGTTGGTGACGCTGATGCGTAGTGCCCACTGGGTGTCGACCAGGGCAACGGGGTTGTCGGAGTCTCTCTTCAGATGAGCTACAGACAGCAGCTTACACTGTCGAGGTAAAAGATAATAATGTTATACAAGGCGTTACAAATGGATGATAAATTATAGCAGAATATGTAAAAGCCATCCCTACATCGTTTATACTAAATGTGTTTATAGCTTGTACATGCTTGTTTTATTATTATTATTTTTTTTTTATTTTTTTTTTTTTTTTTGGGGGGGGGGGATATGGGATTTAATGTTCCTAGACTGCTGCGGGTGTTTACATACCCACGTTCGCATACAGATCTGTAAAAACAAATTCATTAAAAAGAGTGAACCTATGACGAGATGGGAAGGGGGAGAGAAGAAGGAAGCACTGGTGGTGAAGGTTCGCCTGATATTACAGCAGCCATCACAAGCTCAGTTGTCTCAATTGATTGTCATATAAACACGACTAAAGCCCCTTTCTAACAGAGCCTTCAACCCGAGTTACCGCGACGTCGTCCGGAAAATCTCGTTTTACCCTGCCTGTTAAAACGGCCCTCGCAAAATGTTGTTCAAACGTTTTCGCGGTGACTTTTGCCAAATTCTGTTCTAGCTAGTTAGGGAAATTACCCCTACATTATCCCGACATTGCTCCGACATTTCCCTCACAACCCTTCTATTAGAGCGCCGTCGTGGTAATATTCCTTTATGGTCCAAACAGAACGACACACAGCTCGCCGATGATCGCCGATCACATGCATGGATTGTAACCACAGCCCCATCTCACATGTACTGATAGGTTGTTATGGAAACCTACCCGAACGAGGTTTCGGCGTGGTCTGTTAAAACGGTACCCCTTGCTCTCTCCTGCCGTTTTATTGCCCAAGGCGAGAAATTTTGTCCTCCGGGCGTTGTCGCAACTTATGTCGGGGTAAGTTCTGTTTAAACAGGGTTAGAGTTTCCTCCCTCTCGTTTCCTCCTCTTCTCGTTTTTCCCCTCCGTTTTCTTTTCCCCTCCTTTCTTCTCCTCCTTCTCCTTGTCTTTCTTCACCTTCATCCTTTTTCCTCTTCCTCATTCAGGGAAACAACACATTACAAACGTACAACGGGAAGCTGCCGAGAGCTTTGTACTTTACCCCAATACAAACGTCGGTCTGCATCCACACAGCGATCTTCCGGTGTTCTGCTTTTATGAAGCGCACGGACGCCGTGTCGTGGGTCACGAAGTGAAGGTTCAGCGCGGTCTCGGTCGTCGGGAACCCGTCTTTCTGCTTCTTTGCCGGCGGGTTTTTAATCTCGTGCCTGCGCGTGACCGGACCCAAGTCAGCTGCCACGCCTTATCCATCAAAGAAAATGAAGATTGATTACCAAGGTGTCGTTTTGCTTAACTACTTCAACCACACCATACTAACGCCTTCACCCAAATTCTGAAACTAATTATTACCCACAATCATGTCTGAGTAAAAAAAAATCTTCTTTATACTTTGTCGAGAATTTTAGTTTTAGTGTTGGGCAAGGTCAATAAAAGAATTCTTTACATTTCTAGCTGAGGGTGACGGAATGGTACTTTACATCCGGTTGAATTGTCATTTGCAGGATGTGTGTCATTATACAAACCATCACTCAAAAGTTCATTACTTTACTCTTAACTACAGTTTATAGTTCGACTCAAGACGGGGGTGAACTGTTGAAAGTTGCTAATAAGGAAAATGACACATGTGTGTTGGAATATGAGCTACAAAATGGTTGCAACAACCACTTGCTATTTTATTTGGCGCTCGCGATTGACCACTGTCGTGGTGTTTGTGCTCCGTCAGAAATTAGTATCCTTGTTCACCCCATCATCCCCTGGCGTGCAAGCAAACATAAAAGTTTGAAATGGAACCTCATAACCAGGAACTAGTAGTTCCATGCTCGTCATAAGCCCAATGAGTAGTCCAGGGCACCGTTATATAAAAGTTGTCACTATCTGGCAAGTTGTCACTCTATGACAACTTCAGTGAAATCACAGGTTTTAATTGGCTCTGAGAAGCTCTGGTTACTGACTGTAACTATGGTGATTGTCAGAGGACAACTTGTCAGGGCTGACAACCTTCATGAAACGGTACCTCGAATGATGCGACTGGCAACTGCAAGACTAGACGTTTGAAGTGTCGATGATCGGAATGCCCGGCAATACCCCCTGACAGTGGTAAGTCGAGCCTATTTATAATTTAAAGGAGTAATGCCGAATAGTTTCTATATAGGGTGCCAGGGGGTTTCATTTCCAGTTGATCTATATAGCTAAAAATTGTGACCCCGGCCCCGTCCAAATCTCTTTCTCTTTACGCACACACACACACACACACACACACACACACACATAATACACAATGAACTGAAGTAAGCTCAAATAATTATATCCGTTTATACCAGATTGTCTAATGTACTACATTCGAACCTTCATGAAGACATAAAATGCCGGAGGAAAACTGTTACCATGACGACTGACATGCCTCCGTCATGATGCATGATTTTCCCAATAGGTCTGAGTACGTTTGACAATGTGAGATGACAGTTTTACATTTAAATGTAATTGGTAAAAAAAAGAAAATTCATGTTTGTCTTAAATGTGTTGGGTGTTCACTTTCTTTGAACTAGGTTTCATTTGGATGGATGGCTGGCTTAATCTTTCAGAGATTTTGTATTCAGGGATTTGAGCATCTTCACTTGAAAATTGACCCTTCCCCTTTGACCCCATAGTCCATCATTCTTCAAATACTCACTAAGTGGTAATATATGTTTTCATGACACTTTGAGAACAAGGGAAATTTGTGGCATATCAACATTTTCCTTTGACCCCACAGTCTTAACTTTCCTGGATACATCATTGAGCAGTAATTCATGCACATACAGATAATGTGCACAGTTTTGTTAGATTAATCCACTGAGTAATCTCCAAGATATGGATAAAAAGTGTTATAAAAGATATATAATTTTAGCATTTATTCCCGACCTTTAACCCCTGACCTTTGATCCCAAATATTCGTCATTTGCTAAGTTTCATGATGATACCTCAGCCATTTCCTAGATATGGGGAAAATGTTTAATTTTGCATTTTCATTTGACCTTTTACCGCCAAAACCGGGGCCCAAATCTTTCCCAGAGAAACTTCATGTGGTAATGTACTAAACTGACTTGAATTGAATTGAATTGAATTGATGAATTGAACAGGTTTTATTAAAAATCATGTCTGGCAGCCAATTAAAGGCTGATATGCACATGTTAACAATCATAATTATAAAAACAGATTATAAATTTACTCTAAGTTTCAAGAAAATACCTCTAGGCATTGCATGTAGGGCCTATCTATATAAGAGATATATATGGATCAAAGTGAAATTTTGAAAATAAAAATGACCTTATCCTTCGACTTTTGACCTTTGATCCCATGACGAAATAAAAATCCTAGAGAATCAGTGCCGAACAGTTAATTTATATGCATATGTATTGCGCATTAGGTTTCATGAATATATCTTTAGCCATTTCAGAGACATGGGGAAAAAAATATATACATTTTAGCATTTACTTGACGTTTGACCTGTGACAAATGAACTGAATCTTCCCTAGAGAATCTTTGTCTGGTAATTTCCGTTTCAAGAAAATATCTTAAATCATTACATAGATATGTGAAGTATGATGACATTATAAGCAAAGAATTTGACCTAAACCTTTGACCTTGAGCATGTGCAACCAAAAGTTGATCGGCAAAACTTCGTCCACTCATACATACATACTTATGCAAAGTGCCATTTGGATACCTCAAAAGCTGTCTATAAAATTGATTACGGACGGACGGACGGACGAACAACCCGAAAACATATGTCCACATCAGACCTGCACAGTAAATTCATGCGATGTTTGACACAAGTATTTTATAGAAGACGTGAGTCCGATCAAATCAAAGGGCAAAAGCAAACCAGTTTCATGGTGGACAAAAAAAGTGCTCCACAATCATAAGAGAGCATTACCGAATTAGAAATAAGTTAACTAAACATTGGACGAGGGAACTGCAAGAAAATTACCATTTGAAAAAGTCTCAAGCTCAGAAAACTATAAGACAAATAAAAAGAAATTATTGGCGATCTTTTCAACTCAGTCTTAATCGTTTCACGTCAGTATCTCAAATCTGGAAAACGGTAAAAACCCTCAATGGAACTCCTTCCACAGGAATACCAAGCATCCCAACTTTAAAGGTGAATGGGCTATACCCTTTGTGAAAGATGGAAAGAAACAGATTACTTCGGAGAATATTATAGGTCTTGTGGACAGGAAGCAGCATCTGATGACATAAATGCAGCGTTTGAAGTAGTGGAATATTCCGAAAATTTTTCAATGTTGTTCATCCTAAATGAATAATTTCATATGACGGAGTTAGGCATGTATCTAAAATCCAGGAAAAGGTCTACTCCAGGAGAAGGAAGGGTAGGATATGAAGTATGCAGCATTTACCTGAATCATCAAAATCAGTACTGTTTCGAATATATAACAAAATATGGGCAACAGCTCTTAGGGGACCTATCTGAGTCCCTGCTGCATTCCATATTGATACCCATCTTAGAACCAAATAAGGTGTCAGACAAACTGACATCATATCGACCGATAGCTCTCATCTCATGTTTTATGAAAATCATGGAAGGGATGATGAAAGAACGTTTGTAAATTAAAAAAAAAAAAAAACATAATATTTTGATCCCAGTACAACAAGGTTTTCGGAAAAACCGACCATGTGTGGATGGCATTGTTGATTTAGAAAAGGAAATTCAGGAACATCTGAAAGTGAACGCAAAATTTTGGCAGTTTTTTATTGGCTTAGAAAATGCTTTTGATTCTGAGTTGAATAAAATTATCGAAACTGGGCGTATGTGGAAATATGCATACACAACATTTTTATTGAAACGTACTTTTCAAGTTCGACTTGGGCACGTATTATCCAGAACAATGAAACTATCGAATTAAATGGGCTTCCGCAAAGGAAGCACATTGAGCCCATTGTTATTCAACGTTATGATGTCTCACTAGGAAAGACATCCACACCTTGTTGTATGCTGATGATTGTGTAATCTGCAGTCGGGAAAGGATATGAGGATAATGAGCACAGCTCTAGAACAACATTTGAACACCTTGGATGGCTGATTTTCATCCTGGGGACCTTCTGTTGTCCTTTTTGGCCAAATGACATTTAAATAACTTTAAAGATTTATATTATTTGTTCATCGTGTGTATAATCATTCCGTTCCCTCCTGTAATTAAATAAAAAAAATGTTACAAGGCATATTATGTTCAGAGGCCGTTATCCGAGTCAAGCGTTTTGCTTATTGATAACGGTCTCCTCCAGCTGTACACTTAAAGATCTGAAATAACATTTATGTATTATTTCACATGATTGTATATTTGTAATGCGATATTTTGTTTATATTTTCATGACTTGTGAATAATACGTTCGAAATTGTTATACTTATTTTCTGTTATGTACAAGTGGAGAAATAAAACTTACTAAAACTGAAAACTATATCTCACACACACACACACACACACATAAAACACACCTATGCTGTTCTCTCTCACCCGTAAGGAGACTATTTTGTCCCTGAAGATAGGGAGAGATACGACAGAGGATGAATATAAATATTAAGGAGTAATTTTTGATAAGAGGTTAAATTGGAGAGCCCATATACAAGAAGTGGCATCCAGATGCAAACGTAAAATCAATATTCTACATTAAGAGTTTAACTCATGTGGAATGGATTAGGGGCTGTAATGATTTACTGTCTGTATATAGAACAATAATTCGTTCTTTGATAGATTATGCTTGTGAAGCATATGATTCAGTTTTATCGTATGTAAAAAAAAAAATCTCAATTCAGTGCAATACCAAGCTCTCAAAATTTGTCTAGGAGCAAGCATAGGCACCTCTCTGAAAACCCTAGAATCAATTGAATTAGATTTACGAAGGCAGATGTTGACTGCTCAATTCCGTAGGCACATTGACACTGTTCCAAATCATCCCTTAATGCGGGATACTAAAAAATGCTGACAATTCAATATTTATGAAAGTGGAAATCCCCACACCCCCTTTGGTGAAAAATCATGAAAATGAAGACGTATTATTTTCCCATTCAAATGTAAGGAAAAAGTACCTTTTCGTCAGCCGTTTTGGCACTGGCAGATGCCGGCAGTGTCCACGGAGTTAAGTTCAGATATGATGCTGTCAAAGTGTGATCATGTTATACATTAGCAGCAAACGGCTCTTGAATTGATAAATAGGAAATGGCAAAATTATACACCGATAGCTCAAAGTGCCCCAAAACTTGCAAAGTGTCCACTGCTTTTTATGTCCCTTATTGGAAGTATGCACAAGCAAAACGCATACAAGACTTCACATTGATTGTACAGAGCTGAACTGATTGCTATTATTATACGTCTTTGATCTGGTTAGAACAAGTCTCGAATCTGTTTGCTGGGAGTGATTATTTTTGGCGAATCATTAGTGTTTTACAGGCTATTAATTCAAATAAGCCGGAAAGTTTTGTAAGTGAAATTGTTATGATAAGTAAGATGTATGGAATTGAAATATAAAGGAATACATGTAAATTTTGAATGGATACCCAGCCATTGTGGCATTAATGGAAATGAGGTTGCGGACAAAGAGGCAAAAGCTGCTATGATTATGTCGAAATGTTATTGATATTGAAAATGATCTGAGCATGGCATAATGTAAACATTTACTCGGAGAGTCTTTTATAGAAATATGGAAAAAAAACAATGGGAAGAAGCGGAATCTCCACTGAAGTTGATACAAAAAAACAGTTAAGAAAACTTTCCAACGCTCGCTAAACAAATGGAAGGAGCAGTCTATTATGAATAAATTGAGAATGGGAAATATTTCTTTAAATTATGATTTGTTTAGACTGAATATCCATAAAAATGAAATGTGTCCGAATTTTCTGCAAAATTTTGAAACAGTCACTCATTTTTTTATGTGAATGTCCAAAGTATATAATAGAAAGAAGTATCCCACTTACAGAAATAAATATCACTGATGTACGTCATATTTTGTTGTTTGTAGGAACTACTAACTCAAAGCATGTGCGTGATTTTGTTCAGTATGTCCAGAGGACATGAAGATTCACTCTAACACATAATTTCATTAGATAAGTACATGTTGTAATTTATATTAATTATTCTGCACATTACATACAGCCTAGATGTTTGCTTTGAATCTTAGCTTTGTTTGTTTTCTAATTTCATGTAAATTTGTGATAAAATTCGCGTTAAATACTCCCGATTAATCACAAGCATCGATCGAGACCCTCTCGTGTATTGGAGTGGCCTAGGCAGGTGGACAGCCAATCATGGCCCCTCCTTGCTGAGAAGTCTGCTCAAGGTACCGAGCCGGGCTGGTCAGAAAATACGATCGTCGATTGGGCAGCTCGAACCGAGGCCAGTGAGGGAGATTTGTTTGATATAATGTATTATTTCTGAATTATTTTGAATAAAATTGAAATGATATGGGGTAAAATTTGAAATTCCATGTAATTTTATGAATACAGATTTGGTGTAAATATTCCTAGAGGAATGATAACCGCCAAATAAATTCAAATGATAACAACAATAACTTGCCTCCGACATTGGCGAGGCATAAAAACAAAAGCAAAGTGACCATACTTCACCGAGCTTGTCGTCTGCTATAGAACACCACAGCACAGTGGATGGTTTGGTGATGAAGCAGTATCAAGTTGGTCAGATTACTGCAAAAATGTGCTGAAAATATGATATGTGTGAACATGGGTTGGTATTTGTTTTTCTTTCTAAAATAACACCTACGAAAAGAGCTCATGTTGAGAAACGGCCAACACGTTATATCAGCAGCGACACAATTACACAGTCCCACGATAAAAATGTAAGATTTAGTTGTAGTGATCTCTGCTGCAAGTGCACTTACCATTTATAATGGCAGTACCGAAGTATATTATGTACATCGATACTACCCGCAATGGCGCCTGAAACTGCATAGTTTTCACTGTCGTCTCGTTCACAAGCGTTTCAATCAGAAGCTGGCTGAGGCGACTTGCAAAACTAAAATACTTTCTTCGGAGCGAGCTAGCGTTCAGCGTTAAGTGGAGCACCAATAGTGAGAGTGCGCTTGTGAAATGTGAAGTAATGGCAAGCCATTACCTAGAAGTTAAAGAAGTCAGACATCTCAAGGGGCACTTAGTGGCTTCGTACTCGTGTGAGAGTTTCAGAGCAAATTAATAGACTCGAGCCTATAGTACACTGGTATGGCACTTTATGTAATGTGTTTGGCATCGCCTACTCCCTTGAAGTTGCTTTGTAATCAATTTTGTCAATCGTTGAGTAGTCTTGCGCAAAAGAGCGTTGTTGTTTTTTCCGCCAGTGACAGTGGTGCCATGCCAGCCGAAATTCTTGATCAAACCTTATGAGTGCATCAGTGGATCTCATCGGGCTTCCAGCTGTAGGAATATAATGTACATGTGTAAGGGATGTCGATATACTGTTTGTCATAAATGACTTGTACACAATCATATCTGATGTAACAGAATTAAGCAGAAATAAATCAAATCAAATCAAATGTATAATCAAACGCATGACAATCGTCAATGTTGGGTTCCATTGCATGAATGGAGAGACGTGGGCATGTATGGGCAATGCAGGACACAGGGGCAAGAAAAGTGGGGTTGGCTGGCTGTCTAACCCTGTTCATATTGGGTCTCTGCATAGGAGCTTTTCCTTTAAAGTTCTGCCGTGCTGCACAAGAGCTCTTGCATGTTTCTTGTCTTTAGTTAGAAATAGTCCTTTAAAGGACAAGTTCACCTTATGTGATGTGCTTGGATTGATTTGGGGGAGTCGTGATTTTTACACAAGAGAAATGTGGATTGAGTGAAAGCAACATTAGTAGAACATTTATTCATCAGTGAAAGTTTGAGGAAAATCGGACATTCGATGCAAAAATTACGATTTTTTAAAGTTTTCGTGTTGGAACCACAGGGTGAGGAGACTACTAGAGGTTGTGACTTATGTGTGGACAACAAGATAAAGAAAATATAAAGGGAATCCCACAGAAATTCATTTTTCATGAAAATTACACATTCCATCAATTCGATAATTATTACAAATATCCTGTACATATGCAATGTATATAATTTCTTTATTTATTTGATGGAAGTGAAAATAAAGTTGAATCTTGAATCTTGAATCTTGATAATGACATATGTTAAATATAGCAATTATTCCCCCTGCGTTCTGAAAGCAGGTATCAAGTGCTCTTTCATAATGCTAGAAAAGCGAATTTTTGTTGAAGTTTCTTTACATTTTCTTTATACTGTTGTCCACGCATACGCTATAACCTTTAGAAGTCTCCTCATCCAGCGGTTCCAACACAAAACTTTAAAAATTCATAACTTTTGCATGGCTTGTCCGACTTTCCTCAAACTGATTCCACTAATGTTATTGCTTTCACTCAATCCACATTGCTCTTTCGTTTGGTATCCCTTTGATATGAAAACCGTAGGTTGTATATCTATTTTGTATATTCACATGCACATTATATGTACATCTGAATATTCAAGTGGAATGTTGAAGTGTACAGGAGATACAAGAGATATACAGGTACATGTTTGGTGTGTGTAAGTGGGATGTTTAACTATGAATTTTTTACCTGTAACATTTTATGTAATGAACGTTGGCCTCAGGTCTATACAGTCATCACAATACCCCTTTCCTCGCGTTACTGTGGTCATAACAGTATAGTAATTACCATCTTCATTTAATTCTGTAATCATGTTGTTTGTTGTTGTTTGCATTAAAATGTATATACCTATTCGGGCACATCTTTTAGCGACGAATTTCACTTTGAATCTTTGCAGAACTCGCGTTTCCTGATGTTCCGTGATATTCTTCAGTAGAGCTGCCGGTAGCTGCGTTGTGTATTCTTGTTCACGTAATGGTCACTTTCTTCCTACCCGTACCTGGATGCCCTCGGTAGGTGATACTAAAAGTAGATTTTGACATTAAAGTGCGACACCATATCATTTGAAAATGTCTTAAATGAATAAATCTACTTAAGACGAATAGAATCAGAATCCACGGTCGATATAAGCTAACAACTACAATCACTTTTATAATACTCCTGCAAGTAGTATTTGCCGGGTTTCTACAAGAGTATGAAAATTTGAAACGAAGGCCAAAGCTTTGGTTATCAACAGCACAAGTGTCATTTCTGGGACACTAAATAATAATAAGGCTACATTAACGGTTCTTGAGCGCCACGTGTGCGGATTCCCTATCTAGAAATTTCTCCACCCACGTGGGTTTCTTCGAACCGAATTAGTATGTAGGCCTATACATATTAATTGCAAAAGTTTTTTTTTTTTAAATCACTGAAGATGTGTGCATAGGTCAATGGAAAGCATGTGTGGCGATAACGTATCATAAGCATTACGACCCTCAGATTTTCCTGATATCATTGTGTAGTGCATGTGAATTACGTGAAACGTTGAAATTCTATGTCTCTTTTGTTGTTGTTGTTGTTGTTGTTTCAAGTCCGATTTTAGTTTTTCAAGTTGCCCACAATGTTATTTTTTTTCTTATGCTGCAATTCTGTCCGACGATGAGTACAGTGGTTATCAGGGTCCCGGAGGACCGCTGGTTGGGGTGAACGGAGAGCTCACCAACTGCACCGGGGGAGCTGCCGGCTACATCGACCGCGCCTCCTTCACCCCTGCCACCCTCATCAAGACGGGGGAGATAATCAAAGTATGATATACCACAACATTGTACCTCATGATCCTGAAAGTATCTTAGGCACGCTAAATTGCATTGCCTTCTGCATTTTTTTTTTTGTCTTCAGGTCAGTACTATCTATAGGTTGATAGTACATACTTTTTTGTCTTAACCGATCATCATGGAACTGCAGAAGGAAACAGCGGCTGTTGTGTTTTCAGCTTTGCAAAGAGCATTGAATTTATGTAACCCTAAGCCAACCAGAGAGCATGAGCACAAGTGACTGCCGCAAATTGTCACTTTATGAAGTAGGGCAGAAAAAAAATCAGTTCAACTCTTGTTCAAAAGAAAAACTGAAATTAGGAGAATAAGATATTGCATGAAAGAAAATAATACGTAACACTAATCAGTGCTAACACAAAACATATTTTCAGATGTTACGCTGTGAAATTACACAATGTAGTTTTCAAAGAGAATGTGATGATATTTTTTTCTGATGAGTTTAATATTAAGTATAAAAAAATTAAAGCATCATCTTAACATTGTCAATTAAACTGTAAGAGGTCTTCACAAAATTTTACAAGTTACTCAAATCGGTGTAATCACTGAAAGGTCGTGGGACGCTTTCCTATGGAATTCGACTTATTTGCATTCTTTCTGATAGCATTCTATACTTGATAACAAGCTTGATTTTGATTTATTCTAAGTATTGCGAAATCGACTGAAATTAATGGCACTTTCATCTTTTCAAAAATAACAATTTCATTGAATGTCCTTCTCTTAAGCACACAGGCTGCCATAATCCTTCATCACTTCCACTTTTTGACGTGGGGCTTGGTGTTGGTTAGTGAAGAAGTAATAATAAGATTGACTAGGGAGGTGGAACGATACCTGTCTGGATATATATGATATATATATCTATATCTATATATATATATATATATATATATATATATATCTTTAATATATATATATATATATATATATATATATTTGATATACACTTGGTGATTCTATCCTTCTATGAAGAGTGCTCGATATGCTCAAAGGAAGAGATTTAGACAGAAGTATTGGAACAAGTTCACGCGGTTGCCTGATGATTGCGCCTCATGGAGGTTGCATGACACTCAGAGTTGCAATAAATACGGATGAACCTGCGGTCAACCGCGTGAACTTGTTCCAATACTTCTGTGTATATCTTTAATATATATATATATATATATATATATATATATATATATATGTATATATGTATGTATATATATATATATATATATATATATACATATATATATATATATATATATGTATATATGTATGTATATATATATATATATATATATATATATATACATGTATATACTATCATATAGCAGAAATGAGCAGAGATACACATGCATTTCGGAGAGTGAACTGTGAGTGAATGCACGGAGGCCAAACTCAAAGTATCCCGACGTGACGAAAATGTAACAAGCAAAGACACACCATAGCATGATCATAAAGTTGGTAGAATGTTCGTGTTGATATTATGTACATTACCTGCATGTGCAACTCTCTTGTGTTGCAAAGCTTAGGACACCGGGATTTACCCTGAGGCTACATCACTACAATAATGAGTGACGGGTTGAACTCCCAGATTAAATCATTTTCATTTTTCGTTACCCGTTGTTCGACTTCGTAGATCACCTGCAGCGCAGTACTTTCCAAGTGCAGCATGGCAGACGGCTGGATTCCCCTCAACAAGAATCTGTGGTTTGATGGCTCGACATCCAAAATAAGTATTTTGTGGTGATCAGCATAAAAATCAAACTGTCGTGATTGCCGTATTTTATGACGAATTTGCAGGTGCTGTCAGTGTACGTTTGAAATATGAAATTTTGAAATTTGTTGATATCAAGGAAGTGCGTCTGACAACGACTGACAAAGTGCTGGGGAAGCAGCAAAAGAACTACAAACCTTGGGTCACGACGGAAGTGCTCGACCTCTGTGACAAGAGGCGAGAGCTGAGGCATGCAAAACACACCAGTGGTGAGGCAAGGGCACAGTACCGAGAGATGAATAGGAAGGTCAAGAAGAAAATGAAAGCTGCCAAGGAGAACTGGATTGAAGCCCAGTGCAAAGTCATAGACAAAGGAGTGATTGCAGGAAACATCAAGGAGACGTACAACACTCTTAAGACCCTGACCAAAACAAGCCAGCCAAAGTCTCTTGTCATAGATAATGAAGATGGTAACCGCATGACAAACAGCGAAGAAATTTTGAAAAGATGGACTGACAACTGTAGTGACCTCTACAATCATCAGCTTCACCTAGACACCAGTATACAGGTAGACACACAGGTTAAAGATGATGAGGAAGATGGGCCCTCTGTACTAAAGGATGAGGTAGAAAAGGCAATCCTCAGTTTGAAACCAGGGAAGTCTCCGGGAGTGGATAATGTCCCCATTGAGCTATTAAAGTGTGGAGGAGAAGCCACAGTTCAGGCCCTCACAACACTATGTGAGAAGATATGGGAGGAGAAAAGATGGCCGAGAGAATGGACTCACTCCCTGATCATTTCATTTCCAAAGAAGGGTAATCCAAGGCAGTGTCAAAATCACAGGACCATTAAGCATCATTAGTCACCCCAGCAAGGCACTGCTCACAGTTATCCTCAACCGACTGACTACTAAAGCGGATGAGCTGTTGGCAGAAGAACATTCAGGATTCAGAGCTGGCCGGAGCACAGTGGAACAGATCTTTAACTGCAGAGTGCTGATCAAAAAGCATCTACAACACCAGCGAGACCTCTTCCAAAATTTTATCGACTTCAAAAAGGCTTTCGATAAAGTGTGGCACGATGGCTTTTGGAAGATTATGAGAGATTTTGGTATTGACGAACAACTGGTGCAGGTTATTCAGGCTCTCTATGCCACCTCTAGCAGTGCAGTGCTTTTGAACGGCCAGTTTGGAGCGTTCTTCAAGACAACAGTTGGCGTGAGGCAGGGTTGTTTACTCTCTCCTGTCTTATTCAACCTTTTCCTGGAGAAGATCATGCGGGAAACACTGCAGAACCACCAAACTTCAATCTCAATTGGTGGTAGACCCATCAGTAATCTTCTATTCGTAGACGATATCAACCTCATGGGAGGCACCAACAGAGAATTACAGGACCTCACCAACAGATTGGTGGACAGAGCAGAGGCATATGGCATGGAAGTGAGCACAGAAAAGTCCAAAGTGATGGTCAATAGCCCAAACAACATCAGTGCAAAAATCACTATGAATGGAGAGACCTTAGACGAGATAACAGGCTTAAAATACCTGGGATCAATGATCTACAAGGATGGCACCTGTACAGGGGAAATTCGAACCAGGATAGCCACAGCAACAGCAGCGATGGCTAGACTCAACAGAATATGGAAGAGCAACATTAGCATCAACACAAAGTATATGCTATTCAGGTGTCTCGTCACCTCTATTCTCCTCTATGGACGCGAGACTTGGACAGTGCTGAAAAGAGAATCCAAGCTTTTGAGACAAAATGCCTGCGGAGACTGCTTATAGCATCCACTACTGGAAACACAAAACCAATGGGTTTGTCCGAAACAAGGTCTTCAGCCTTGTGGGGCCTCAAGTGACACTCCTACAAATGGTCAAGAGACGCAAGCTGGCCTGGTTTGGTCATGTTATTCGGCACGACTGCCTCGTAAAGACTGTGTTACAGGGCACTGTAGAAGATGGACGCTGCCGCGGCCGACAGAGAAAGAGTTGGTTGGACAATGCGAAGGAATGGACATTTCTACCCTTGTCAGACCTCCTCACAACAGCCCAAGATAGAGCCGGATTGAAACTGTTGACCGCTTACTTTTCCTCGTGCCTTCCCAACGATCTCAGATTTCGAGGGATAAGTAAGTAAGTTAGTAAGTACCACGTGTGAAAACACAATGGGGCCGTAAACTGCTATTAATAAAGCCGGTCTTTCATTTAAAAAGTCTTCCAGACTATAATTTTCATAACAGCTGCAAATGAATGAACTAACTTTTGTGCCTTATCTAGAAGAGTGTGGTTGTTCCCATCATTACAGACAGTCATTACCCGCAAGCGGTCCCATGACGCATGGCTTGTCAAACTTCACATTTTATGTTCCTCCCGATAACTAGTATAGGTAACATGGTAACTTTTCTCTGATAGTCAAGAAATGGACATAAATGTACAATGAGGAAATGTGAGAAATAGACAGCAGAAGTGAATAAATGCATTTATTGGATCTTGTTTACATCATCATAGTTGCACTTCAAACCTGCTCCAATCAACCAACCAATCAATCAATCAATTAATCAATCAATCAATCAATCAAACAATTCAAGAGGGTACCTTTGAATGTTTACACTCTTTGAAACATTCCTGTCTTGCAGAACGACTCGTTTGATTTTTTGAACACCTCAAGCGGGTTCACCATTTTGTGGTATGGTATTCCCCCAGTTCTTGTCCTTGTTTGCAAAGGTATATTGTGGCATCTATTTTTTTTAAACCAACAGGTCGTTTTCGTTTATTTGCCTGAGCGGGGGTGTCGGCTTCCTTGCCACGGCTCTCTTTCACGTGCTCATAGACGTCACACACTTTTTGAACGGATCGCCAGTACTCTACCCAGGTTCGTGCTTTGCATTGGAAAATTACTGATTTTAAAGGCATTATTAACTTTTTGCAGATGAAACAAAAACACAGTTTCTGTGCTTCAAAATTGTTCTAGAACGTGAGTTAGGGATAGAAACCTTCGATGTAAAAGTATTTAATCAGTATAATGGATGTTCAATATGTGTTAAATTAAGTTAAATATACAAAATTTTAACAATAGTTATACTGAAATTGTTTCCAGAATAAACCGTCGACAGATATATGGTTGATTGAGAAAAATAGTTATATCTCCTTATATTTCGGGCTTTATATTTTTATGTGGTAGGATGTTTTGTGATACAATTGACTAACACATATGCATAGCATGTGATAATTCAAACATTGTTAAAATCACTGCTCCCATTGGTAAATAGGGATTCGTAGGAGGCACGGAACGCTTTCAGACTTACATGAAAGCTTGTAACTAAACGTGTTTTTAAACATATTTACATAGACTAGACATAAAACTTGCATGTTCCATGTTACTTATTATGATTTGAAATACATTGCAGGAAAAGTTTAAATATGCAAGTTATGTTCGGTCTATGAGGTGCATTTCAGTGCCTTTTGTTCATCATAGCAGTATTTTAGCAATGATTGACAGATGATGTCACTGATAGATTCTTAATTTGGAAGGGGCTTTTTGCGGGCGTAGTCAGGTAATCCGAAGAAAAATATTAGAAATATCAAAGTTATTACAATACATGGCACATATCTGAATATTCTTCTGGTCACATTAAGTAATGACCAGAGTGTGATGACTCAATACAAGTTGACATGCGTTTGCTTTGCTCTATTTATACTTTCGTGTAGTGTATTATTCTATTCCTTATTACCGTTGGTAATTTGTGCTTTGCATACTTACATATCCATATATCTATCCATCTATCTTTCTTTCTTTCTTTCTTTCTGTCTATCTATCTATGTAGGGGCCACAAATATACATAATCATACAGACATATTGTATGTATTTTGTGTGATGTTTTTTTTTTTTTTTTTTTTTTTTTTTGCTGTCTAGGCATGAACACAATGCTCCTATACATCGGTGCTGAGATCATGACATCTTATCTCCCGTTTTCTTGGACCCTAATCGTTGGTAACCATGCTGAATACATATTTATAGGGTACTGGTCAATGACGTTGTGGGTATGTATAGCCTACCTCGCCTACCGTAAGAAATTATTCGTGTAAATCTGATTCATCAACTAGCGCAAGTACCTGACTAGATAGGTATTTCCTTCGACTTAGCATGCCCAGTATTAAACATGGATCGATTCTCAAACTGCTAATTGCAGACTTTTGTACGGTGGACAAAATACCCAAGGTCGGAATCCTCCGAACATTATACCTTCAAGGAGATGCCCTATATCCGCTGGGTCCCCTTTTGATAATGGTGGAATAATGGATACACATGCTTATAGTGAGACATAAAAATTCGCAGAATCCTCTGAAAAACAGTGACTAGGCTAAGTGCAGACGAAATCGAAATACAACATTTTTACAGATATAGACAGGAGTCATTGTTATCCCAATTTTTTCTACACATCATGCCCAGTCACTCATCAAAGATGTATCGGTGTGTATACAAGATACATATTTGACGATATATTTTGTCTTAGTTTCTGATTTTTTTTTCCATTCTGAATACCTTTATTCACCTTGTAACTGGATTGTATTTTCAAAGTAAGTTTCCAGAAATCACGTGACTATGCGTTGTCGTGTGCTGGGACAGCAGCGTTGTTGTTCGCTGGGACAGTATCGTTGTTGTTCGCCGGGACAGCAGCGTTGCTGTTCGCTTGGGCAACAGCAGCGTTCTGGCCAATCTGGGGCTTAGAACAGACTTCTCGAACACGCTTGAGGCCGAAGGAAGAGAAGACAACTATCCCTTGGAGAGAGTTCATGGCAATGAACACATACCAGAATGCATCTGCTCTGAATAAACTTGCTGCAAATCCGGACACCCACGTGAATCCAAGGAGGAAGGATATCTGTTATATAAATAACGAATACCACAGTAACTTAACAGTCAATACAGAAAAATAACATCGAGGTAAATGACCTTTTTGAATACTTTATTGATCCGGACCGATATTCATATTTGGACCTTATTTCACCACACAATATCACATAAATTATAGTGAAATCAGTCATGTGGGAGCGCTGTGGGACAGTGGATACGACTCCCGACTCCCAATCAGCGGACCCGAGTTCGATTCCCGCCCAGTGCTTACGTTCTTGGACGAGATGTTTTTACGCACCATGTCCTTCTCGACCCAGGTGTCTATATATATACCTGGCTACGCTAGGGTAATAATAATTGCAGGACCCTCTGGTAGAGCAGTGCCAACACTTAAAGGGTGAGTACAGTTCTGGTTGAGGTGAGGATTTAGCTTGTAACGTTTTGCGAGATATGCAGAAACCACTCTATGAGATGTCAAAGAGCATGCAATTCTAAGGGGTATCAATAGTTTATTTGATGAAAATCGGTTTGAAATGGCTGAGATATCCCCAAACAAGGTGAAACAAAGAGATCCTAATAAAAGGCGTGGCCTGTCACCTTTTATTATCATCACTTCTTGGGATATCTCAGCCATTTGAAAAACCAATTTTCATCAAATAATCGTTGAATCCTTCTTAAAACTACATGCTCTTTCATATTTCATAAGAGGTTTCTCATTATCTCACTTAGGAATGTTCAAAACATGAATCCCCACCTCAACCAGTACTGTACAGTCCCTTTAAGGGGCTACCCTGGATAAACAATTAGACCTTATTGTCATTGTAATCATTATCATTGATATTATTCTCATTATGGTACGATAACACTTACTTTTACGTGAATTAGCAAGTCCACTGTCCTGTTTCGGGTCTTGACGCTTTCTGGACTCGCATGATTGACTTGTTGACGAACTCTCAAAATATTTCTAGCGGTCAGGACGAAAAGGATTCCGTTGACGAGGAGGCACAGAGTGGATGGCATTCCAAAAGCAATGACATTTGCCATTGTAGGGGTGATCCAGCACATTCTCCCCGCGTCACCGTAAATCTGCATCTGCTGAACTAGAGGGAGGAACTGGAGAGCAAGAGACGTGCCGACTATGAGCAATGGGACACCCCAAGCAAAGGTCGAGTAGGCCAGGACCTTCTTGGTCTTCTTCCTGTTCGCTGCTAGGGCCGTGGCTGGTTTCGCAGACAGAGTGACGAAGAGGTCATGTGCAACAACCGTCTTCCAGAAGAAAGCGGCTAACCAGAAATAGTGAGACAGAGCGGCGATCACGATGCAGACCTCGGACCAATCAGTGACAAAATCTGCGACAAACTCTATCAGAATGTGAGAAAGCAGAAGCGCGAGCACCAGGTTCATCACAACCATTCCGTGGAGATTCCGCAACTGTTGATACGCGCAATAAATCATAAAGGTCATCAGAAAACATCCAGAGGAAATGCCAAATCCCACTCGCTCAATCAGAATGAGGAGTTTGGACCCGCCTTCACCGAAAAGTTTCAGAACTTCCAACGAGCGGATGCAGAGTTCGATCGATCCGTCGGAAAAGATAAAATAATCACGTGGATGAAAGAGTTGTCCAAGAAAGCGAACGTACCTAGAGCCATTGAAGTTTACAAGTTCAAATTGGGATGTATCTAATACCACCTCCATAGCGCAGGTAGATCTATTCGTGATACTTCCACAAATTCCCAGCTGTGAGGTTTTAGTGAATGAAGATCCATTATCTGCGAGTTCATAAGTCGTGATATTTGTATAAAAGTGTACAAGTATTAGGAGGTCGTTCTTGTATGCAAACGCCGACCCACTTCCGGAAATTTTTTCGAAGTCGGTTGGCTCTCCTACAATCCAGTCATAATTACAGGTTTTCTCGGAGAGACTAGTAGTACACTTACTCTTGACTTCGACATGCATGTATTTTGTCAAGCAGTCAGTTGTGCTAACATCTGACAAGTGACGGTCAATTGCTGCTCCGAGATCAGTCTTCTCGGAGAACTCAACGATGACGGAGTGATGGTCTGGCCACAAGATGATGTCGAGATTTATGTGGTTTGAGTTTTTCATGTACTGAAACAGATGCTTGTTGATATCGACACACTGCCAATCTTTCTGAGGGTTGTCGTCTAGGAAACTAATCTGTGTAGTGATGTGGTCACACGAGGACCAATTGCCCAATACGGGAGTACACCATCCGTCAACCCTGACATATCCTTCAAAACAACTCGTTTGAAAAGGATCTACATCATCATGCAACTGCGGAGACCAGGGGAAGTTTTGGAAGATAAAGGAAAGACCAAGATTCTTGATACAAATATCATCATCTCTCCCTTCAGTGACGTAGCCGTTACAAATTGCACAAAAACGGTTGCGGAATATCACGTTGTCTATCAAGACAAGAGCCCAGTTATTTTTACATGCCTCGCCAATATTAGGGAAAATGTTCTCATAAAGAGGGTCGCAATCAGAGATAATGTTCTCATGGCACGCCCTGGGAATAATGGGGTTCGGACGTAGAGGTGTTGACTCAGGTGGTGTGTAGACAATAGGCTCAATCTCTGAAGAAGTCGACAAGCCTCTCGCGACTGAATGATGATCCCACGGTGTCACGTCGGTATACCCGTTGCACAACGCGCAGTCGACATTTAAGAAATGAACTCCATCTTCACTGTAGACTGGGTGACTGGCAGCGGAGTCTGTTGCATTGGTCATCTCACAGCTACGTACGACCTATGAGTAAAAGATATTTTTTGCTGGGCATTTCATTTTTCTTTTCGAACACTGTTGGGATTTTTGAGCACTGAAATAAAACCGTTAAATGAAGTTCATAGTAAAACTGTTCAAAAAATTTCATAATACAGCAAGTTCAGCTCAATAAAATAAGTGGTCGACTGGAGATCCCTTATCAACTCTGTGGTTATGGTGCGTGATCTACCCACACGTGCTCGAAAAAAAAAATATATATATGTAATTGAAGAATACGTGTCGATGACTCAAGAGGATTAAGAAACTGAAATTGATGGGTCGCTGTTGTCAACGCTCGGATCTCGGGGGAAAAAATCCCTTATTTGTCATGATTTCATAGTTGATCCGACCGGCAGTCTTGCAATTTTAAAGTCAAAGCAGACATTTAAAGTTTCGTCGTCAATTCGAACTGGTTGTTGTTGTTTTTTCTGCAACTGTGTGGACAGAAAGACGTCTTGGACATTCATAGTAAACATATATGGTTTAAGCATGTGACACTCCCTGAACTTCTCGAAGTAGACTAGTTTTGATTTTTGAATTTCTATTTTTATATTTCGATAAATGTGGATATCTACATGCCTATCACATAAAGAAATACTGAAAGAAGTGAGCCATCTGTAATATTATAATTATGTATAGCAGCCTATCGGCAGCATACATGTAACTCTTAAGATCATAGGTGTAATATGATTACAAAGTACATACTATATTCTTTTACGAGATAACGTTAGATTATAATAATATAATTATACATTTGATATCATATGATATAATCATATTTTATTTCTGCAACTCTAATATCTCAGAAGAATTTTCATTCATGTGATCTCCTTATCTGGCAATTTTCACTATGATTGTCATCGTGTTATGTTGCACTCGTATCATAGTACATCGTGTCATATCGACAATAAATGAATGTTCCCTTTGTAAATCCTTGTAAGTTTTAATAATTTGAGCAAAACTTTCCAGTAATGTTTATCTCACACCTAAAAAAAGTGTATATATATATATATATATATATATATAAACATATCATATAAACATACCTCTTGCATGCCGAAAGAGGGTGGGCAGCTTGTCACCAGCCAGTAGGACGGATGTAGGCCTGAGGTGACATGCAAATCCACACATTCCATTCTATCCACTATGTCAGTAGGAGTTGGGTGTGGTACGGGGTCGCCGTAAAGAAACCGATGACCCTCGACCGATGTCTCATTGTCGAAGTCGTAGCAGCAGTCGCCGAAGAGCGGGCAGTCGAGATCGCAGTGGCAAGTGCTGGGGCCTTCATCAAATCCACTATAGAAGAACCCGCAAGTCTGGTACCAGCACAGTCTGCTGATGACGCTGTTTAAACCTGTGTTTATCAATAGGCGATGAAAGACGACATAATAAAAAGGGGCAAAGAAATGATTCTCTTTTGGTACTTATTTCTCTCTTATTTTTTTTTTCGGCATTCCAGCCAAGCTAGAAGCAGTCCTAAGTTAGCCAAACGCCACGATGTAGGGCCTATCATTGGAGGTTGCAACATGTCTGAGTCCACGCAGAGCCAAATCCCAGTGTGGGAATGAAATGAATAAAAGGATGTATGGTATGTATGGTATAAGTAAACAAGCGATAATATAGTGATTTGACACGAAGAATTTCAAACCTTTTCTTTTTTTTTAAGTTTCTCGCCATGTCACTAGTACCATTTGTCTTTTCTTTACAGGGAATACAGGTGCAGGTATTTCAAATTCTTCCTCACTCCTCCTTCAGTTTTGGAATTTGGTTTTAAACGAGTTCTTTAACATGTTCTGCATGTCCTTCTTAAATTTCTCTGATAGTTGCCCCTGAAGATCGTCTCAGTGATAAAATGTTGTGCGACTCGTCATACCACGTGGATTGTTTGCTTATAAGCTTATAATCAGAAAACTCAACTTGTTTTTACCTAAACAGACGTTTCTTTACACATTATCATATCATTGTAGCATTAAAATCTCAGGTCCATTCTGCATTTTTTGTTTGGTATCTTTTATTAGATGATTAATTGCGTCGTGGAAAAACCACGCCTTCATTTATGAAGATTATCTGCACTTATTGCATCGTGCTTTACAGCGGTCTATTTTTTTCCAATTCAGATAGGAGACAGTACTAGTCGTCTTTTTTTAACGCATTGTGTTCATAGACTATGCGACACCTCTCTGTATCGCATACGAAAACAGAGCATCTTTGGCGGGTCGCCGCCCTCCCCATCCGCCAACCGATCTGACCGAGTAGTCCGTTCTTCAATATCCTACTATACACTGTACTACTTTTCCTATTCCTACTACTGTCTACTACACCACGTTGATACCACGACGGTTACAGTTAGTTTTCCTGAGTGTGCGTTATTCAATGTTCCGAAGGTTCGTAATTTTGATGAAGGACAAAAAAGTTCTATACACGTTATACCGAGAACGGAATACAGGCTCATTATTTTGAAGATTGGGTAATCCGAGAACGAAACAAGGTTCGTTACTCAGAGGGTTCGTTTATCCGAAAATGAATAAGGAATGAATAATTTGAAATGTCTGTTTAGAATAACGAATCTTTGATATAACGAACTTTATTCATCGTTTTCTGTTTGACGAGCCTTTGGAATAACGCCAAAATGGTTGGATCAAAGGGATTTATGTGTTTCGAAATAAAAAAAACCTCGCGGATAACGAAACAATGAAAACAGAAAATCTTTGAATCTGTATACACGTACGAGCAATAATATGACAAGCATGGAGCATTCGTGCACCTACCGTCATCACAGTTTATCCAAAGCTCACGTTCTGAACCACAATCATAGCTAAACTCCTCTTTGCGCTCTATGGGTTCCCAACCGATGAACCGACAGTCATCTACTGTCTCTTCGCTCCCTCTGCAAAGGATGTCACCCAGGGGATTATTTATATTTCCTGAATGAACTAAGGTAGCATAAACGGCGCCAGGGTAGCCGATTTGTCGGCAGACTACTTGCACCAATCGTGGCAAGGCATGCCACGAGAAAGACGCCATCAGACAAGGGGTGTGCCAAACATCATTTGGAGACTCGCGAAGCTGGAGCACTCCTGTCGAGTTTTTTGGCCCTTGCTCTACACGTGACGCTGAGAGACGGACATCAATAGGCGCCACAATACCTGAAAATAAGTATCTTAACACGTGAATATCGGCAAATTGTGGCAAACAAGGAAATGTCGTGATCTATAACATCTGCCTCGTCAATCAATATATTCTCTCTCAATATCTACGTTCTTAGAACTCAAGTCTCCTTGTCATCCTTAGGTTTCATACAAAGTGGGGGAACGAACTTTTGCTTGCGCCGGGTCTTCCTTATGGAACTCACTCCCTCAATTCATTAAAAATGGTAATTCTGTGAAGTATTTAAGAATGATCTCAAGAAGTATTTGTTTAATTTGGTTAACAAGAATTGATTATCATTATTCATATATGTCTTGTACTACTTCACTTAGTCGTTTTCTTTCTCATAAGATCTTATTTTCTTGTATCCCCACACAATATACCAATAACTCTGATAAAATCAAACTATATTATAGATTTTTTTTTTTACAGATTAGCACAAATTTTCAGTGGTCATATATATTTCAAATTATTCAATCCTCCAATGCTATTGATATTTCAAAAGAAATGCGATTAAATAATCTTTCCCCATCAAACTGCAATAATTATACCGAGACACAATAAATTAATACCTTAAACCCTTTCAATCTTCATATCATTTATCGTGATATTTATTAAATTTGAAACAGTATTTTCATTCCAAGACCTAATTATTACATAATTTGTTTTTAATGATTTATTTGTAGCTCATTTGCTGAAAAACTAACTGCACTTCTCCCAGTTCAGTATCAAAAGCCTGATTAATCATTGCAACATCTTTTCCTGGAGGTGGGTGTTGTCAGCAAATAAACTTAAAGATAAAGTATTCCTCACGCATTGTACATCATTGATATACATTAAAACAATATAAGAGTATTTTAAGATATGAACCGTGAGGCGCACTTTTTGAAATATTTCTAAATTGTGGAAAAAAAAAGCTTTACAAACATAATGCTTCCTAACACTCAAACTCTGAAACCATTTTAGTCAGTTTTCTTTATGTAATAAAACAAAGTTTATTCAGTAAAATCGATTGATCAATACAATTAAAAGCTTTCGATAATTTTTTTTACAAGTCCAACAAGTATTGATTTGTCCTCAAAAGCTTAGGCAAAATGGTTCACAAAATCGATTATTACATACTAAGTACTGAACCCTTTTCTACAACCAATTCATCTCCTATAATGAACTTTACGTTTATTCATAAAACAAAGTTATATATTTTTCTAACACTTTACCAAAAAACAGATGTCTTTAATTATTTCAAACGTTTTATTGCCATTTAGAAATTTGTATCACTTTTGCGACTGTTAATGCAATTGGAAAATGCCTTGTTCAATGGAAGCATAAAAAAAATCGAGTGGCATCAATAGAAGTTATGTTTCCTTCCATGTCAAACCATCATACCCTTTGATTTGTTTGCATCAAATGCTGAAACTATACTCTAGTACATCAGAAATTGTTAAAGGATTGGAAATTAATCAATAACATTTTCATTCCAAATATGTTTTAAAAGAATCATATTCAGATCTACATGTATGTGCATTATCATGAATCTTATTTCTAATCGTACTGAAAATTATCATAAAGATTGTTTATTTCTGTATCATTTGTGATGGATTACTTTTCAGACTCAAGTTCACTTATTGTACATTTTCCTTTTTTTTTCTTAGTATTTCATTAACATCTTTTTCAGTGGTTTTTGCATCATTCAAAGCATGTTTCAATTTGATGGTTCACTTATTGTTCGATTTTCTTTTTTCTTCGTATTAAGTATTTCATTAATATCTTTTGAGTGGTTTTTGCATCATTCCAAAGCATGTTTTATTTTGATATCACAATAATTTCATTTTGTTACTCTTATTGTACTATTATCTGTGTTCCTAATTTCCTTACAAGTTTGCCTTCTACCACCTGTTATGTTTCTTGGATATCTTTTAAATGAAAATAGTCTCGTTTAAATATCTAGTTTACTGGTGCTGTTAAATCATGGCTTTATGTATATTTTTTGCAAACTTTACTCTAAAATGTTCCCTTTCTCCGTGTACATTTAACACGACATTGTTTTGTGTCTTTACTTTCTATGTTTTGTCTTGTATGTACTACATAACAATGTATGTTAATTTTGTTCACAACAATGTTGACGCTTTGTCATCTTTTGTATCATAGTCTTAGCAATGGAATACAGAAATAAAACTGAACTAAATAGGATGCTATCAATTTTCGTTATATAACATAAATGCTGAATGGTATAGGCATACGTTTTTCAGTAAATAGTTTTGAAGAAATATCCAGCGCATATGGTTAAAAAAAATTGCTATAGGTTAATAGCTGAAGGTAAGTACAGGGGAATGAGGCGCTCTTATATTCAAAATCATTCGATGGAGAACATAATAATTTTCAAGCATGTGCATATGAAAACACTTACAAGAACACTGTGCCTTGTTTCTACTGAGTATTTCAGCTGTACTGAAATGAGTTATATGATCGCCTAAAAAAGGAATTTGCTTTAGCTTCGTCATGGCAGTTCTTGTAAAAACTTTCTACGTCAACGAGAAGATGGTAACAGTCTCGCTAAAATGGACATTGAAAGGTGTGGCCATGGTGAAAAGCCATGGTGACTTAGACATGTTAGATGCTGGATATTTGTAATATATGATATCTGGACCTTCTATATGCACATTAATGTTGTTAGTATAACTGTGCTTTTATAAGTAAATGTAATGTTTTCAGTGTAAATTGTTTTTCAACCAGACATGAGTCAGAATAAATATTTGTAGAGTTTTATTGCAAAAAGAGCTAAGCGCCATTTTTAAACATAGCAAAGTAAGTCAATCATCAGCTAGAGCAAAATTAAGCCTTTCTAGTATTATCTCACTTCTGGCATAACAGGGAATATTCTATAATGACTAAAAATGTGCTTTATTTCCTTATTTTCTTTTTTTTTGTACCAGCTTTAATCATAAATATCTCAACTTAACAAGGATGGAGTAGGTTCATTTTGCGATAAAACTCTTCATTTATAGTGATCTGAAGGAATGAATGAAATAGTGAAACAGTTATTTCAATATTCGTTGGGAACAAATGCGTTTGTAGTTTAATCATTCCATATGCATATCAATTGAAAGGATTGGTCTTGTAAGAATACGAAACAAGTGAACGATTTATATAAGGTGTATGTTGTCATGAAAGACAGACAAGTGTGAGTTGTTGTCAACTTACCTAAAACGAGCCATAGGAGGTATAGGACAAGGTAACTCTCGCGATGCGACGCCATGGATTTCCACGCGGTGAAACATGTGCACAATCTAACGTCTCGAGTGCTGTCTTGGAGGCTCCAACTGATCTATCGAATTGGACTCCAACAGTGAGTAATCACCATGATGAACCTAAAGCACGTCTCTTAGGGTATGTCTTGAACTTGAGGGCAAACTTAAACTTCTAAACAAAAAGACTAACATTACCCCCATAGAGTATTCATAGCAAAGAAAACCCTATGCAAAACAATATGCTAGGAATTCAAGAAACTATTTGCAACTCTTGAAATTAAATGACAAGGTCTAAAATATTTTAACACCTTCTTTCCGTTCAAATGAATATCATCCTTTTGAACTATTCAAAAGTCACCGTTGTTGTGACTGAAAATTCTGACGTCAAGGCAGTCAAAGGCTTGTTTAGAAACTTCAGGCAGTCGTCGGCCCTATGTAACATTGTTCATAATGTTTGTAAAAGTACATGGCCGTGACTGCTAGTCAAGAAAGGAACAGAAACAACAGGTTCTTCACTATCATTTATAAGGGGTAAAGAGTAGATGAAATTGGGTGTGTCCTTGAAACAATGTATTCAACTTGTCTTACAAATAATCGCCATTCTCTGTCGTCTAAAATCATGTTTGAACACATGACTACATGAATAGATAGATGAATGCCTAGTGATATACACGGAGATTTCCCCGTTCAGTCCTGAGATTTTTTTTTTTTCGAAATCTGCATAGCTGCAACACAAACCAAATAAATATCCTGAAGGCAACGACCGTGAAGATTGCATCATGACTTGCTCCCGGAAACGCAAGTGACAAGAATGCAAAGGCTAAGGTAAGTTCAGGTGGAAATAAAATGTGTTTTTGCCAAAGAAATTCTGAAATATACTTTCACACATCTTATAGCTTGGAGCTGACAGACAGCATAGAGACTCAAGTTAACTTACACAAATCTGATAGCAATAAACCACTCGATTTGGCGAATGTTCCCAGGAGGCCCGAGTGCCCATTCCTTGTCTGTTAGAAGTTAGCAGAGCCTATACCCCCAAACTGCCACTCTTATAATGACAAAAGAACCCCTCCTTTTTCTAGGCATCGATCCAAAAGAAAACAAATAAAAAAATGATGAAAAACGGTATAGGCGGAGCTTGTGTCAACTGTCTGCTCTGGCTTGATTACAAACAAAACCTAATACCTCGAGCTGAATTTTGCATATGTAACATCGACAGTGTCCAGAAAAATTCTACATTTCTTTCATTTGATAGCAAATCTGTTCAATTATAGGGTTCCTTTCGTGTAAATTTGTTATCATATTTGACATTATACCTCAACCGATATTGTTGGGTGTTTGTTGGGTTTTTTGTTTCTTTTGTTTTGTTTTGTGTTGTTTTTTGCTGTTTTTGTTTTTTGTTTTTGTCCATCAAGGCAGTATCAAAGATTAAGGGAAATAGATGGATCCCATTACGTATGGACAATACAATCAAAGAAGTGTGCATCTTCTTAAAAATCCCATCAGAAGTCAGCCTCTCCTATAAAATTGATTTATTCATGAAACAGTTTTAGCTGCTCAGCGTTTTTTTTTCCCAGTTTGTGACCCAGCTTCTCTAAAAAGTTTGTTTATACTATAACTTACCAAACTCCCCGGATGGAAATATCGACAGTGGACGAATTCATGATCACAAGAAGTATTACAGCTATTTCTTCTACATTATGTGATACTTGATATCATAAAATGATCTGGTTCATATAAATATTACTTCAGATGGAATAACGAAATGCATATTACAATTTGTAATCATTTCCTGACAAGAGTTCATAGGCTGAAATAGTAATTTACCGATTGACCGAATGCAGACTTGGGCAAAAAGAGACAAAACGGAAGAGCTGCATTTGGGCCCTGATATAAATGTACAGGCACATTTTGTAATCTAAACAAAAAAAAAACCAAATATCATCAAATTAAATGCTGAGCCATACAGAGAAAAGGTGCGAAAGAGAGAAAAATCAAGCACATAATGTATACAGATTTTGTCATAGCCTTTGATCAAGACCGTTGAGGACAAGACAGAATCATAAAAGTGTAAAGCTGGGTGTTAAAAAATCGCAACTAAACAGTTGCAAGATCCCCTTGAGGAACTGTTGTAACATAATGCAATACAGTACAATGTGATGTACGTCATGTTTACATTAACATGTATTTGCAATAACAAGCAGGAAATAAGTTCAAATGGATCTTAGGCGAGAACAGCTTACGTAATTATCTCAAGTCATTCTCATGTTTATCATTTTATTGATTACAAGTTGGCACGAGTTTATCACTCAAGTATGTCTTTCCTTATGTTGCTCTAAGCGTATTATCGATTGTGCATAGGAGATTTATTATCTTTTACCACAATCTTATCAACAACAATAACAACGACACAAAAAAAATACTCGACCATTAGACATGAAAGCTGTATACTATGGCATATTCTTCTCTTATTCGTTCTCTTATATCTGTATTATTATAGTAGCAAAAAAAAAATCCGTTATCAGCTTTTACATTAAAACTTGTTAAAAGAACGAAAATAAAAACAACCCTAAACATCCAAACGAACTTCAAAAAGTTTGCCTACGTAAGGGCGAGAAGAAAAATAATCAATAATTCAAAACTGCTCTCCGTTTCCTACAAAATGCGATTACGAGATTCTTTTCCTTCGGTAGGCCTATATAGTCTTAATCAGCATAATGATGGATGGGACGTGATATACAGCAAACAGAGCCATGAGATTAGGATCTTCCTGTTCGGTCTTTGATCGGAATATTCCAGCGGACGGGAAAGAATGACCTTACCGTGGAATATTGCTTTAATCAATCAAACTTTATCAAGTTTTTGGCAAAGATTAGCCTCGAGATCGAAAAAGTGTATTCCTGGGTTGTTGTTTTTTCTTTGTCTTACTTTAGAATTGCAATTTGCAATATTCTGTCACAAACAAGAGAAAACGAAGAAGATACGGTATATCTTTATTTCTCATTATTGCAATAACAAGAGAAAAGTAGGAAACAGGTCGGGCTGGGTGATGGGCGTATACATTAAACTGTAACAAACTGCATTGCTCAGTTGCAACCATAAATTATTAGCCATCCGTTAAGTGAAACATTTAGCCTAAAGAGGTGTTGGAAATTAAAACGTCAAATATAGCCCTTAACCTGTGAAACAAGTACCTTCTGATAATGCACGAAATGAGCAAACGAATTTGATTTATAACAACCGCTATTTAAAAATGCAATGTTCTGTACGCGTTAACAGTTTTTTGCTCTTTTGATAGTTTCGCATCTAATTCACTTTGATAAACCATGCATGAACAATGCTATTTCACAAGGAACAAACATACACATATAAAATTGCACGAACAATTCATTTACCACCGGCAAACTGATACTGACCCCCAACCATGCACTTACAATGTATGTTGTAGATCTGTAGGATTATACCGATATGACATTGTAATTGCAATTTCATATTTTTGTATATAGCCTTTCCTTAATTTTCTTGAGCGCATAAGGGACATTATGCACTATGTCTTGTGCTCTATTTAAGCACTGTTAATTATTATTATTATTGTTATTATTATTATTATTATCATTATCATTATTATTATTATTATTATTATTATTATTATTATTATTATCATTATTATTATTATTGTTATCATTATGACTAAAAAAGGGGGGATAATCATAAACCTGAGCTCGAATTCCGTCCGATGCTCGCACCCATGGACAAAGCATTTACGCAAAACCGTATCAGGGCAATTACCCCCCGAGGGCAATTACCCCCCCCCCCCCCCCCCCGCCCCCCACCCCCGGCTAAATACTGGTTAGTGATAAGGTTAGAGTAAAGATTAGGGTTAGGGTTAGGTTTAGGGTTAGGGTTTGGGTTAGCGCTAGGATTAGGTTGAGGATTAGGATTAGGATTAGGGTCAGGGATAGGGTCCGGGGTAATTGCCCAGGGGGTAATTGCCCTAGACCCACCCAAAACGTCTCTCTTGACCCAAGCTTCGGCAATGGTCAAGTTTTGGGTCCTCTGGAAGATCCGCGTTAACGGCAAAGAGGCTACTCGTGTCGACATCATACCTTAGGTAAGGCCTGTAAATTCGGAAGTTGGGCTGCATCTCGGTTCGGGTTGTTTGTTTGTTTGTTTGTTTTTTTACGTCTGTCGAGTCATGTGCCTGCCAAGAGATGGCGCGATTTCCTCGAGCAGCAAAGCGCAACATGACACACTCAACAGCGTCAATATACTACTGAGTACATTGAGCGTGCAACCCCAAGTTTAGAGAACTACCATGCAATGCAAATGCATTTTGATATGTATATATATAATCACGAGAAGTTGTCTTATACATGTTCTAAAATTCAACAGTTATTTTTCTATTAATTTTCTTCAGTTTACTTGGATGGATGCGCTCCTAAAACAAACAAACAAACAAACAAACCTTCCAGATCAAGATTATGCCAGTGAAACCGTCTGTTAATCAGTGGTAAAGTACTGATATGATGACAATGTCTCTTGTTAATCAAACTAATAATGTGGAAATGTCAAGGTTTTTTTCTTTCTTTCCTTCTTTTTGGCGGGTGTATCCGAGTAATCTGAGAAAAAAAAATTACAAAATTTATCATAAAATATGTGGCACTCATTTAGATATTCACCTTGTCCCATGAGTGATGTTGAGGGTCCCATCATTCATCACAAGTCAACTTGCGTTTGCATTGCATGTTTCCTTGAAGTTAGTTTTAATAATCTAGTGGAGAATCAGACAAATCGAATGGCAGAGGCTTCACTGAAATGGTACGCATTGCATCTTGAAACTTCATCCCTTTTTTCGATGCAGCGATTTATAGTTACAACCACGGATACAAAGCATGATTACATGATTACATCATCACCTCTTTATTTAATTGTGATTTCAAATATTACCAATGGGAACAACTAATCACTGCACTCTCGTAATAACTTAACAAGAATAACTTAGTGGGGGAAGGGTCATAGCTGCTAAATCATCGAACAAAAACTAAATTTGTCAATTTTTTATTTTCTGTGTATATATGAGAGACTGGATAAAAGTTCATCTTGTCACAATCAGTTAAGTTGCAAATTATCTGTTCTTGATGAGACTTTCGCTCACTGGATCTGTAGGCTTCTTAGATCGAACGCTGTGAGAGAGTTGATTCCCACTAGACGACGTAGCTGGCGCACGCCGATCTGAGAGAATGGGATCGTATATTGAGGAAAGGGAATGAAGTTTTTCCTTGTTGTTTGCGAATGTGGATGGCTTCCCTTATCCAACGTGAGGTTTTAACAGTCTCTTGCTATGATGGAACACTTTCTCCAGTTAATTTGGTGATTTTTACTGGCCACGTGGCCACTGATTGTCGAGTTGTGCACAATATATATGGGATATGGATTCCTTACTTTTTCCTCTTGTGAAGTAGGATGCGCTAACTGCGTCCACCGTCTTGTTTGTGTTCATTTTTTCTGGTACTAAATTTCCTATCCAGTTGACATTCCAATCAGGTGAATCTTTTCAGCGTGCCCATTAAAGAGTTGTCAAGCAATGGCTCTGAAGTATTGGGTTCAGATGCCTTTGTTGGTTGTTGTCATATATAGGGGGCTCGTCACGAGTTCAACACCTACGAATCATGCAGCCCACGAGTCATAAACCCATGACCTTGACACTATAGGCAAAAGAGCCCCATGAGTCTGAAACTATGCAACCAGGGCCCACAAGTTCGACATTCGTTACATAACTTGGCTTAATATGCGCAGTGTTGGTCTCGTGGGCCTTTTTTGTGTCGAACTCGCTGGCCTTACTTGCGTAGTGTCGGTCTCATAGGCAATTACAACGAGCTTTTGATCTGCGACGCGAACGCTAAAGACAACGCTATTAGGCTAAAAATTGTGTTCTGCGCATGCGCGAGACAACTGTCTCCATTGTTCAACCCGGGAGGCTGCGTTGGGAACGTTATTAACGTACTATAGGTGTCATGGATCTTACTTGCCTAGTGTCGAGCTCATGGGCTGTATGACTCATGAACCTTTTTCAATGTCAAACCCGTGGACCGCATGACTCATGGGTGTCGGTCTCGTGGAATGACCCCGTTGCATGGATGCACATATGATCCCTCACATAAAACAAAGTACAGTTTACCCACAAAGAACGTGGTATAAGAGAGCAGGGATTACTTGTTTCAAAACTTACATATGATATAAAAGCACCTAAATATTTGAGTAAATGAAAAAAAAATCCTTAAATCTACAACAAAAGACGTGGCAAGTATTACTCAAGGTTTAGTTTGGACAGATGTCATTCATACGTTAATCTCCCTGTCTTCTTTGGGGAAAGAATGTTGTGATGACGATCTTTCTCAAGTACTTTCTTGCAGTAGTATATATTAAACGCAGTTGCAAGAGCCCCTATAGGTTTTACGATGCACCCATAACAGTCGGAGTTTAAATGTCGTCCTCCTCAGAACCTCAGAACGTCAATGCTTGCTTTCTCGCCTTGTCTCCGCAAGTAAGCATGCTCCCTTCACCGGCATCAAGTACTAACAAACCTGTCTATAGCGGCCACCCACGGAAGACGGAAAGAAAGTGACCGTTGTAGACAGGTGACCGCTATATAGAGGGTCGTTAACATGACCTTTCTCTTGGGGGAATTATGTTTAGTGGTCGCATACAGCAGGTGGCCGCAATTGACGGGGGTCGCTATAGACAGGTTTGACTGTACTATCAAATACTACATTTGCTTCTTTGGAACATTTTCCCTCCCTTTCCAAATATACCTCATTTTATGTTCTTTAGCTTGAGGGCAATATGTGGAAGTGACGGGTTGTACAGAGAGTTCTATTGAAATAACAAAGCAGTGATTGACAATGAAACCTAGTTGTATGTTTTAAGCAGTATTGATTAAGAAAAAAAACCCTCCTTCGTGACTAAACGGTGGCCTGTTTGTTTGTTTGGTTTTTTTTTTTTTTGTCTAAAGACAGTTTTAATATCATTTCATTATCTATGTACTAAAATTACATTGAAATTTGCTGGAGCTATCAGCAACAGAACGGAAATATCTACATCGCAAAATACTACAGCAAATATAACATTTCTAATCCAACTAGTACTCACATGGAAAACGCAAGAAACGTAAAGACCCTTTCCAAGAAGAGGCTGTAAAATCTACAGAGGAATAGAACACTGAGGGCGGCACATCGCTGCGAGTTCAGAGTATTCACTGTAAGCAGGTACAGTCAAACGTAGTTGCTCCTTCGCGCGCACTCCTGCACTACTCGTTTCCATGGACACGGCTTTCGGCGGATTTGTTCATTCTGAAATACGCGCTGGTCGTCTGCAGATGCGGAAATTGATTCACGCGAAAAAAAAAAAGAAAAGAAAAGCAAAATAAATTGATATCTTCGGATTTGCGGATGTTGATACTTTTTTTCTCCGTTCTTCTTTATATTCATCTTTTCTCATCAGATGCAGCACTATCCACACACATGAGATGCTTATTGTAAAGTTTGAAATCGATGTGTCTACGAGAAGATATATTTGTGAGGAGCTGAAGCAAATAGATTATTGTATCCCGACCGCAGCTGTGAAATGTGACATCGCTTTATAGACTTGGGATTGACCTGAATGATTTGACAGAGAAACAATGGTATTACATGTCTTGCTCTCCGGACAACAATAACAGAAATAGCTGTACCATGGAAGTGGGGGTAAGTTTGATTTCTTTCAAACAACAAAAAGAGAGAGAAAAGCCACAGCCTCAATCCGTCTTTGTTTTTTCTCGATATTTTATATTTCTATGATTTATACACATTTTTCTGAATGCATTTGTTTGTAGAGTTACTGGATCGTTATACTTTGCCCTTCCAGTAATGGAACTTTTCTTCTCTTTACTCTATACTAACAAAATTGCAAAATCATACGTTTCATGCAAAGCGTCGGCGTATAGGGAAATTGCACCGTAAAACCATTCGACTCGACTTTTTATGTACTTTTGGCCCCTATACAAAACACAAAACGACCACTGAGCATTACGCCTAGTCAAAAATATACAAGACGACATACTTATCTTCTGATGACCAACAATGCCCTAATTTTATATCCAAAAAGGAGCAGTACTTACTTTTTTTAAGCTTCTACTTAAATTCACTCCTGCCATTCAAAGCCTTTCCACAAGATGGAGTTTTGTTACAGGTAATCTGTCGAGTGTCATTTGGTTGATGCAGGTCTACTTCTATAATATTGGGGAGTATGTAGTTGCGATAGGCCGTAGTTATGGAATAAGAATTTGCGAAACAAAATACAGGCTAGATAGAAAAAAATACAAAAACTGCTACTACCGCAATGATAATTCCGCTTGTGACATTTCGACAAGCTGATCTTAACACTTAAACACGTTAAGTTCATTTATTTAGTTAGTCATCCTAGCGCTTATCTGACTGAACATGTTGAATAACTACCAGCTATTTTGTTCCTCAGGCAACTTCATAGTTTTCAAATAAAAGTATCTGTACGAGAGCAACTTTTGTACAATAATTCTGCCTTTCGTTTATTAGAAACAATTTTGGCATCAAATTATTATTCTCGAAGTACTAAAGAAGAAATGCTGAAGTACCAGTCTGGATACATTTTTTTTTCGACAAATGCCTTCAAACCGTGTATGCTTGGTTTTATTTCTCAACACATTTTGGTTATACTAAATAGTTTGAAATAAAACTTATGAACATAATACGCACTGAGGAAATAATTTTTGTTATCACTTACTAAGAGTCAATCATTCGAATCTGGTAGCTGCTAACATGGCCAAAGACAATTTCACTTGCCGCCATCGTGCTAGCTTGTGATCATACATATGGAGAATGTTGCAGAAAAAAACACAAACACGCAGTATTTTACACACACTTTATATAAACTGAATATTCAATACGCCCAATATTCAAACTGTTTGCTATATGCATGCAGTGGCACGTCACTAGCTGTGGGTATTGCTCGGGAAATTGTAACTATCCTTTGTTGTTCATTAATTCATTAGACAATGTGGTTCGCATGCGTGCAATTCTTAGACCAATAATTTCAACATTGCTTCCTTAGTATTGATACTTTAACTATATTTCAAATTGTCAATTTGGGTTACCTTCTATTCTGTGACTGTCATTTCATTAAAAGACCTCGCAACCACTATTTATTTGTTCTCTAACTCACAGGGCAAATTATCATCGCGTTTTTGCCTTTTTCTCTTCTGTAGTTCATTTTGGTACTTTCATGACAGTATCATGTAAATAGAATGAATATGTCACTAAACTTGAATGCCCTTAAGATTATGTTAATCTGCCGTTCATTTTAGTTCATTATCTGCATCCGTACTTGATACTTTCACAAAACAACGTTTACATTAAAAAACAATAGATCAAATAGATCAAAATGTCAGAGTACTAGACGTTCTCAGACGTTCTAGATAATGTCGTAATATTTCACATTGACTTTTGTACTATCCATCTGAGTACTGTAACTATTTTGGCTTTGTCGGCATAACCATATTTTTGTTGCTGGTGCTATAAACTGAGAATATAAATTTGCAGAGAAACCTAAATCAACTTCTAGCATCTCCTAAATCTTCAAATACGAAAGAGCGCAGAACGCGAACCCTACTATGGTTTTATTTTTTTCGGAGAATCCATGGCACGCCTTCAAGCAATGTTGTTAACACTTCTTCTTCTTCTTTTTTGTTCCGTATGTTTCGGCTCTCCCACCCCTGCCCATCGCCAATGTGACTGGAGGCACGAAAGAGCGCAGAACGCGAACCCCACTAATGGTTTTAATTTTTTGGAGAATCCATGGTAGATCTACAAACAATGTTGTTAACATTTCTTCTTCTTTTTTGTTCCGTATGTTTCGGCTCTCCCATCCCCGCCCATCGTCAATGTGACTGGAGGCATGAAAGAACGCAGAACGCGAACCCCACTAATGGTTTTAATTTTTTGGAGAATCCATGGTAGATCTACAAACAATGTTGTTAACATTTCTTCTTTTTTGTTCCGTATGTTTCGGCTCTCCCACCCCCGCCCATCGCCAATGTGACTGGAGGCACGAAAGAGCGCAGAACGCGAACCCCACTAATGGTTGTACTTTTTTGGAGAATCCATGGTAGATCTACGAACAATGTTGTTAACATTTCTTCTTCTTTTTTTGTTCCGTATGTTCGGCTCTTCCACCCCACCCATCCCCGTTGTGACAGGAGGCATGTATGCTATACGGTCAAGATGACAAAACACTTCTATGCGGGGTAGCCAAATTGTACTTTCGTCTTTCGTATTTTTGCACGCCGTCTTTGACCTTCTGAAACCCCTCACGTCGAATGCTACAAATTTATGTCTGTCAGTTATCTGAAAATAGGGCGATGTTTGTCCAATAATAATTCCTTTTGGCGATACACGATGGGACAGATTTTCATGAAACTTTTTCATTCCCCAAGAAGTTCCGTGTATGAATTCTGTACAACTGTTATGACAAAACAGAATCTGATTTAGAAATCGTGAGCTTGGAAAATATTAGAAATAATAAATATATTAATAATAATAATGATGAAAACAAAACTTAAATTCCTTCGATAACGGAATTCTCTTTCGTGGCCTTGAAGGCTTTAATTAACAATTAATTTGTTGTTGAGGAATTTGCTTCAACGTAATATGTTTTTCACTTTTTTTAGGGCATTCTTTGCCGTAACTTTCTCCTGGAAGACATTCCCTCTGAAGAGCCCTCTAACCTTCCTCTTGGATCGTGAATACGTCATCATATTTCCTCCTCGAGGCTATATGAGAATATCTCTTCATCTCCCTGCCGTCTCCATCCTACACTTATTTTGTTCTTAATCATGGCAGGCGTAGAAGTGAAATAAAGCAGACACAGAATGTAACGGCTTATGTTTTATTAAACTGCAGTCCTCAGCGTTAGACGATGAGACAATGAGAGTGAGCTCCTATCAACATCCCCCCCCCCCCCCCGCCCCGAGTCGCGTGCCCAAACACCCGCACAATAACGATCAGATGTAAAAATCGGCGATCCACGGCGAAGAGGTCATGCATGAGTCGTCAAACCGTCTGGATTACCCGGACGGCTTCGATTTTTCACCGTGCTGCGGCATTTGCTAAATACCACATGACTCGTCTACCATTAATATTGAACACATGAACCTTTTCAGCAGTCGCCAACCGAATAAAATGCCTCATGTGATTGATTTAAGTTGAGTGTGTTTCATATCATATCATATCATATCATATCATATCATATCATATCATATCATAATCATATCATATCATATCATATCATATCATATCAAAACTCCCTGGTCAAAACTTTCCACCTCCTGATTTTTGTAATCACAAAAGAAACAGAATAAATAATAAATCAACAACTTAGATCCTGCAAAATCCTCCTATTCCTCCATGGCCTATAACAGCGTAAATCCATCACCTTGGTAACATGTTAAATTCAGTTTCCCGCGCTAGTGAAATGTAATGTTTGGAATATGAATGTTGGGATACTTCTGCTGCATGAATAAGATTACTACACACATACACACACACACATATACACACACACACACACACGCACACACACACACACACACACACACACACACACACACACACACAAACATAAATGTGTCGGTCACTGTCAAAACAAACAGAACCCTGCACAGTGATTAGTGTGATATCATTGACTAGTTATTGATCTGTTTGCGGTTTGCGCGTGTGTTTTTTTCACATTTTCTTCTTCCTTATAATTATCTTGTTTATGTATGCCGTGTGGATAGATGTATACATTCACTTATACACTTACTTACACTTTGAAGTGACATTAACCAACTGGACTTCTATCTACTTCTTTGTATCAGTTTGTCCAATTTTGTGTTAACGTTATACTTTTTGTTTCCAGAGCTCTGATGTTTTTTTTTTGTAGGACTTTGTGCCAATGTTATCTTTTTCACATTTTGTGTGTGACGAAGTAGAATGGACGTGCACTCGATGTTTTCACGAAGGATATAGTTCAGTGCTCGTAGACGAACTGAACTTCGTCTATGATACTTGCCGATGACTGCAAACCTTCCATATCATTCCAACTGACCGATATTCTCTTAACTATGATGTCTTTAGGATGAAGGCCGAGCAGGCAACAGTTTTCTGCTAGCAGTAATTCTAATTCTATGAATAACCTGTTAATCTTACCTATTAACCCATACCCCGTCAACATCCATGGTTCCTCTACAGTGTCGTCCTCGTCTACGTGTTTTGTGTTACTAAACACCATTTAACACCAAACAGTTTATTCATCAACATCCACGGCTCCGTGTCTTTAGATCCATTTCCGCGTGTGTATTGTGTTATCCAGCACCAAATCTGTTTACCCATCACAAGTCATGGCTCCTCTTCCCCAGTACCCTTGCTTACGTGTGTTTCTTGTCAATGAACATCAAATCTGTTAAGCCATCAACAACCACAACTCTTCTGCCGCAGAGTAGAGTTATGTTTACGTGTGTTTCGTATTATTTGAATCAAGCTGTAATAATTGCATTGTACGTCCTCCAATCGGCGCGACGAGGTCATTATCCCAACGCGTTTTGAAAGAAGAACACCGAGTCTGCTTTGATGTCACATACCCTTACACCCTTGAAATAATCAATGACAGATGGATATGAATGACTTGAACGTTGCCCATGTCAACAGCAAGATTTGTTGAATATTCCACTACAAGCAGTTATCAAATAATCATCAATCTTGAATAGAATGGCATGAAAGAAGAAACACATGTTTCATTACCTCGATAATTTGTTCATACACATGGGATTTCCTGAAAACTTTGGACTCACTTCCGTGAAGGTGCTCCTAGCAAATGAAGCTCAATGTTGTCGCTTCTGTTGGTCGAGGTGCCCAAAGAATATGTTGTAGTTTATAAGTGTGAATGGGTGCTTCGTAAACCTAACCGAGATGATATCGCGTCCCATTGACCATGCGAGTACGAGGAGCAGGGCATTTGAGGAGCACTCGTCGGTCAAGCTTTAGGCGGCACTTTTGGTCAGTGCCTGAGACGAGACACCACTCTAGCCCACAGTCTTCCCGTCGGCTACCACAAGCAGGCACAACCAAAGACACAGACGAAATGCGACGAGAGTCCAAGCGTAAAAAGACACTGTAATTTTATCTTATATACCGTTAAAGGCACCTCTTGACATCCATATACACACACACACACCCTCTCGAATCTCTCGAGCTCTCTCTCGCATACAAACACACACACACACACACACATCAACACATGAAAGCACATGCATACATGTGTATGCAAAAGACAAAGTATACAAAAGACAGTGAGTTATAATCCTCGTCATCTTCATAAGATAGAAACTCATTAAAATGGGATGTGACGTCACAATATTAACAGGCAATCACATCAACTTTCCACTAACTGTGGACTTTAGACTAGCTTGGGTTTTGTGTGTGTGTATTTTGTTTTGTTTTGTTTTGTTTTGTTTTGTTTTGGGTTTTTTTTTTTTTGGGGGGGGGGTTCTTTTTAATCAACACGTGGTTTGCCCAAGAAGCTATGTTTGAAGCTTCTTTTTTTTGTTTTGTTTTGTTTTTTACCAAGTTTTCTGAGACGCCACCGGAAGAAAATTTTGGGTGTGTCTGGTGGATGTCTCATTTTGATCTCAAATTCATTTTCTCTCATTCTGATTTCAAGTCGTGCTTCTAAGCTTCAAATATGTTCTAACATATGCTGTAAACTTTATACTGCGCGGATATTGTTAATTCTAACAACATTACAAAAGTCTGAAAGATTTTATTCCATACAAACACAATGAAATCCAAAATGAAAACCTAAAAATGATAATTATGTATTTATAATCACCACGAATTCACAGCCTTGTAATACTCTGACAGAAATATCAATTCCTGTTATTAGATTGACAAAAAGATAGTTCGATTAATATGATGCTTATTATGACACCATTGGAATACCCTTCACAGATTTGAGTAGCAGTTAGTTCGGATGGTGTTGTTGTTGTTGTTGTTGTTGTTGTTGTTGCTGTGTGCTTTTTTTAAAATCAATATCTGTGTTTGTCGTTACTAGCGTACCTATACATTCCTTCTCCTTTGGACATGTAAGATGTACTTTGTTAGCAGAAAAAACGAAGGGAATAAAGCTAACACAACCGGAATCCATGTACAGACAGACATGTCTATTGAATTATCTGAACATTACAGAAAATAGAAATATTTAGACGTACACATGAAACTTGGACTGAAAAAAAAGAGGAAAATATATCATCTTTGTGACGTCACATCAGTATAATCAAAATGGCAATCTCCTGAGAATGAGCCTGCTTTCAGGTTGTTTGGACATGGTGGGAAAAAGCCACGTAGCTTGAAAGTACACGGATTGGATCGAAAAACGAGATTGCGATGACGCTGGTAGGGTAGGACAAGAAGAGAATTGGCAAAAGCAGCAAAAATCTATGAATTAGTACATACGCAAATCCCGTGCTAATACAAAAAGAGGTGAAGCATGCACAGTATTGTTCCATTTTGCTTGTTTGCTTATTTTGTGCATGGGCCTCGAGGTATGCCGGATTCTAGATAATTTCACGTGCAACGGTTGTTTTCCTCTCAGTCTGCGATAGAAGAAGTCTAATCTAAAAACAAGGAATAACCACAAGAGGACATCCTCTGGAAATCTTTTCTTGAATAAGATGAAAATCAGTAAATCTTCCTCGGGGGGAATCATGGAAGGAAAGTGAAAACTGTAATGAAAATGTCTCTCTTCCGCCCTCGCCGAGACTTGCATGCACATAGCCACACACAATAGAATAATAATAATTCGCTCTCCCTTTGTAGCCATCGACATTCTTATCTCATACCGATTGATCCATGGACGGATTGATGGATCTGTCTTTATCTACGTAATCTCTAACTCTGAATCAATTTACGTGCACCTCTATTTCTATTCATTCGTCTTCCAAGGCATCTGTCTATAGATTTCACAAAGGCTCCTTGTTATCCATCTCTTCGTCTGCAGCCGCCATTTTCGTCTAAAGATTGTCTTACTGTATTCTATACATGCATTCAATCATCTTTTTTCAACGTATATATTCAGCTGTCCATGCACCTATTCATCTATCGCTCAAATTTTTATCTATCTATCTATCTATCTATCTATCTATCCATCTATCTATCTATCTATCTATCTACCTATCTATCTATCTTCCTATCTATCTATCTTCCTAGCTATCTATCTACCTATCTATCTATCTTCCTATCTATCTATCTATCTTCCTATCTATCTATCTATCTATCTTCCTATCTATCTTCCTATCTATCTATCTATCTATCTATCTATCTATCTATCTATCTATCTATCTGTACCCTTCTCTGTAACAAGTCCTTCCCAAGTTCCTATTCTCTCCCTCTTACAGTCTCTAACTTGAATCATGTTGTGTGTTTTTTTAATGGTTCTGTAGCACGAGGGGTTAGATCTTATTTCTTTTTGCGACTTTCCGATCCAAGTTTACCAAGAAAAGCTTGGAATCATTGACTTTCACTTACAAGTAGTGGAAATGCTATCATAACATCATATTATGCAATCATAATTGTGCATGCATATATATTGCACGTGTGTGTACTTAAAAGTCCTGTTTACCTTTGGGAGCAGTGATTCAAAAAAATGTTCAAGATATCACATTAGATGCATATGTGTAGCTCTGTTGTATCACAAAACATCCTACCATATTACTGTTTGCAATAAAGCCTTAAATATAAGGAGATATCAGTATTTTTCTTATTAAACCATAACTGTATAATAGACAGTTTAGTCTGGAAACATTTCTATCATGACTATTGTTCACTTTTTGTGTATTTAACATTTCTTAACATCGATTATACGGATTCAAATTTTTACAGTGGTTGTTTCTATCCCTAACTCACATTTTAGAACCATTTTAAAGCACTAATGCTGGGTTTTTGTTTCTTCTGCAAATGGTAAATTATGCCTTTTTATTAACAGTGTTGAGAAACAAATCTGTGTAACGGGAGCTTTATATCGTGAAACATAAAGACACACTAAAACTCCCAACTGACAGGGGCGAGAAATTCGCAATAGCCAATTAGCTATCCTTTCTCTCTGTATTGGGTTTCCTCTTTCTGAAGTGTTTTCTTTGCCTGTAATGCAGCTAGAGCAACCACTTGTGAGAGGAAGCCAAAAATGGACCATCAAATATTTCTTTCGATTTCTTGGGTAACATAATACAACCCGTCCTACGAGCAATCCACGTTTTCCATACACCCGTGCTGGGCGTGGATTAAAGGCGTTTTCAGAATAAACTCTCGGTGCTTTATACTCGTTTCGTTGAGGAAACATTTTCTCGGTCATCACTGTAAACCATTTTCTGTTCCTGTATAGATATCATATTCACATTTTCGAAACCAAAACGGAAGCATCTGTATCACAAACAATTAAAAAAAGGAGTACTGACAACGCTTTGATATACTATAACCACATCATTACAATATAAACAAACCGGAAAAAGTGTAATTATTACCTTTAAATCTGATTCCACGGACAGACTTGCTGTTTCAGTCTTTGAAGCATTTCTTCTCTCGTGTGTTTGAAGCTCCTTGCCCCATCCCTTCCTCCACCCCCTTTCGTCGTTTTTTCTTGTTTTTTTTTTAAATCAATTTACCATACTTACTTCTTTTCACTTGGCATGGCATGTAGGGTGGTCATCTTGTAAAGCATAAATTTTATTTCGATGGCAACCCCTGCCACAACTTTCAGTTACTATTTTATTGCAAAAGAAAATACAGTATAATCTTTTTAATGTTATGACTGATGTTATAATTTCTTCTTTTTTATGATTTGCTGGAAAAGAAACGATTACATATCAATATCTACATTTTAACAATGGTAATATTTTCATCTATGTCTTTTGATTTTATATCGTAGATTTTGTTTACTCAGTATGCATTTATGTTATGTATTTTATTTTGCATGAGAAGTGTGTTTTCTTTCGATATTTGTATCATCAAAAAGTTTCAGATATATATATATATATATATATATATATATATATATATAAGATTAACTGAGCTGAGTAAAACGATTTTATCATTAATTTTCATCGCGTCGGTTTGCATTATCCTTATCATTCCTAGAATCACACCCATCATTGACCTCACTAGAATAATTATTCACCGTCATCCAAATAATTGTATTACTTGTCATTATCTGTTAATGCTTGTAGCAATGTCTACATATATTATCACTATCATACTGGTCACCCCTCCCCCAATAAAAAAAAAACACAAACAGACAACAAAAACAACAACACACACACCGCTACCAAACAGTGGTATTCAAGCCACGTGCCCCACCTAGCACCCTCTTGACCACCGGGAGCACACCCCCGTGCGAGTATCGTCGCCCCGTTCACTCTCGACCTCGTTCCCGCTCCCGAGTGGTTGGTTACACTGTGCGCAGAGGACAGTGACATTCTCAATCACATCCTGCCTAACACTTTTGGCTTTCACCTGATTGGGTTTCACCCTACAAACCAGACAGACACCCTCAATATTAGGATATGTATATATATATATATATATATATATATATATATATATATATATATATAGGTGTACCTGTGTTTTGGTGTCTTGTCTGCTACCGGCGCGGCGGTTTCTCGCTGTGACGATCTTCAGGCAGTATATATATACATATATATATATATATATATATATATATATATATATATATATACATATATAAATATCATATATCATATATATATGTATATATATATATATATATATATATATATATATATATATATATATATATATATATATAGTGCGAGAAGATGAAGCGTTCAACGGACGTATCTGGTTCAATGTGATTTATTGCCGAGCTTTCGGTCTAAAGAAAAGACCAAAAGTATATATTTTACTTATGTATGTCTCAAAAAGAAGTCGCTTGTTTATTGAAGCAATCTCAGAAACGGGAGTTCTTTTATTGCTTCTTTGAATATTGCTGATAAAGAGTTAAACAAGAGCGCATTAAAATTTATAGTACTGGCATCATGAGCGGAAATGCCATGAAGTGCCGTTTTGTCATTTCTTGTAACAGCATTATTGTTTTATTGCTAGGAATGTTACACTGCCTTCCACCAGCAGTACATGTTGGCTTTCGGAAAAAAAGAAATGTTTAAGGGTAATACATCACTGTCATGTAAATACGCGCTTGAAAAAAAAAAACCGACCGAAAGTCTTTTTTTTCTGTGTGTGTGAAATGTAATTGTGATCACTTCCTGGCTTGCGAAGATTAAAAACTGTAGACGTAAGAGAACGTTCTACTAATGTGAAGTCACATTACATTAGGAATCGGATAGTGTATCCGCCGGCGACGAGCCTCGCAGACAGACGTCACATAAATAATTCGGGGAGGCAGGGGGACAGATCTTGAGAAGTAATTTCCACATCGTCAGGAAGTCGGAAGTTTCTCGTCACACTTTTGAAATATTAGGTTTACGAATGGTGTGGCAGTGGCAGGCAAAGAGCTAATTGCTGAACAAGGACATTGATATGTCCCTTTCTCCCTCTGTCTGTGTGTCTGTCAGTCTGTCTGTCAGTCTGTCTGTCTGTCTGTCTGTCTGTGGCAACATTTCATAATTCAGAGCGTGCCGAAACGCAGATACCTTCTCTATTCTCCTCCGTCTTTGAAGTTTTACGACGCAAGAGAACATTAGTTTTATATACACCAGTGTCTTTTTTTCCCTTTCTGTCTCTTTCTATCGTTCCATTTATCAATCCATGCCTCCTTTTATTCTATCTAGGCTACATATCATATGTGCAAGCACGCACGCACACACACACACACACACACACACACACACACACACACACACACACACGCATTCACACAAGTGAATACGTTTTAACCTACATGCGCGGCATGCGCGAATCGGAACCTAAAAAAAATAACTCACCTCGAAAAAAACTTTTTTTTTCCGGGGGGGGGGGGGGGTCTTTCTATGACCATGATCTTATTCGGGACGATGTTAATATCATTTTTTAATTTCTGCACGTGGTAAACATAATTGATCGATATTGAATTTTGGTTTTCATCTCCTATAATTCTTATAAACTTTAATTGCATCACGTAAGAACTTAAGAGTTTTGTCAGGAACGATCACGCCAATTCGTAATTCTATCTTGCTATATTGTTCTGCCTCCCCTCCCGTCTCATTAAGTGTAAATATAAAATGCTAGATTTGGCAGCTGTTTTTCTTTATACAGGTTTTTTTTTTCTTAGATGTAATATTAAATTTATGTTATTACTGCCTCTCAGAACGAGCTTAACATAGTGCCATTAAAATAAACCTTTTCATTATTTCTCATTCTCTTAATTTCGTTATGAATGTTCAAACAAAAAAGACTACATTTACATTCAATTCAGTTCAATTCAAGTGTTTTTATTACAGGTAACTTCAATAAGGAAAAATCATTTAAAGTAGGCTAAGATGTTTTGCGTTTCATCTATATTTCACTTCATTTGCTTCGCTCATCTAGGCGCGAACTTTACTAAGAGCGATCAGACTAGATCGAGCAGTGCGTTTATGCTTGTGTGTGTGTGTGGGCGCGTGTATTTATGACTCTAAAGAGGACCATTTGATAAAACTAAATGAATTTGCGCACCGAGATCTTCCAATATAACTTTCATCACAAAATTATATTAATGTAGGCTTGAAATATGACGCCATGGCATAGATTGCATGATAGCGTAGGTCGTTGCACTCAATACGTGGTGTCGCCACGCCTGAAGTTCAGTGTTTACAACAAAGACTATACTACTATCTATGTATTCTGCACAAGACCCTACTTCAAAATAGCAGAATGTATCACACAATCATGGCACTCAATTGTCGGAGGTTAGGAAACCAAGTTTGCATGGACTTGGACATATTAATTCTGTTAATCTGTTTAATTAGTTAATTCGGTACCACTGTATGAGGGTTATCCCACATGAAAAAAAAAGATGTTTATGGCAATGCAAGCAAGAAAAAAGTCTAATAAAAAGCACTGAAAGCACACGTGGGGAAAACAGACTAAATAACAATAACAGTAGTAGAAAAGGCAAAATAGTAATAACTAGAACATAAGCAGCAAAAATAGGTGTACAGCCTGCGAACTCGAAAAGCGAGACCTTTCAAAAAGTCGTTTGCCCCAGGGATGTGTGTCGTCTGTCATATCTCCACATCGGGAGGTTGCTTTGTTAGAAGTACTTCGCGAATCTATCCCCCCTCCCCCCCCCCTTCTCTCTCTCTCTCTGGAGAATCATTTCGCGTTTGAAGGCATCATGACCTGTAAGCGTCTTTGTATCTGAGGGTTGTTGTGTTGCGATTAGCAAAATGCATTTTGTCGATGATACCATGGAGCTATGCTCCACGGTGATATATTTTGAGTCACACGGTGGTGAATACTTCGAGAAGTCTCTTGCTCCTTGTATCCCAGCTAAAAGCAGGTCATGGGAATTGTTCTTTTGTCGCCATGAATACCCATGTCTTATATCCCTTCAGAGTATTACGTGCATTTCATGTTTGCAGGGGAGATCCAACAATAAAATCTGTTTCACTCACTGGTAGTGTTAATAAATTTATGGCCTGTCTATATAGTATACCCTATGTGTCCCGTTTAAAGGTATCCTCTCTGTTGTAGCGGAACTCGGACACTGAATGAATCTTGTAGGTCCGGGGGGGGGGGGGGGGGGAAGAAAAAGTTCCATAAATAGGAGCTTTTGGCATATGCATGCACTGAATGAACTTGACTATTTATAACCGAAAGAGATATAGTCAAAACATTTCAAGAAATACATATTTGATATATTGAATCGCCGTGGAGCGAATTTTCAGCAAAAGAAAAAGATCATTTGTTTATTTCTGTTTTGTCTGTCACTTTTTTTTATTGTTTTGTTCTGTTCCCACCCCTTTAATTCTGCCTTCGTCTTCCATTCTCAAACATTTCATGTCACCTTCCGTATTCTTTGCACTTTGACAACTGCTTTAACATGTCCTTATCTATGAACGGTTTCTCTAAATGGCTCTGCCTTGTTTGTTATGATTTGTCTTGCTGATTGTCATCTAATGTTTGCTAGTGATTTTCCATTGCCCTCCATATTTTTCCACTGTCCGCTGTGAAATCGTTTTCCAATGTGTTAAGCGTCTGCATTGTCACTGTGTGGATGCCCTAAGAAAGACTGAGTTGCTCTAACCAATGCCGAGCAAGCTTTAAAACCAAAGTTATAGGAACTTAGTAGCTGCCCCAAGGAGTCGACATGTCGGAGCATGCTACTCAGAATGAGATCAGTAGTGATGATAATGATAATGGTACTAAATAATAAATGTCAGGATTTGTAACACGCCAATTCCACCCGGTTAAGACTCTCTAGGCACAGTGACGAATTTTCTTCACACGCTCAAGAAAAATAGCGATGGGAATAAAGATGGTCAGAGGAAGAAATACACAAAGGCAAGATTGATTGAGCATTACAAAATATACCTTCGGGCAGATTGTCAAGGATTCTGCAAATGAAATATTTTGAATCTGTTTAGGGCATTAATTTCAAAATAACCGTTCGGCATGAGGCGCCATTCCCTCGAGTGTTTCGCTCTCGAGTGTTTGTCTCTTAGATATTCCAGACTATAAGCTTTTTAGTGATAGGTGATTTGTCGAAATTTCTTTCAAAAGCTCTTCAACGGCAACGGTGAAAACATATTGGATATTGGATTCGGCTCCCAAGTCTTTATGCAGTCAGTCAAGCATGCACCAAAATTAGGAATCTACGGGTAATTATTATATTTTTAATCACCTTAGTAACCTTCTTCATAACAATCGAAATCTTTTCATACAAAGAAATACAAAGTATAGAAGGCTGGTAGTTCAGATACCAAACTTCATAATTCGGAACCAACATCTTATTTTTCAGCGAAATCACATTATTTTGCTGTTGTTTTGTTGTTGTTGTTGTTGTTGTTGTTGTTGTTTTTGTTTCACTGTAGGCGACTTAATCAGTCTAACATGTTCACGAAAATGAGCTAAGTAGGTCGTCTGTAAATTTCTGCTGAAGCATGCAATTTTCTTTGGAGCTTTTTATCAGCATTAGAGCCAGATTGCACGCAGCACCCATTGCTGGTAGTTTCACTTTAAGGGTATTTTATTTACATTGGACTGATTATGAAAAGAGTGTTTCTGTATTTGTATCCTTAAAACGCTCGTCAACCTTCTTCTTTTGTGTTGTTGTCTTATCACATCTATGTGATAACCAACCGCCGATTCCAATTATTTGCACTCTCAACTGGGACGAATTCTGCTTTGTTATAGTTCGTCATGCAGTTTACTATATGTGACTGCAGGATGCTGGACCAAAACACGTACCTTGTCAATGGCACTGAAAAGGTATAATATCACGTTGGCGACTAACTCACGAGTTCGACGCAAGCGCACCCTATCTCAGTGCGATCTAACCTCGCATCGCAGTCTCCGATGATGATCTTTGTCAGTACTTGGGAAGAGATAGGGGGCGGATGATTTGGAAGATCAAATTGCAGGGAGCTGAGGTAATTGGCGGCTAAAATTGCACGAGCACTCCATCAAAGCAATGAGAGCGAGTAGTCATTTGCAAGATTGAATCAAAACAGACTGCAATATCCGCCCTCCTTATATATTAGGTGTCCCATGGGAAAAAAAAGAAGAATCATAGGCCTGCTGGCTTTTGTTTTTCTGCTGATTTGGAAATACGAATTGATGTTCAAGCTTTTATTGTTGTTTTTTCCTCAGTCCTCTTAGATCCAGATAATAAAAGTAGATTTCATGTAGGGAATTTATGATACTTATTGTACCCTGGAGGCGAAGAAGCATGCACCATGAAACCGTAGAAAACAGGAGAGAAAGAATAGCGGAACAAGGAAGTATCACCACTTTCCCCCAAGAAGTTCAGCGGGCGAAGAGAGAGGCAGCAGAGGAGGGAGATGATATAGGAAACTGATGTCGATCGGCAGAGAAAAAAAAAAGAGAAGAACAGAAAGAAGGACAGAGAGAGAGGAGAAACAGACATGGATTGAAAACAAAAGAATTCAGATCCTTATAGCACTGTCAATGTTGATTACCTAGGCTGATTCATTTCGCTTTTCTCAAATCAAGCACCAGACATCCCCTTAGAACTATACCATAGCACATGACGGAGTGTTATATGAATGTTTGAATAATACAGTGATCACCACAAAGATTAAAATCCTCCAGTGTTACACACAGGAGTTGAAGTAAATCTGCGAGTAATGAACGCTTGCATAATTACAAAATTGAAGCGTTTTTGTTTAAGTGAGTTAATAGACCTACAAATACTACAAATGGCATATCCTTGGTAGAAATGGGATATAACTTTTATTTGTCAAGATTTTCATTTTCTATTATATTGACATGTTTTATATTGCCAAGTAATGCATGGCACAGGGGAACCTGCAATAGTTTTCAGTTCAGCTTAGTGCACTTGTGATTAAAGTTCGTGGATATACATTGTTGTCTATACTCAACAAAATGTGAATAGTCGAAATATGGTGTGATATAGTTTTTGCCAGTCCGACAAGACTATATGCCCCGATGTTTTCATGTTATAATGTATATATATATATATATATATATATATATATATATATATATATATATACTTATACATACATGTTTGGGTTTGGTTGTTGTTGGGGTTTTTTTTGGGGGGGGGGGGTTGAATGAGCCAATGTGCGCAATGTATCACAGTATGTATATTATATGAATGTGTTGTCTTCTTTTAGTTTCAAGATTGGTAGGAAATGTTAGCACTGATCTCGTTTTGCAGAGACAACTCTGATGCATTAATGTAGTGGTCCTTGGGAGATTAAATTTATGCTACACAATTAACGGCGAGCTTCGGTGGCAGTCAATCATTGTGCCTAATGGTGGATGACCTATTACAGTTGCTTTCTCTGCGCTGATTCATTGTAACCCATCATCAGATATAACCACCTTTCTCGACTCATTTTGCATTGTAATGCGTCTGTCTTCAGAAAACATATCCCTTTTTGAAATCTGATATCACAAATATAACGCTTGATATGATGAGCGATGCAACAGGTGTCCGGAAACCACGAGAGATTTTCGATAGGAAAAAGAAACAACCCACCCTTTGAAATAATAAGGGTTAATTACTCAGTATGTGGATTCATTAACAGTCCCGATTTCCCCTATACACTGTCTTGACAGAGACCCATATACAAATATATATTGCGTAATCTCTGAAGCTGTATTTTGGAGTTATGTGGCCCCAACTGGAAAATAGCTATTCCTTAAAAGAAAAGGGTTTCTTATTGTCATTTGTAGCAGCTGTTTAGTAGGCTATCAGGAGCGGATCCAAGAATTCCGTAAAGAGAGGGCACACGCGCCCCCTCGATTTTTTTTTCTTTTCTTTTTTGTCTTTTGTTTTAGCAAATGATAAAGCGGGGCGCGCACTCGGTGGCGCCCCCATCTAGATCCCACTGGTTATGATCAGTACAGGAAGGTGCACATTGCGTAAATAAAAACGCATCAGAGCATATCACAGAGTAAGAAAAAACAAGATTTATCTCCTCCCAGTTTGTCTGAATCCATCAGTGCCTGCTAAATCTATTCCTTTTTTTTTTCGACATGTATATTTTATATACCTTTACTAAAACTTCAGGTGTATCTCCGATTCTCCCACTAATGGAGGTGAGGATGATCCTTCCTGCATTGAATAACTCAGATGCGTTATGTATCTGCTTCCTTTTTGCCGAGCGTTATATCGCACCCTGGAGATGTTTGCCATCGATGCCCCATCTTGTGTCTGGGATCTGGTCCATTTGTTTCAGGAACGAGACCTTGTTTTTCCACTTCAAATAATGAGTCGGGTGAGAACATCATGGACTCAAATTCATGGCCACCCAGGGACACCGGAGATGAGAAATTCAGAACGTCGGGGAAAAATGTTGACACTGACATAAATCAGATAAGAATAAAATTTTTACTTATCCTATCGGCAAGACACGCATTAATGTCTCCCGTGGTGTACTACTTTACCCCCCCCCCCCCCCAAAAAAAAAAAAAATACATATTCCAAGAATTCATATCCCAACCTCCTCCAAGACTCTTTCTATCTTAATGTCAGTCGTTTTATTCCCAACTGATGAAGTTTTGACAAATTTCTTCTTCGTTCTTACATACAATGCTTCGAGGGCACTTGTCACTATGTTTCGTATTAGACCAAAGTATATCATGTGCCCAAAGCAACTGCTATTTCAATTTCGAGCCAAACTCTATTTCAGACCTTTAATGTACAACATTGGTGATTGATATTCGACACGTATTTGCGTAATACACAAAAAAGCCAAATAACAGTATGCCTTTGTCTATAATCAACTAAAGCACACGCACACACACACTAACACTAACACACACACACACATACGCACATACACACGCACACACACAACTTACATATTCTGCGAAGAAATGGAGAGGCCCACTGAAAAGACTGATGTGCTTGTAATATATGAGTCTCCCAAAAAATTTACAACTATAAGCACAGGAGAGAAAGAAAGGAAGGAGAGAACAAAGTAACAACAACAACAACAGACAAAACGGGAAAGCGAAAAATGAAAGAAAAAAAAAGTGAGCATTTCATATCCTAAAGCAAAATCCTAGCAGCCTAAATCAATGGTAAAAGTCGACAGAGAAGATTAGCTAGGACGGGACACTACAACATAAAGCAACCATACAAGACGTGCATGAAATCACTGGCAAATGATCATCCATATGGATAAACATACCAGGGGTTTAGTCTTTGAAGCATGTAGAGTAGGTAGTAAAACGGATATGTGATGTGATCTGTTATTATGCTAACACAACCTGCGAAGAAACAATAATGTCATTGCTCATCAGCTTTATATTGGACAACCTGCTTGCGTCGCTATTGTCACGGATCACAGAGTTAGGGTTCTTTGAAGGTGAAGGGTACGAAACCTACTTTTTTCCAAGTTTTTGGTTTGTAAGGTACGAAACCAACTTTTCTGTAGGTTTTTGGTTTCATCGGGGTTTTTCCCCACCAAGTTTCAATGAAATGCTATCCCCTCTGTTAACATTTTGCGAGTGACTGTAATTTACCATCTCTGGTGAGTACATCATTCAGCCCTTTTCCTTTTATGCACCAACACCTTTGACGTGTCCAACTCCCCTGTCGACACAAAGCTGTGAACGACGCTGCATGTCTCGCACTACTCTTCTAACCATTACGAGATCATGACGAAGAACATCGATCTCATGCTGAATACGTGCCTGCAAGTCATCCATATCACGTGGTGGGGATGTGTATACCCTGCTCTTTGGGTATCCCCAGAGGAAAAAGTCACAGGGTGTCAAGTCAAGAGATCGTGGAGGCCATACCACCTCATGCATTGAGGGTTATCATGGCCGAATAGCTCTACCAGCCTCTCACAGATAGCTCGAAGACGGTGAGCTGGAGCACCATCCTGTACCCACCAAAGGTGGCGAACACTCCTCGATCCTGTCTTTCAAAGTTTTCTTCCAGCTGGAGCACAATGTCCTCATTGATCAAATCTAGGTACATGCCACCATTCATGTTTCTGTTGAAGAAGAATGGCCTAATTATTTGGTCCCTTCTCTGCTCATGTTTACGTCGTTATTGAACTCCGGTGGGTGTCCTGCACTTTCCCGTCCATGCTAAATACGCCCTCAATCCTGCCCAGGAGCCACCTCAGAAAGTTGAGCCTCCTCTAAAAGCAACTGCGTAGCCAGGATTTCATCTTAGGGGGGGCGGTGAGTCTGCGAGGGAGCGAAGCGACCGAGCCCGAGCGAGCGGAGCGAGCGAGGGGGGGGGGGAGGGTGTGGGAGGGGTGTCCCCCCCTCCCACGGTAAGAACTTTTTGCATTTTGATGTTGTAAATGGTGTAATTTGATGCATGTTTTTGCGCGTTTTATCGACGTGAAACAGTACCACTTGTTTATGGTAGCAGCTTATTTTGATGTAGATTATTATGGAACAATTTGCCTATAAAAGGGTATTAGATACACTTCTTGTATTAATTCTTTTCACTGAATATCATGAACGCGACTGAACCCGAGCGAGCGGAGCGAGCGAGGGGGGGGGGGGAGGGTGTGGGAGGGGGGTGTCCCCCCTCCCACGGTAAAAACTTTTTTGCATTTTGATGTTGTAAATGGTGCAATTTGATGCATGTTTTTGCGCGTTTTATCGACGTGAAACAGTCCCACTTGTTTATGGTAGCAGTTTATTTTGATGTAGATTATTATTGAACAATTTGCCTATAAAAGGGTATAATTTAGATACACTTCTTGTATTAATTCTTTTCACTGAATATCATGAACGCGACTGAACCCGAGCGAGCGGAGCGAGCGAGGGGGTAGGGGAGGGTGTGGGAGGGGGGTGTCCCCCCTCCCACGGTAAGAACTTTTTGCATTTTGATGTTGCAAATGGTGCAATTTGATGCATGTTTTTGCGCGTTTTATCGACGTGAAACAGTCCCACTTGTTTAAGGTATATAGCAGTATATTTTAGTGTAGATTATTATTGAACAATTTGTCTATAAAATGATATAATTTAAATACACTTCTTGTATTAATTCTTTTCACTGAATATCATGAACGCGACTGAACCCGAGCGAGTGGAGCGAGCGATGGGGGGGGGGGGGGGGGGGGGGAAGGGTGTGGGAGGGGGTGTCCCCCTCCCACGGTGAGAACTTTTTGGATTTTGATGTTGCAAATGGTGCAATTTGATGCATGTTTTTGCGTATTTTAACGAGTTGAAACAGTGCCACTTGTTTAAGGTTGCAGTATATTTCAGTGTAGATTATTAATTCATTGAACAATTTGCCTATAAAATGATATAATTAAAATACACTTCTTGTATTAATTCTTTTCACTGAATATCATGAACGCGACTGAACCCGAGCGAGTGGAGCGAGCGAGGGGGGAGGGGAGGGTGTGGGAGGGGGGTGTCCCCCCTCCCACGGTGAGAACTTTTTGCATTTTGATGTTGCAAATGGTGCAATTTGATGCATGTTTTTGCGTGTTTTAACGAGTTGAAACAGTCCCCACTTGTTTAAGGTTGCAGTATATTTTAGTGTAGATTATTATTGAACAATTTGCCTATAAAATGGTATAATTTAAATACACTAGTCTTCTTGTATTAATTCTTACACTGAATATCATGAACGCTGTCTGTTCAGCAATCAAACAGAAAAAGCATGCACACGAGGGTGTAGATAGGGGCATATCCCCTGCCACACGAAGGTGATTTTGCGTTTTCAGACCTGAAATTCAGCGATCTGGTGCAAATTTTTGGTGCAATACTTTTTCATCGAAGTGTTAAAATCACGGAATTTAGCTCTTATTCCGAATGTACACCATCTGTGTGTATGTATAAAGTCTAGTGAGGTAGAGCTTAGGGGAAGGGGGATTCCCCCTCCCGCTCGTGGAGCTTTTGCGTTTTTAGAATTGAAATAAAGCGATCTGGGTATAGCCACAGTCTACTTCTATGCATGGCGGGGGGGGGGGGGGGGGGACGAGCAGGGAGAAGGTGTGGGCGAGTGTTATCTCCACCCTTCCCTTCCGATGGAGCTTTTGCCTTTTTAAGGTTGAAATTGAGATATCTCGTATGCGCATATTTGATGGAATCAACATTTGGGAAATCACCAAAAAAAAAAAAAAAAAAAAAAAAAACCTGATGGGGGGGGGGGCTGAGGGAGGAAAGGGTCGATTAAAAGGGGGAATTCCCTTTATACATGAGGGAACCTTGCGTTTTCGGAATATAAGTGATAAGTCTTGTGCACTCAGAATTATTCATAATTTTTTGTAAATCTAAAAAGTGTACATAGCTAGGGAAAGAGGCACAGAGGGGGAGGGTTTGGGAGGGGGATACCCCTCCCAAGCATGAGAGATTTTGCATATTTTGAATTGAAATTCAACGATCTGGTGCACACTTTGAGTGAAATATTCAAAAAAAAAATATCTTATTTGATGAAAGGTTGCAAAGGAGACCCGCTTCATGTGCATGCATACAGCATACACGCATTTTTTTTTCCGCCTCCCAAATCCCCGGTCCAAATCTTAGGGGGGGGGGGGGGCGACCGCCCCCATCGCCCCCCTGGCTACGCCAGTGTCTAAAAGTCCCTCTCCAGCAGTAAATGACCCTCATGCACCTTGTAAGGATACAAACCAAAACTTTTCATGATCCATGCCCTAGCTTAGGTAACGTACAGTATCAGGAACGAATACAATATAGATAGTAAGTGTTTGAGAAAGTATAACTTTAGTCTATTTGTGACGCCTAATATTTCCATGAAACAGTTCTACAAACGTTATCAATGTAACATTTCAAAGAGAGTTTGTTATCTACTGCAATGCCAAAAATTTTGAAGGCATGCATGTGTACTTATTTGTGCCTTATAGATCTCTTTATGATTACGTTTATTTTCATATTATTCGTAATGTAATAGATATTTTTCTTTTTTGTTTTGTTTTGTTTTTGGTTTGACAGAATGCAATATGCAAATACTATTGTAGGGTCTTACAAGAGTAAGACTTTTAGATCAGGATATTCACACTTACCACTTGGTTGATATCATCATGGATCGTTTGCTTTGAATGTCTGTCTTTCACATCAATCCTCGGTAAAGAAATCATGTATTATGACACAATGATAGATTCACAAAACGATTCCTTGTAGAAAACAGTTAACTAAGAAAATGCTTGTGCTATTAAACGCAAAATGAGTTACGTCACACAATCAAAGGAGGTCGTGAGGTGGCAGAAAGAATAAAACATTCTGTCCGTCATTCATTCAGTCGTGAAACCCTGACCTTGTCTTCACAAATCCCGGTCTAACGTATAGTGAAAGCTTGACGTCAAATTGCGTCAATCTTTCTACTTTTTTGAAAAGGGAGATGACGCATTCATTACTATGCGTTTTCCTCTCTCGCCCTCACAACCACTTACACTCACACACACACACACACACACACACACACACACACACACACACACACACACACACACACACACACACACACACACACACACACACACACACACACACTCAAACTATAAATGTAAGAATCTGAAAAAGTTTTGAAACAATATTTCACTCATCACACACATTCACGTGAGTACCTGGTTGTACCTGCTATAATATGCATAATTAAAGACGCACACACGCACACACACACACACACACACACACACACACACACCTATCCACCAACACATACAGACACACAAGCACAGTATTGTCTTATACAATATTTGCATGTGCTTTCATAATATATTCAAAAGTATACCAGTGTTTGTTTTATTGTTATGGTTTGTTTGTTTGGTTTTTTTTTAATGTGACTTTACACGCTCCGTTGTCCTTTGTCCTTTTATGCTTTTCGAGAGCTTCCCGAACAGATAAAGGTTTTTCCATCCTCCCAAAGTTCAACAGCTTCCCCTTTAACAGTCCATCTCAATAGAACTACATGAAAAAGCACTTCGATATTATAACATATCATTTCAAACTCACAGACAATCAATTTGACACACGATTGTGTCTTCTTCTGCGTGCAGTGCCATTGATATTTTTGGGGGTTGAGTATAGTTATGATTGTTTTAACCGTGATAATTTATATGCCGAAATAACAGCTACCTAGTCACTTTGACGACAATGCAAAACTGTTCGGGAAGGTATCGTGAATCTGTAAGCATTATAATGAATGACTCGATAAAGCTGTATCATCTGTTCAATGTGATTTCATTTTTAGACCTAGCACATGCAGGAATGAAAATAAAGAAAACCTAAATTTTAAATAGACAATCATGATCTAAAATTACGTCTAATGATTTTCTCAGCACTCCTCTATCCATTGAACAGCTTGCATTTGTCTTCCTTGATAATTTCCTGAAATCTTCAGAAGACCTCATGTCTCTTACACATCGTGAGGGATAGAAAGAGAAAAAATGGAAAAAAGGATAGAGATGAGATTTTGTGTTTTACGTGTGGAGAGTATGACTGAGGTTATCTCATTCGGATCCCATGTGTGACATTATTTTACTGAAAAAAATTAACTTGGTATATCTTAAAATCTATACCAGCCGACGTTGACCTGCAAGGCGAGTTGATAGATTGAAAAGATTTCTTCCCAGATTGTACTGAATCAGAAAGGCATGGCTATTTAAAATGGAATGACACCAATGATTATTACGACGAATCACAAACGAATGCAGCTTAGGATGAATCGTCTTTGCATTTACGAATGAATATTCATTCTGAGAAATCCGGAAATTGAATCCGTGTGTAATATCTCATTAACTTATGTCCGTGGGCATTTTTGTCTGTTATCTTGAATTTCTTCGGTCGCAATCACTTAATCTATGATTCCCTCTTCATTGACCATCTATTTTTTTCTCCCTTTTTTTTCTCCCTCTTCTTTTTTTTTTCCTTGACAATCCTTACATCTCTTCTTGGGTGCGATGGACGAACCGTCTTGCAATATGTATTCGAGCCATTACGGAGGATTCTGGGAGCGGCGTATAGATTTGCGGAGAAGAACGTCAAGGATTTGAAACCTATTAGAGCCACTAGAAAAGGATTCCTTCTATTTATTGGGAGATGAGTGGAGTATCCAGTGCGACGTGAACAAGAAAGCGCCTTGCCATAGCTTACCCATGCTTTCAACCGACTTACAAAGCAGATCACACTTTAAGTTTTCCCTCCAATCGCATGCCGAAAAAAGACAAACTAAACCCTTGTGCATCATAGACACGAATGCACAAACCCCCAAATTTCATTTGCGTATCTTGACGACGGAGATTTTTCTGTTTTTCTGTCCCTCTTTCAATCGTTTCCAACTATTTTTCGTCAAATCTACAAGTACGATGCTGATTTCCCAAGGCAGTGGTCCTTTAAACAGATACATAGTAAAACGACAACGAAGCTTCCCCGTGTTGTTCAAAGAATAATTCAGGACGAGCCGACGCCTTTCCAAATAACAACTCTCCAGATACATTGTCCCAAGACCACTTATCGATGGAATGGTTTTCTTACTCCTTTTTTTTTCTTTTTGCTTTTGTAACGCAGCCTTACGTAAATATAGGTTTATTCGGAAAAAAAACGCAGATAAAGAAAGGCACCCCCACGCAGAAAAGAAAAATAATGTTAATGATTTGATAACTTAGCATGCAAACATAATTTGACTTATTCGTTTGGGCTTCAGCAAGTACGATAGCTAGCGATATTATTACAAGGTCAAAGCATGTCGACTAAAAAAAGGGATAAAGCGTAATATGTAATGCAATAAGGTCGTGAGTATAGGTGCAGGTCCGTAGTATGATTACCAGCTGGGTAGCTTAAACTATTATGTGCTCTAATTGCCAAGGTTTTGCTCGTATATGAATGTAATCCGCTCGATTTTGCTTGATGCAAAGGTCTTTGATTTATTTTACGAAACAAAGCTGAAGTTTCTTAAAGCTATTATTGTTGTGCAACGAAAACGAAGATTCATTATTTGTAGTAGACATCCACGCTAAAAGTATGACTTTGGAAAAGAAAATAAATATCATTGAATGTCAACTTTTTTGTCTTGATAAAAAAAATTAATCTTAACTTTCAAAATACGTGTTAAAAGATAAGAATAATATCTCGATCTCTTCTCTCTATGCTCAAAATAGATATATTCTAATATACTTGCATATTCTGTTTTTCCTAGCGCAGATGAAAGTTAGATTAATCATTAAATATTTGCAGTTTGAAATTTGAGATAATCATGTTTATAGAAACAAGTTAAATTCTGAGATTCTCAGCTGAGAGAAGTAACGTTCCGTTGTCAAAGGTTTAGGACAATTGGATGATTGTGCAGTGAACATCTTCAGGCCAAGCAAGAGGGGAGGATGATGCGAGGAGCTTTTTTAAAAAAATCTCAATATGATTTTGATTTTGAGGAGATACTGGAGCAATTTGCGAAGTGTATTCAAACCGTAACAAAGTGAAAAGTGCCTTTGAAAGCAAATGTGAACCTTAAAAAACCTCCTCAAAAAATAGGGTAACTAACCTCTCACAGCCAACCTTTAAGGCAATTTAAGGCAAACGTACAGTAGTCAATACGATGCATCTAGGTGTATTGGGGAAACGATGTCTTCTATGGGAAAGGCAAGATGCCTACTCACGGGAGGGACATCTCTACCGATTCACGTTTACGCTCTCGGTGATGGGCTACCATTACATTCCCCGGTTTTGGCAAATGTAATTGACCTTATGCTCACGGGACTTGGTTAAGTATCTTCTGCGGAAGGTATCCAAATCAGGAGACTTGCATCAAGACACTTCTAAAAGATAGAAGGGTGTGTCACTATGCATGTGATGCCGAGAAGAGTCAATGTTCTCCATAAGAAGTAATTCCTATTTATCACGTTCATTATCAAGGACCTCGAATTACGAAAATCGACACACAGTAGTAATTTTGTGAAACACATTCTGAGCGTACTGTAATCAGTCTTGCAGTTAATTGAGCTTTGTACAGTAAGGAATCCAGGTCGTGTAATGTTCAACCTGTGATGCTAAAGACGTTTTTAATGTTCATTTTTATCCATCAAAGTTTTGCATTGCTTCGTCCAATGATTATCGTTGGGTTTATCTGATCTACAAGGGTATCAGTAACCCGCATTTTTACTTATTCTTCGATTGCTTCGTAATTACTTCGTGTAATTTCTCCACAAGTATAGACAGTTTAGTCATTATGCGTGCTATGATTATATATTATATATTACCTTCATTTTTTCGGGATATATTTCGAGCCATATTCGGGAAAGTAAAATCCTTCTCTTAACAGGGACAAGAGCAAAATGTCTCTTATATTTTGAAATGCTCTCCTAACGCGCAGCACAATAGTCTTAGTGAGAGTGCACACTCTATGCAGCATGATGAACAATACCCGTTGTCTGTTGATTGCATTCATGAAAGTGACATGATACAAAAGATATTAAGTGATTTGCTTCCGGATTTCAAAATGAGGGGTTTCTGTAGTATTGTCCAGCATACGCATCAAATTTTGAAATATAGCAAATGAATTACTACAGCCCTGGTAGATTCTGGTTGTCTTATATCATGATAATGTTTGTTACTTGTGATTCCAATATACTTCATTCAATGTTCGTGTAGAGAAATTAATGGGTTTGTGTATATACTTAAGAGGAAAATGGCTGCAATTTCATGTATATATCAAAGAACCCAAATTCAACAGTGAGTTTTCAGAAGTTCAACAATAAAAGCCAATTTGCCAATGTGTAGTAACAATGCAATTTTTCTCAGAGGAAATCAGGGGCTCAAAGAGGTTGCTTATAGCATTCTAATTTTAGAATCTTGCTGAACAGTAGTTCTGCTTCCATTCAGATGAGAGAAAGAGTACCAGCATAACTCGACGAACAATATGTCTTTTGTTCATAACGTGAGCAGGCATTAAATTGCAATATGAGACTCCAAGATATAAAGTATTCTTTGAGTGGGAGTCCAAACGTGTCGAATATTCGTATCAGACATCTAGTTGGTAATCCGATCTTTTACTCAATGATGATAAACCAAATATCAGCAAAGGGCGGAACGAGTATTCCAAATTGCGAGTGGGACGGTTTTTGGCGGCTCCAATACAGATCAAGCCGAGTTTTCTGAATTGTTGGGAATCACGGTTTACATTACGGTCGCGACGACAGCATAAATTGAACGATGTGGCGTGCTCTCGGGATTGCTGAAAACACGTTCTCCGTTAGGGGACAAAAAAAAAAAGATACGAAAAGGTGACGTGAGCTTTATTACTCTTGACTTCTCGATGATCGGAAATAAAGGGGGACACAGTCTCTGGTGAGAGGACTTATCGTCGCTTCAATCGTCAACTTGAGCTAAATATTTAGTTTCGTCGGCTGTCTGATGCGAAACCCATTCCCGCCTTCTGCCATTTGTATGCCATCGCATCCTGGGTGATGATCTTCACGATTTGGTCTGTTCGATTCTTCTTTTCGAAACTTGTGTTTGCTTTCCGTCAGGAGTTTTTTGTTGTTTTTGTTGTATATTTTTTCTGGTAATTTTTCCCCCTGGTCATAGAACCGACTGATGCAAATGTTTCCGATGCATAATATCTCTCCATGCTAAAAAAAAAGAAGAAGAAAAGAATAACAGCTAGATCCATAGTTTAAGGCGCACAATTTTGAAGTTCACTCCATGCAACGTTCAAGGCAAATGCAGTATCAGGCATTAGTAGGGAATGAAACGGAATTCCTGGTAAGAAATTTCGTAATGATAAAAGCTGACCTTGAGCCGGAATCTTCACAAATCTTTTTTATAACGAAGCAAAAACAACAACAACAGCATCAACAACAACAGCAACAACAACAGCAAAACAAAAGGCGCCAAAACGTCGTCCCTGGTCGAGGTCACAACTAAACTGAGATGACCCGGTTCTGTGGTGCTCAATTACACCCACAACCTCTCGGAGGGGTATACGAACTTTGATTTGTGTAAACACACACACACATATATATATATATAGTACATTCAAAAAGTCTGCATATATTATATTGTTAAAACGCAGGAAATAAAGAATCGTTTGTGAAGTGTGATCAAGCAGGAAAACAAACAATCGCTCAACGTCAAAAATGTCAACTGTTTTCTTTTATGATTTTTTTTTTTTTTTTACTGCAAAGGGTTGTCCGTGAGAAGTTAAAACTCACCAGACGATGAGGAGCGAGATCTTATTGTGGGCAAATTTCATCACTTGTCTCTTGAAATCCTTACGTGTACCTATTTCCGATGAAGTTCGCCAACAGCAGCTTTTTGTTTTCTATACATATCCACTCGTTCGGATGCGATCTCCACATTGATAAAAACGATACCATCAAGACCCTGGGCAAATGGCAAATGATTGAAGATATGATTTTATTGGTTTAAAAAAAAGGATTCTTTTCCTTTATTTTTTTACTTCCATTATATTCAAAGTTTACTGCTTCGAGGCTTTTCTTTTGTCTCAAGATCTAATCTGTAATATTTTTTTTTCCAAAACCATACAAATTAAAATTCACCTATCACCTGCGTGGTGTTCCCACGCATTCTGTACGTTAAACTATCACATAGAGATTGTCATACGGACATCTTATATTTATATTTGCCTTTCTTCATCTTTTCTCTATGATGTTCTTTATGTTTGTATATTGAATTTATTTGATACTGATTTGGGGAGTGCTTCGTAGGTGGTATTGTAATCTATAAACTTTCCTATTCAACATTATGTTTTAATTGTGGTACTTTTCAAATGATAAATTCACCCCTGGTTTGATGAATGCTTAAAAAGGTTTAATCACAATCCGGATTCACAATCACAATCCGGAAAGGATTCGGAAACAATCCTGAAACAATCACAATCCGGAATAACGCATGAAACAGTTTTATACTAGCAACAGTGGCACATCTCAAACTATGCATGCAACACCTTCTCCAGTCCCCTTATAGCCTCGAGGAACAGTGTAGCCAAAAAGACCTGATCACTGCGAATGAGAAGGCTCTGCGATGTGCAAAGTCCTGGCCGCATATCTAAAGACTTTGTAGATGTTGCATAAGAAGAAGACTAGTAAGAGTTAAGAATAGATGTAATGATGTCTAAATCTCAAAAACATGTCGCTGTTGATCAGACCTATTACGACACTGTATGATGAAGCCGTACGAGTTGAAAAATACAGGAGACCGCCGGTTATTTGGTTTTGTCAAGTCGATGGACTGATTAATCAATGTTCATTTTGTGAGTATCAAGTGGTTACTTTTCAAACATCAAGCCGTGAAAACCAGGTGATATCAAAATAAAACTTTTTTGTTCGAAGAACATGAATTCAAAAGTACAAACAGTCAATATGCAGGACTCCTGCCTTTTTCCGAAATCCTGCACCGGGTGTGTCACCAAATTTGCCAAACCCTGAATTTAAACGTGTTTCCATCTCACAGTTCTTGCACATGAGTACATCCAAACTTCTTCACTTCCATTCCAAGTCCATTTTAATGGCCTTATCCTGTCTGGGTTATATCAGGAAGGGAATCCAATCAGGCGAACTGCTTTTGCAACCTCTTTTTTATCATTTTGGTTTGTTCTTTCGTATAGACGTGTACAATGTTGACGCTCTACCGTGGAAGAGTTACCGCATCTTCGTTCACTTGCCTGCCCGCTCCCGAGAGATCTTTACCACCGGCTGACTAAAATTACGAAAGGGAAGAATCAGAGGAGAATAGAGTCTAGTTAGATTACCCATTCCCAGGTTGTGGCCGGCGGTGCTTTGCCACACACTCTCGCCATTAAAGATTTGCAAATGAGAAACGTTATCATAACGAATTTAAACTTTGCATAAGCAGCCGGTGATAGGGTTACGGTCACTTAAAGGTCATTTTTGACCGTTACCATGCTCAAGAACACGTGATTTTTTTTTTGGGGGGGGGGCCCTGATGTTTCTCGCCTTTACTCTCTTTCTCTTTCTCCCTTTTAAATCCTTATCTGCACGGCATTGTGCGTAGAAAGTGGGCTTTAGCTGCTCATTCGCGAAGGGGATTTCGTATATCTAAGCCGTTGTAGCATACGCGACAGATCAGTGCTAACTTTCAGGACAAAAGAGAGATTATAACATTGTCAATACGTTTCCGTGTTATATATTGATCAATTTGTTCAGTGCAATCAATTATCAGTCATCATGCTGTTCGATTGGTGAGTAACTATATGGAACATGATTATGCTGGAACTCCCTTTCCTTCTCGGTCCTTCACTCTGCATCTGGACCCTGCACAGTCCAACTATAGACCATAATAATATTGTCCTACATCTAAGACGTGCTACACGTCAATGGTGACTTGACAACCCGGAGGGAAGCGGCCTATTCATAGGGGACGATGGGCGTCCGCCCCTCAAGGACTGCTATCCCGGAGAGGAAGTACGTGCCTAGCAATGGCATGGAATGATTACTAGGGAAAAGTTTCGTTGACCTCCTGCGATGACGAACTGAGAGCTTCAATCCCTCGTCGCCATTGGAGCCTCCATCTGCTATTGAAGTGTAGGAAAAATACAAACAAACCCATAAATATCACATAGAAGTGGAAGTATGGGACGATGTTCCAAGAAAAAGAAATATGCTCTGTAGACATATCTTTAGAAGTTGATGTCGGAGTTTTCATGACAACCGCCAAATTCATGCGTTGAGGTTTTTCATTACTGTCCGTGTGAATAGCACCGAGATAGAAGTGCATTCACGAAGAACAGCATATTGTAAGTATATTGCTGCGTGAAAGAGGTATTTATGTATAACGTATCATTTTGCTGATTAACGTTACCTGAAGTTCTCTTTATAATTTACGTTTAGAGGGTGATCCTTAAGTCCGAGGATGAGCTAACTTCGAGGATAAACTTGTAGTTAAGTATGGGGTGCCGGGTGTCACGTGAAGTGACAATTTCGCTGACGAAATAACAATATCGTCACGAAATGACAATTTTGATAACTAAATGAAAATTTCGGTCGACGAAATATCAAATTTTCGCCAATGAAATAACAATTTATCACGAGATTGTCATTTCGTTGACGAAATTGACATTGTCACATGTCAAACAAAAACAGTTTCGTTACAAAATTGTCGTTTCGTGACGAAAGCAGCTATGCGACACTTGGCGCCCCATACTTAACTACGAGCTTATCCTCGAAGTCAAGGATCACCGTCTGAACATATCTATAGTTTTATTCGATAAGCTGAGAAACAGCTAGAATATGTTTGGAAGAATTGCTTGTGGGGGAACATTCGAGACTTAAGTAACTTGTGAAAGCTATATATCATTTTGTTTGTTTGCTTGATCCATTTTTTCCCATCTGAAAAAATGGCTGGATATCCCATATTCAGGTACATTGGCTGATCTTCCATCGGGTCCTGTTTGATGTATTAGGCGACAAATTTACCGGGCCTGTAGCGATGAATAAATGAAGTGGGATCTTTGATGTACATGCTAGTTGTGACTCTCTCATACACGGGACCTCCATTAGAGGGTTAGATGGTTACGCCTCTTACTAGAGAGGACAAAATGATTTAATAAAGGAAACCCAAAACCTAAAGAGAAATGTGGATTGAGTGAAAACAGCAACATTAGTAGAACACATCAGTGAAAGTATAAGGAAAATCAGACAATCGATGCAAAAGTTATGAATTTTTAAAGTTTTGGTGTTGGAACCGCTGGATGAGGAGACTACTTGAGTTCATGACATCATATGTGGACAACAATTATAGAGAAAATATTAAAAAAAAAATCAACATGCTTTCACTTTTCTAGCATAATGAAAGAGCACTTGACTAACCGCTTTCAGAAAGCAGGGGAATAATTACTACCCTTAACATAATATGTCAGTATCAAGTTGATGGAATGTGTAATTTTCATGAAAAATGAATTTTGTGGAATTCCCTTTATATTTTCTTTATATTGTTGTCCACACATGACGTCATAACCTATAGTAGTCTCCTCATCCAGCGGTTCCAACACCAAAACTTTAAAAATTCATAACTTTTGCATCGATTGTCCGATTTTCCTCCCACTTTCACTGATGTATTCTACTAATGTTGCTGTTTTCATTCAATCCACATGGCTCTTTGGGTTTTATTGCTCCGCCAAACTTCGGAGTCGCACCCGGTTTGCATGGATTGGGAGGCAGACGCGAGCCCGAATGAGTTAAATCAACTCTGAGAGATAGAGAGAGAGGTCTACGAGTTCAATCATCATGAAAAATGACACATACGGGACAATGTATCATGAGTTATGATATATGCCTCATTTTTTGACATTTGCTTTGGCATGTGATATATTACTTGCTGATTGTTCATCGTCATTGGATATAATGCCACCCCTGTGTTCGCTGTACAGTCATAAGTAAGCCAAAGTTGACAACATTGTTGGGGTGCTTATGATCCTCTCATTAGATAAGAAGTTAACAACCCTCAACTTTCTGTCCTGATTAAACTCGTAGACCCCATTTTGTCTTCTTCTTCTTTTTTATTAGCGTGTATATAGCTTTGTTGTTAGCTACAGCATTTGATGAACACCAGGTTGGTGACGGATGTATGCCGTGACTACGGGGAAGTGATGAAAGTATGGAGTATGAAGTTCCACGAAGCAATCGAATATGGCCGCGGGTGATTTCGTTTCGTCTAAATGGATCAGCTGTTTATTCTTAGCGTTCTGTCAGATCACGTTACCTGAATATTTGTAGGTTAATAGAAAGTGATGTTTATTCCCAACGGCCACAAATCATGGAACGTCTCGGACATGAGGATCATAGTATATTGCAGTTGCAGAGACAACTACAAAGGAATATGTAATCACACACACACACACACACACACACACACACACATCTAGACACGACAAAATAATCGTGAGATCCTCAAACTCTCATCCCTTTGCTCTTAGCTCTGTCTTCGCGGGAATCATTTGTTTGTCTCCTCAAAGATTGCCGCGGCACAGAAATGCGTGATGATGATAGCCTTGTGGCGATGCCAAATCCCGTGAGAGTCATGCCAGGCAGTGGATTGCGAGTTTCCGTCTGGAAAATTAGGAAAGATTCTAAATACTCACATCTCTTAAAGTTCAGCTTTCCGCCGAGGTCCCTACAAGACAGCCCTTCTTGTTTATCTCGGTCTTCAAACGCTCGAGCTCCTGCTTTCTTTAATTCTTATAAACTACGCCATTTTCATGCAATTCTGCTCTTTAAAAACTAGAATCTTTTATTCTTATTTTGAAGTCCCATGTCGTTTTACTCTAAAAAATTTCAACAATCTACAAACCCTATCAAACAAGTGTGATCTCCTCCTTTCCCTTGGTAGTCAAATTGGCATTATCAGTATATAACAATTGGTCTTTTTTTCGCTGTAAGAATTTTGATATATTCGAGAAGTCACATTAAAGAACAGCAGCGAAATTCTATCTTCAACCCCCTTGCCGTCAGGAATAAGAGTTTGTATGACTTCACTGTTTTCTCTCGAGAGTGCATCAGACTAGATCCATGTTTTGTAGTCAGGATATCAACCCAGGGGCCACTGAGAGGGAGCAGCTACTCATTTATGTCCAGAGTTCAGAAAATTTGATCAGGAATTCTCCTGACAGCAGAGCATGCGACAGTTTGTCAGTCATAATTATCTCGGGCCGATTCCATCGTTAGATATTGCTATCCGAGGACATCTACATTATTGCGACGTTATTGAAATTTCTATCGAATTCCCCTTTTCTGAAATGTCGAAATCAAAATGTAATGTACAATGTCTCAAATGCCACTGGAGTATTGTCTCACCATAATGTGTTACCGTCAGTTTGCAGTATCCCATGTCACATGCAATGTCATGTGACATGGTCTGTTCGCGTGCCATGGATGCGGTGATACCTATATGATTAATACCAATGTCTACAAAATACATAACGCGTCATGCCGACGGCAATTTCAAAGATTCTTCTTACGAACATTTCAGCCCATTTTTCAAAATGGTCGCTAGCTGTTTGTGGACTAAATTAGATTCAGAGTTACACTTGCTCTATCGGCATTGTAGGGACCTTAGAGGTACTGTTTACCATTGGGAGCAGTGATTTTAAAAATGTTCAAGTTATCACATTTGATGCATATGTGTGGGTCAGTTGTATCACAAAACATCCTACCATACAAATTTTTTGCAATAAAGTCTAAAATATAAGGAGATATCACTATTTTCTCATTTTTAACCATAACACTGAAGACGGTCTAGTCTAGAAACAATTTTATTATAACTATTGTTTACATTTTGTATATTTAACAATACTTAACAGTGATTATACTGATTAACTTTTTTACACTGGCGGTTTCTATCCCTAACTCACGTTTTAGAACTATTTTGAAGCACTAAAGCTGGATTTTTGTTTCTTCTGCAATTGGTAGATAATGCCTTTACATGTTTACATGCCATCAAAGTGACAGAAATGTATCAAACTGAGTAACTTTTTGCTCCGGAGCCATAATGAAATCACGCATAGCTGAAAAACTCGGTTCCGCAAGGTGAATGGAGAGTAGGTATAAGAGTCTTATTTCATCCCCTGCGCTCCGCGCATTTTGTCTAATTTCCCAGGCATGTGAAATGTATTTGCGATCCGCCCAGGCAATCACGAAGAACATGGGTTCGTGTCACTCACTGATATAAGCGATATGGGCAGGGCTCGAAAAGGGAGGTTGTAAGGACTGGAGATGTGTTTTAAGAGGAGATTTTATTCAAACACCTGGACCCTGTTGCATAAAAAGATACAATCAAACATATGTTGGAAAATCAAACATAAGCCAGGTGTTAGTCAATCAGAATTGAGTAGTCAGAGACATGTGTTTGATTTTCTTACTTATGTTTGATCTAAAGTTCTATGTTTTAACAGGGTCCTGGAGTAGGTGTAGATATGTACATGAATATATTGTAATCGGATATGCATGCACACATACATTAATGCATATCATGCAAACTACTTGCTTGCGGTCACAGATGAATTTTCGTGATTTTGTTACCAAAAGGAATAACATGGATCATTATATGCTATTTCTTTCGCAACAGAATAGTACTTTCGATACCATCATAGTTATGATCAGGAGGGTGATTGCAACGAAACTCCTGTAAATGAAAACATGAAAGTTATGAAACACTAACTATACACACCGCGTGGCTGTTATGTAAGACTCATGTTTTGGTATCCTCTGTAGGACAGGAATAACTGTATAATGGTTGTTATTGAGTCTTTCCTGAACGTACCGCAAGTATAGAGTGAATCCGACTCGCCCCAAGTGATATAAAATGTAAAAAGATTCTTAGGACTCATTCCAAAAGACAAAAATAAATCATCATTGACGTCAACTGTGTTTTTCTTGGGCCCCGAAAGTAGAAAACATGTGGTTCAGCCTACATCATCAGCAGGATTTTGAGCCATATAGATTTTCAAGGTTCTCGCTCATGCAAACACGCACGCCATTGCAAGGATAAAAACAGAGATATCTATTATACTTGACTATGCATCCAGGCCACTCTTATACTCCTGCGAGTGCCGGTAAATCTCTGTTTGAATGATTCTGGAGTTTGGAAACGCCGAGATGGCACTTTGTCTGTTTACCTACGTCGTTCAAGGTGAATCAAGGAAAGAGAATGTTGATTATGGAGGTTCATATTATGCTCCTCCCCGCGAGCTAAGTCAGTCTCGTGATTGATGGCGTGTCTCCACTTATCACGCCTACATGGAGAGCCCGCCGTCAGTCAGAGCTAGGCGATGCATTCTCTTCGAGTTGAAGGCTCGTTGACGTCGAGACCCGTGCGGGCATGAAACCAGTGCTTTCAGGGGTAGATGTTGACCAAGCGGGTTTTAGTAGATATGCAGGTTCACAATACTCTAATACGCTACAATATACATTCAAGAAGCATATACAAACACACACACACTCACACAATTATGCATGTGTATGTGTGTGTGTGTGAGTGTGTGTGTGTGTATGTACATAGTTTGATCGAAAAACTGATCGGGCACCATTTTTGCACATTTCTAAGTAGGTCCATCATTAGAGCAAAATAAAACCTCTCCGATGATAGCTCACTTGTTACATCACATGGAATATTCTTAAAATTATGATTTAAAAATATCCCACTTATACTTTCTTATAAAATTCTTTGTTTTTAAGCAGCTTTAATCACAAATATCTTAAATCAACAAAAAGGAATTAACTCTTCTAATATGCATACTTATTCATTTATTTATTCATTCGTTATTTATTTATTCAAAAAGTTCATGTATGGACTGACGGTCAATGATGCAATAAACCAACACCTGTCTGCAATTTCCGGGCTTTAAAAAGTTCATGACATCTAGATTATACACTGATATCATCTGGTTTCACATAAGCTGATAAGTATTTGGCATTGCGTCTCTCTTTCTTTGAACATGCATCCTGTATTTGTCGGTTCATCGTCCGATAATATTAGATGTCTCTTCATTTTATCCGTCTCAGATGAACAACTGTCTTGGAGATAGCGGTTCTGCCACGTTTATTGAATTGATTTCAAACTTGGGTGCATCTCATATAATGCAAGAACTATTCCTGTTAAATTGTTGAATTAAATTGTTGAGTTTTCCTCGGGGGTTCACTTTGCCACGTCAAGCGTTTATCACATTATACTGTTTTGATGTCCTTGGAAAGAGAGAGAAAGAATACAAAACTATGGAGAAGAGAGAACGTAAACAAGCATCACAAAAGTAGATAATGTTCTTTTTTAATAGATGGACATAATGAACAGACAGTATAGTGTCTTTTGTACCTTTAACGTGAATGCATGTGAATGAAAACATCATGTACATCCAATAGGTGCTCTAAGTACTTATTTAAAGGTTCCAGAAATCTGTGAAGAAGATAGCTGGAATCTTGCTTGAAACGTTTCGTACTTGTTTGTTCTTGGGTAGCCATAACCGTTTCCGTGGATAGGTGTGTGTGTGTGTTCGTGTGTGTGTGTGTGTGTGTGTGTGTGTGTATGTGTATGTGTGTGTGTATGTGTGTGTGTGTGTGTGTGTGTGTTTACAATGTAATTATCCAACGTCAGTGACTTTCATTAAGTCGGACTGGCAGCTGCCTTATAAGCTAATAAATGCTATTGAGCGACACTTGCCAAAATTCGTAGTGGAACAACCACGCACTCTGTGGCTTATACCTAGCTGTGTATTTTCCTTCCATTGGAAATTCGTGGCTGCTGCATTTTTCGCAGCAATCATAAAAAACACAGTATTCAGATTGTGCTATTTTTGTTCCATCACGCGAATTATTCGTCGAGCTGATGATGGTGATGATGATGGTGGTGATGACGACGATGATCCACTGCTTAATTTTGTATAGCCCCATATATCTGTTGTTGAAACATTCAAAGGCGGAGACTCCTCCAAGAGAGTTAGCAATATTGAATGCCGTTATTGCTGAAAAATGTGAGTCTTGAGTGAGGTTTTGAAGTGATCCAATTTGTCAATATAAGATTACGTCGTAATCAACTCAGCAGGTTACATTCTCGCCATCCCCCCCCCCCCAGGATAATTATCAAGCGCTATAGCACATTTGCACTGACACCCACACAGTCATGACAGTGATGTTTTTTCTTCTCTGTGGGGGGCCTTATAGCTTATTGGATACACATGAATGTGACCACTGCATGACTTTAATAAATCGCCCTCTTATAATTACTCCACGGCTTGAATTACAAATGATGTAAGACGATGATGGCGCGAAGAATGTGAGGGAAAGGTGGGAGAAACTAAAGAAGGGACTGAAGGACCAAAATCTCTAAATTCAAGAACTGTTTATAATTCTGCCATTAAAATTGAAGTGTTGATTTACATTCTGAAAATTGTTTTGCTTTTTTTTAATCTCAAAAAGTGAATACCATCCAGATGCTCTGTGTGTTGAATTTCGATGACGTGTAATTCTTTTTACTCTCTATCCTTCTGCAGATACAAGGCAGACACTCCTCCATGATGGGACCAATCAGCCACTGAGGAATATGAGATCGAAGTGTTCAGCCGTGTCATGAAGCCAGCCAATGACAGTCCAAGTCACCCTTTCTCATTACGCGTCGACAGGCGCACCACCTCCATAACTGACAGCGCAAGCGACAAACCACCTCTGCGAGTTTTCCCTCGCTTTTATAAACTCGGCGTCCGGAGCTCACGGATTTGTGGTAAAAGAGTGCGCATTAGTCGAGAATTTGTCGCCGTATTTTGCCAGCCATGTTTTCATCGAACAAAAGGCACTCGGCATCGTTTCGTCGTAAGTAGGACAATTCCGCTGGTTCCGCCAGAAGGTCTCCTTCCCGAGCGATTCGTTGACATCACTCAATCTCAGACACTCGGGCGTCAGCTTACATCATTATCAATCACCTCGACATCAGATGTCTCTCTCTTGTTTCACATTTGTCTTAAGCATGTTGCTTCGTGTACGTTCTTCAGTAGCGTGAGGGATGTCTCGCAGATAGGACACTAGCATATAAATATATCGTGAGTTACCTACAGTTTTCCCTTAAAGCACTTCTCGATCCACCTAGACTTTTGATCGCATCTTTCGCATCAGAGAATGCAGATTCGTTCATGTCATGATGTGCATGCATGGCAGCCACACGTCTTCCTTCAGGGGTACTTTCGGTATCCTTTTTACGAATTATATGTAGCTCCAGAATTTCATCCTTGCTAAGTGCCCTTGCTGTCCCCTGGAAAGCTACGCGTCATTCATCAGAATATAGCGATGCGGCCCCCAAGTGAATCTATCACGCCGTTAAGCCTCATCGTTCCGTCAAGAAACTGTGCAGTGTGTCAGTAACACCAGATCGGAACAAAGTGGAAATCCTCAAAACTCTTAAATAGGTGGGAAAAAGTATATCTCTGTGGTCAATCCTAACAAAGCACACAACAGACTGTAACCGGCAACTAATGATATTCTGAAATCTTTGTGGTTATGGACATACTGTACTCCATTCTCTTTATTTTTTTTTCTCTTTTTGCTGTCGCGAGTAAGCTGTGATGGATATCAATGTACAAGCTTTACTTTGACCGCACTTGGTTGACATTCACACCGAAATAACACCGAGCAACGCCACACTGAGGCTTCATCACGATAGGTAAGCTTATGCCGAGAAGCAAAAGGTTTCTGAATTTATCAGCTTTACATGAAATGTGGTGTGTTTTAAGCTTGAATTGGCTGCAGAGCGACATTTCGTTATAGTTTTTATCATAGCGGTAGTCAAAATCTGACAACATGGAGCTGGAAGATGCGATGGCATATTCCTTTCACGATGAACTAAAGAACAAAAGCTTGGATTATTTGCTCTCGTTGTTGAACCTGACTGACACGAAAGATTTTCTGGATTTCTATGATTATGACTTTCATGGTATGGTCCATGATCTCTCGACCACAGCCGACATTCTTCTGATCACGTGCTACACGATAATCTTTGTGCTCGCTCTCGGCGGGAATTTGCTGGTCATCTTTGTGGTTACTCGCAAGAAATACATGCAGACGGCCATAAACATTTTCTTCGCTTCGTTAGCCGTGTCCGATCTCCTGATCGCTGTCTTTTGCATTCCGTTCACGCTGATCGAAGTCGTCACCGTCGACTGGATCCTGGGTCCCTTCATGTGCAAGGCCCTCAACTACGTCACTTCCGTCGGCGTGGTGTCCAGTATCCTAACAATGATGGCGATAGCTATAGAGCGACATCAGGCAATTTGTCATCCTCTTCGGTCGAGGGTCATCCAGACCCCGAGACGCGCCGTGTTTCTTCTCGGCTTCCTCTGGATCATGTCTACAACAGTCGTCTCGCCTCTCCTCTTCGTCCTAAAGCTGGAAACTAAAGTGGATCCTTTGACGGGAACTCAGTATCGCTTTTGTCGAGAGCGCTGGAACACTCGCCAGCAACAGAAGCACTACACCCTTCTCCTGGTAGTCTTGCTGTACGTCACACCGTTGGTTATCATGATCGTGCTCTACTTGCAGGTGGTTCATAAGTTGTGGATCCGCAAGCCGGTAGCTTCGGTCGACTTTGTGCCAAGGAATCCCGAACTGAACAACGCCATCTCGCTCCGCTACAAGAAGCGCGCCATTAAGATGATCCTAATGGTTCTTGGGCTGTTCGCCGCCTGCTGGCTGCCCTACCAAGTGGTGGTGCTCATGCGGGAATTCTCCTTCATGGCGGATAGTGAGCGCAATCGGCTGCTGCTTGCAACCGTCCAACTAATCGGCCTCAGCAACAGCTGCAACAACCCTATCGTCTATGCCTTCCTCAACGACAACTTCAAGCGGAACTTCGTCAAAGTGTTGTGCAGCCATCGGCGAATGGTGGTGATCAGGAAAGGCTCCTCGAACAACAATCTCGTGAAACCATGTGTTGTAACCTCTTTATGACATAACGCTCTTTCTCGCTGAAAGTTCAGTCCTCAGATTTTCAGGAGACGAATGACACGACTCGATACGATTATACGCGATGATACTACATGATATTCTTCGAAGAGATGGTAATAATATGTCAAGGCTGGATAACACACGTGTTCGTATGGTGTCGCCTCTAACAATCGATTATGAGCGTGGAAATGTTGAGGTGATAAACGACATCATGAAACAGTGTTAAAATATGAAACGGATCCTATCAATGTAAATCATTTCAGCAGCTTTATCATGTCCGCATTACTTGCGAAATGGCTACAGACCTTGTACAGAGATTTTATGAAAAACAAATGCCTACACCACTTATTCATATTTTGTCTATTTGTCTTGTCAATTTTGCTGTGCTGGAGGTCAGTGGACTCGTTTCAGCTATATTTTTGAAGAACACATCAGCGATGTTTGGTCGTTTCTGCAGTGTGGAGTCTTAATCTATCTATTACAGTAAAAAAAACTCCAAAACAAATTACTGTCATAATAATTTTATTATGCATGCATGTTCAACCACACTACGTCTTCAAAGGTTTAGATAAACACATAAAACAGACATGTTTGAAGAGGGAATATAGCGGGAAAGGTATCACGATTATATAGGTCCCGCTGAAATGCACGTCAATTATTCATCCGTCGTCAATTGTTAATCCATAACTTGTGTGTATTAAATATGTATCATCGGGGCTTAACATTTTCCTCCTTGTTTCCGCAAACTATCAACAACATTTAAACATTCATATCGTTAGGCGAAAAACTTTAACTGGGAAAAGATACTCATTTCGTCACAGTTAAATCCATCAAAGTCTAATAATGATCATCGAAACGTGTCTGGTTTGATACCTTCTGGAAAGGATTGTTTATTTCAAGAAGATTCCCAGTGCCCCGTGGGGATAGCTTGATACCATCTTTAATACCACGCGTACATAGAAGAGATGCGAAGTGTTGTATCACTTCGTTTGAGTATTTTATATTTTGGTGTTTTCTATTTTTTCATAACTTAATTCATCTTCAAAATGTTCTAAGATTAATGTCGTCGAATCTATTTCACTTACTATAGTCATCTCGACGTTACATAACAAAATGTTACTTTTGAAATTTACATCTACTCACTTTAAAGTACGCTATTATAGTTCTGCCATTGGACACGTTGGACAAAGGAAAGAAAACATTTTAGCATTGAAAAACGAATATGACTGTGTATAAACCGGTTTGTAGTATTTTGCGTATACAAACGAAAATTCATCGTGCAGCTTAATAAACATTGTTGACTGTTTGCGTGCAAGTAAATGATGATTAATCTTCTTTGCTGATATTTTTTCTCCTTATGTGGGTATGGTATGTGTGCACAGTGAGCGTGTAGTAGTTGGGAGTAACCAGTATTGTTGTCCATGTTTTCCTTCCCTAATTTCGTTATGTATGTATCCCATAGGCTCGTCTACTTTGTATGAGCGTTATGCACACTAAACACCAACATAAATGTACAAGCGCAGTAATATGATATAGATGCATATTATATATATATATATATATATATATATATATATATATATGTATGTATGTATGTGAGATATGAGAAAGGAAGGAGAAATCGGAGCGTAGCTTTGACATCATTATTCCTCGTACTGTTCCTCCTTTTCGGAAAAGCGCGAGAGTTGAAAAATTGGTCTCCGCCGGGAATCGAACCCGGGTCTTTGGCATGGAACGCCAACGCCTTACCGCTCGGCCACGGAGACGTCATAGCGGTTCAGGCAGACCCAAGGTCGAATACCCGACATATGTATGTATATATATATATATATATATATATATATATATGTGTGTATGTGTGTGTGTGTGCGTGTGTTTGTGTGTGTGTGAATGTGTGTTACTTAAACTGACCACATAAAAAAACAACGTATAACAACTGGTTAGCCTCCACTTTTGTTTTCATACTGATGGACATGTACTTTTGTTTGTTTGCATGGTTTTTTTCCACTTGAATGAGAATAGTCCCCTCAAAGATGCATCGGAATGAAAAACTCATGCCATCTCAACCTTCTTTTTTTTTCCCAAATCAATATACAGAGATTACATTAGCACGAAACAGTTGGAAGCGATGTTTCTAGGAATTTACGAGAAGTTCGCAAACGTTAATTGATGATCTATTAAATTCAACACACCGTGCACCGTATTGTACTATTGGAGCAGATGACGTGTTTGTTTGTTTGCTTATTTTTGCTGTTTGTTTGTTTGTTTGTTTGTTTGTTTGGTTTTGTTTTGTTTTTTTGCTCTGACTACTTTACAACTCAGACTGACCCATCCAAACCTGATGCCACAGAATGCTTTTAGCTAAAAAGGGCTGCACTTCTTGCTTACGCAATCAATTCCATAGTCATCCCTAAAAGCATTTCTAGAAATATTTATTAGGAGAAAAGACAAATCAAAACCTTGCAACAACAATAAAATAAAAATTGAAGCTCTGTTTAGCTATTTCGTATTTATAGGCCTACTTGTCTCTTCCGCCCAGCCAAATCATAAAAGCAAGTTCTCTGTCACGCCTCTGAAAGATTTAGATTGACGACATTGCTGTTATCATCCTTCTCTCACAGGAGCGTGTTTGTCTGATCGGTGGAAGCAAGTTTAGTCAAAGAGCGTCTTTTTTCCAGAATTCTTCTATAAATATTCATTTCTGGTATCACATGCTGAAGAATATTCATGATTACTGCGTCGTAGCTCCAGACTCACTCCACGCCATCATTGTTACGGAGGAAACAAATGCGGAATACGGAATATGAAAGGAAGATCTGAAAAGAACAAAATGGGATTTTCAACATGGATTTCACTTCTACTGTGTTTTATACGGTGTTTATGTCAAGCCGCACACCCTCTTCCTCGTCTTAAATGCAACGCCAATTTGCCAACTTATAGTTACACATTCTTGACTTTCAAAAGAGGAAAAAATAATTTAATTGATAATCGGAAATATATATTTACTGGGAATTATAAAACATGCCGATCGAATGAAACAAGAAGATATAATATTTTGTCCCGGTTTAACGGGAAACTTATGGCCTGATGACACCATCCCGTCCGCTCGTGGTTGTGAGCAATGTAATTATTTCACTGAAAAAAAGTATTCATATCCCCAAAACTGTATCGTGATGAGGACTGCTGTCTTTCTGTTTGTACACTCTTAAAACATCCGAGTCAGAGCTGACCCGGAACTGGGTCCGTTGGGGTCACACACCGTTCCGGATCAGAAATGACAAGGAATGGGGTCAGATATGACCCATTCAGAGTCATGAATTGGGTCAGGGTGACCCCATTCGGGGTCTTTATGACCAAATTCCAAGTCATTTTTGACCCGGAACGGTGTGTGACCCCAACGGACCCAGTTCCGGGTCAGTTCTGACTCGGATTTTTGTTAGAGTGTACATTTCTTCCCGGTATAGACATCTCGAACAGAAACTGGCGTCGGGCTTTGCAATATTTGTTAAAGAAATAACTCAAGTCGTCCACATAATATATACTTTGCCCTTAATACTTTAATGCCATGCCAGCATTCTTCTTGATAGTTCAATGTATTCTTCCTTCTCTGGTTTCTATTTCTTCTTTTTTTTTTACTTCCTTTTTTTTAATATTCTGCTTTTGTTTTCTGTGCATTTACCAGCTTTACTATCAGCAAGCTAAGGAGTGGTCGATACCATTCGGAGAAACGAAGAATGGAGGCTGCAATTTTTTTTTTCTAATGCCGCCGGCATAGTTAAAAATAATTTTCACTTGATTTTTACAGCTTACTACAGCAACTATTGAAAGTTGAGGATCTGCCGTAAAAGCGAGTCTTGCCTTGTATATGAGTTTTGTCCACTCTCGATCCGTGCTGACCATTCTTATCTCACTCTTCCTGGGTTCTGCATTTCATTCAACCGATAACATCGTTCGGGTCATCGAACGAATACCGAGGATATCGCGAGTTAGATTTTCACGGAAATCTCGAATGTTGAGAATCTCCTCCGGGGGATATTCAGTGTCGCGCGCTATACGTTGTGTTCGCGACGAGAATTCCGCGCTGATGTCATAACAAGTCATCCCATGCCAGGTTTTTTTTTCTTCTGTTTTTAAGAAAATATTATCATTATTATTATCATTATTATTATTATTATTATTATTATTATTATTATTATTATTATTATTATCATCATTATTATTATCATTATCATTATAATCATTATCTGAACGTCTCATAGTGCGCACATGTATGGGTGCCTAAATCGGCGTAGATTCTTCAATATCACATTTTGCTTGCTTTGAATCCTCTATCACATGTATATGGCACGCTTTCCTTTCATCTTGAAAATGCATTTCCTCTCATCTACATCTGGTATATGGGTGTCTCTTATATTCTTTTCGATCCCTCTTACAATTCCGTCTCGTTTCTTTCCGTTACCTCTCTCTCTCAATTATCGCCACCACTGCTCTGTCGTTTTTGTTTCTTTTGTGCATCAAGTGTTGTTGTCAGGTCTTATTTTTTCTTGTCGTATCTTTCGGCTTGCTCATAAAATTTCAATACTCTGATATACATTCGGTCCTCCGCTCGTAATGTAGAAGCGCTGAAATGAACTATATAGTTGGTAATATACAAGATTGCAGGCGACATTCTCTGGCCACGTTGCTATAAAATTTGGAATACGTTCCTGTTTTTAATCCGGCTTGACGTCAACCACCATGAACGCCCTCGCTCACCGAAGCTGAGTAACCTCTGTTTCGCCACCCTTCGTCTCGAAGCGGGGAGTGATTGGTGACGATCGAGAGCCCTTTAGTATTTCATCATAGCCAGCGCTCTGCGACAGGTAATCAACTACCATCGGGGGCCACAAATTGCATCGCAATTCGATATCAGCAATATCGATCGACACGACGGGGAAATCGGGGAGGAATCGGTGACAGAAATATCGACAAAGACCGGAATGGAATCGGAAAAATCAAGGCCCATTCACTTCCTTAGTTCGGGTGTCTTCTGTATACGTCAGTTCTATAGCTATTATAGAGTAAGGCCAAGAATAGATGGATTTGCATTCTACACTGGTTGAGCTATATTCGAGTCTTTCTCACCATGGTGTATTTGAATTGCATGTTTCTTTCTCGGTGTCAAACTCCCTGCATTTGACCAGAAGGCACTTACGTGTTGTTTAATAAAAATACAAACACGAACATTTCAAAATCGTGATCGGCTGACATTAAGACTATCTCGTGACTTTAATCATTGCGAAAATCATCCAACGAGTGCTATACGACATGATCCGTCAACTAGATCAACAAACTGCTGTATATGAACATTTTGTTTTCGGTTTGTTTGTTTTTTGTTCATAGGATTTTTTCTTCTTTTTTTTTTTGGAGTTCATAGGACTTTTCCATTATTATCTCTTATATAATAAGAATGTAATTTATTCTAAGATTTTCTTTATCAAGCAAAACAAGCGCCTAAAGTGGGGTAAGACATGTAAATTATGGTGACAAATCCATGCATACGCAAACTCTGAAAAAAAAAACTTAGGAGGAAAATAATTCTGTATAACGTTCTGTCCATGCAATTACACTTAATACAATATGCAAGCACTCAAACTACTTGTATTGCACAGACGTGACTTCACCACACTTGGTTCAGTGGACCTCTTGTCTTGCGATATTTTGCCGCCACTGCTCCCGAATCGATCGCGATAATGGTAACACTGTACGCCACAATGTCTTCCGTGAAACATTCTGATGTTACGCGCGTCCTGAAACATTTTAAGAAACTCTTCTGAATATCACTATCAGATTCCTTTTGCTCGCCTAAACTTTTATAGAATTGAGTGCAGGTTCAGTTCGCGCTCAACGATCTCTGTCAAGATGGGCTTCTTCAGTGCGCAAATTAATGGACGTTCGTAGCAAACAGCTGGAATGAAAAGCACTTCTGTCTAGGCGGTACTGAAAAAGACGATTGCGCATTAAGTACCGCAATTTATTTAAGTCGTCTAGAATCAGACGATCGATGCATCAGTGCCGGACGAATACCCCATGGCTGCTTCTCTTCAGGCAAATCTATAAATATGTGATCTTCTGCGTCAAAAAGCTTCCAGGGGTTTTGGAGCTAAAACGTTATTATTTGCTGTTTTCCACATTGCCATCCCTGCCGTGTATTTTTTCCCCTAAATTTTCATGCTTATAGCATTATTTCAGCTGCCAATTTCAATTTATCGACAGTTGCTGCAGGCAATGGCCATCAATACCCGGAACCGCGCATGCTAAAAGTGCAAGGGCATTCTATGACACTCACCTCTCATGATTTAATTTCTGAAATCGAATGCCTCGTGACAGGAAAAACATGTTGGCGGTCTTGAGAATCTTGAAACCTTTTCAGGGGAAATCATCCTCACGACAAAATGCACGTACATTCAATACTGGCAGCCTTATAAAGGCTATACCTTATCTTGTTTCCCCTCTTCCATTAGGATATGAACGGAAGAGATGCTCAGACACTCGCAACATGATGTGCTATAAATGGAGGAAAAGAGTACTCTTTTGAAACTAAAGAAGTACCCCGAATGAGAAGTACTTGAATAATTATGTCACACACACACACACACACACACACACACACACACACACACACATATATATATATATACAAACAAAACCTAGCTCTGCTTGCGTTGTGTAATATATCCGCTGTCTATAGGAACCCTACACGCGTCAGTGAGAAAAGATGCCGAAACATTCAACAAACTCCGGAGATGATTTTCACGTTAGACATTTTGGAAGTTTAATCTGTAACCATTACAGTAATAACGCCAACTCCAGGTTCTTAAAAAGTAAGAATCATTTAGTGAAAGAATATGATACATGTAGTCAGTGTTTGTGTATAGCCGCGAGAGTATGATCTTTGCGTTCATCGAAAAAATCTGGTATGTGAATAACCCTTCGAACTATATTCATTTGAATACTTGCCGACAAACCCACAGTTTTTCTTTTTCAGTTTAGCACAATGGTGTGGTCTAATCGACACGCTGTACACATGTCGTCGTGCTCAATGCACAATTAAAAAAGAAAATAAAAAAAAATGACTGTCAGTACTCCTGTTGGGCAATTATTGAGTACCGCGGGTTATGTATTGAAAGCATTCTATTTCTGTCTTATTTGAATCTAATAGAATCCGCAGCAGGGTAAGAAGTGAGTGCAATGTCCCATCTTAATTAACCAGCGAACATCGAGATTCGAGTTTGTGGCAAATTTCCAACGTCGTCATTCTATTTCGAGATCATATCAGTATACAAAGACAGCCTTAAACATTATTAAGACTGCAGCTGGAAGACAAGCCAATAAGATACGGGAACACTGACGTCTTGAAAGTTGAATAGTACAAACACTAAAGCCTAGTTTGGAACACTGTGTAGTATTACCTTGCTTGCATGCGTAAGCACACATAACTTCTGTTTAATACATACATAGATAGAGACTCTACGAAGTGAGAATATAATAACATACTTGGACAACCCACTATTATGCCTACACACGTGCGTGAACGGTGCTGTGCATTTGAACTAGTTTAGAGGAAGGAAAACGATACCTTTACACGAGTCCTGCCGATTGCAAAAATGCGTCTAATTTTGTCGATGGTGTTCGGTTTCTTTTGCCGTTCTAAAAATAAACGTAAAATATGGCTGGACACATTGTCTTATCCTTTATTTGATTTCATTTTATTACAATTTTGGTCGTGGTTTAAAGTAATAGAGTGGAATGTTCCTGGCCCATACAGTTGCACGATTATAGTCTCATACCAATCTCATGCTTATATTTGACCTTATTATCTATATTTCATAATCATGCACATTGAGCAAAAAAAAAAAAAGAAAAAAATGATAGATAACGATTGATTTGCTTTGAAATTTTCCTATAGGTATTTTGTTCATTTCACTTGTTACTATACTTTGAGTTCCTTGAGTCGGAAAATGTAATTTTTATCATGAAGATATTGAAAATCTTGGGATTTTCGCTATAGAGAGGATAAGCTATTCATTTCCAAACATAAATGATAATAACAGTGGTTATTTACATAGCTCACAGGTTGCAGTCATCCCACGAGACCGACAATCACGAGTCATATGGCTCACGAGTCCGACACTAAAAATAGTCCATGAGTCATATACATCCCACAACGGGTCATACAGCACATGAGTCCTACACTTTAGGCAAACACGGCCCACGAGTTCGACACTGGGAAAAAACTGCCCAAAAGTAGTAGTTCGTAGTGAGTTAGTAGGTCTCGTGGGCCATGTTTGCTTAGTGTCAAACTGGCGGGCCTTGTTTGCTTATTGTCGGCCTCAAGGGCCATATTTGTGTGATGTCAAACTCACGGGTTGTATGATTTGTGGGCTGTATAACTCGTGGGCTGTATAACTCGTAGCTGCATGATTCGTGGGCGTCGAACTCGTGACGTGTACCCTACAGGTCCCCCTTTCGGTGCTCATGGCGATTCAAAAGAAAATACATTCCCAAAACATGAGAACAGGGAAGAAAATAACAAACAAACTTACAAGCAAACACATACTTGATGAGGAGCATTTTCTGAACATTATAGATTGCAGAGTAATCCTCACCGGGAAAGGAACAAATACGTGTTCAGTTTGGATTTGAATGTGTCTCATTTGACGTAAAGAAAGAAAAATAAAACCATGGGGATGCTGAATTGATGCTAGTTGGTATACATGGACTTCCCAGAACTGATAGGTAAACTGCGCTATGATCATGACGCAATTGTGTCAAAAACGTCAGTTATGATCTTGTATTTTCACGAGCAACCTTGCAGGGATGCCAAGTTCAAAACATTTTTATGAGTGAGATTTTCATGACTCAACGTCTCAGCGCGTACATGTGCGCGCGAACGAGGGTGTGGGAGGGTTAGCAGGGAGCTTATTCAATTTTTAGCTCTCTTAACGGTGCGATCAGGTGCGTACTCAGGTGACTATTTTTTACTTATTTTGAAAGAAAAAAAGGAAATATACCTTCAATTGCAACCCTCACTTTAATCCTTTGAGCTATGCTCATTATTGATATGTCCAAGTTGCAGATTTCACCCAATGCGTGAGAAAAATAGGTGTCATGCGAGAGATCGTGAGACGGATCCTAAATGCTTGAGTCTCACGCAGAATGCGTGAGACTTGGTAGCTCTGACCTTGAGTAAATCCTGAATAAATAACACTTTCAAGATAAGCCAGGGCACTGTCAAGATTCTGTCCTCAAAGCTGTATGAAAACGCTTTGTGGTAACATACCTTGAGGAAGGCCTCACAGATGATTGGTAGGGGAAAATTACTTTCTTCTTTTGAAGATTTAGAGTGGATGAGACGTGAAATAAATCTTGAAACTTCACACATTCTACTAAACTGTCAACCGCTTGCCTCTAATAATGAAGGTCAACGTGAACATGCAATCGTGGAAGCTTCGTCAATAAGTCACTGTAATTACTCCAATAGGAGGATGCGAATTGGAGGGGAACATGAGAACACATAAGTTAAGATAGTTCGTCGGGCAACAACAGACGACGGGAAGAGGGATGTAACGGATGTGTTCAGGGACAGGGCGTTTGGCGCGCTTTTTTGGAATATTCATTTTGAAATTCAATCTGAGTTCGTGCTTGCAAATTGGGGGCTGCGTGTGGGACGATTACGAGGAAACTGACTGAGCAGACATTGGGGAATCGGTCTTCAGTTATTTGTTCGTGTTACAACAATCGACACGAAATTCGCAAGGCGTGCGGAGGGAGGCAGACGATACGCTCTATGTATGCTGACACTGTATACAGATGCGGTAGAATGAGCTGATAGTTTTCAAGTATCAAGTTTTGTTGTATATTCATCACCATTTGAATGTGTGATTTTGTGGCGTGATCGATAACATTGGTCCAAAATCTCAGTCTGTGCATGTCTCTCCCTTTCTTCTCTCTTTCTTTCAAAAGATATATATATATATATATATATATATATATATATATATATATATATATATCATCTGCAATTGCAAGTGATCTCACTGCACCGTAATTTTCTCGGGTTATGCCCTCTAACATTGTTGTTGTGATGTGTTGGGAGAAAAGGATTAAAAGTAAGAATCCACCATATTTTCATCATCATCAAAAATAAAGTGTCTGTTTATCTTGGTGGTTATTCACTGAGGTGGTTTGTTTTATCTTAACTTATAGGAATGAAGTGCTGAATTATTGTGTTTATGTCCTGACGTCATGAGATGACAGTTTTTGAGGAGGAGAAGGAGCAGGAGGAGGAGGTGGAGGAGGAGGAGGGGGGAGGAGATGCGGAATAAAGTGATGATGATAATGAAATATACAATGTAATCTCTATTCTTGCATGACTCGCCACAATATAGTGCATGCGCATGAATAACTTGATGCGTTCTTCTAAATGGATGACTGTTTGATTGCTTCAAAGAGCCTGCCTCTCGCAAGTATGGATGGGACTTATGATCGACTGAGACACTCGCTGATGAGCCAGATCGGCTGGCAGACGCCCAATTTCCGGACAAACTTCACAGGCCTTGACTTGCTTATCCTCTACTTCGCTGCATTCCTGATAGCAAATATATACTGATATATGGTGAAGAAGATGAAATATATCAACTACATTCATCTTTATAGACACGTTACTGCACATGAATAATTGTCTGAAATCGTCTGGCTAATACAACAAATGCACTCTCAATGTATCGAGCGATTGAAACGGTTGACTTCGATTCATCAAAATTATGGGATACATGAAGAAAGTTCAATGTGATAACCCAAACTGACATACATGTTTGTGATAAACTCCTTCCAAATTCTCATGTTTCTCTTAAAACTCCCCCTCTCTCTCTCGATATGTCGTATTAGTTTTTGCCCAGACAATCTGGAAGACGTATAAAATTAGCTTTCTTCTCTACTAAAAATTCACAAATATAATTATCTAAATAAGATCCAATGGTCCACGCTTTGAATAACTATATCCACATCAACATAAGATAAACTTTAAATCAACAGTCCTCTGATTATTTCTGTCAGCTTGCCTTATCAAAGTCCTAATGCCAGAAAACCATATCTTTCTTTAGTTCGCTTTTCAGATATCCTCTTCTTTTCACATTGTGAGTTATGCTTTTATAATTATTGCTCAATCTGTGTCACTTACAGTTTGCTGTATTTATAAGTTGTTTAGTGGCATATACACTGTAGTCAGGCGTTTCTATCTGATGCCCTCTTTTATTTTTTTTCCCTTCGTGTGAGAGCAGCATTGGTCCATCTTAGGGAATCATTATCGGAATAACAGTCCTGTGTTCACTGAATGTATGTGAACATTTGTATTTCATATGCTATTTTTACTGACAACCTGTACATAATAGAAAATGAACACTCAAGCTAGGTACCAAGTTCATCAGGACTGTTTCGAACCACTTACGATACGGGAATCGACTGTTAAATAGAAAGATGGTCAAAACCGACAAGCACCACTATTTTTGTCAAGTAAATTCACAAAAGAATTAATACACAACAACTGAGAAATATATATATATATATATACTATATATATATATATATGAATATATATATGTGTGTGTGTGTGTGTGTGTGTGTGTGTGTGTGTGTGTGTGTGTATTTTCTACTGGTGAAAATATAGTTGCTTACCACTTTGTTGTTGTTGTTGTTGTTGGTGGTGGTGGTGGTGTTGTTGTTGTTGTTAATCGTCACCAAAAAGCGAATATATGTTAACTGAAGTTCAGGGACTAATGCCGGGAGATGAACCACCCGTATGTTTCGACTTCTTCTCAATCGCTGGAATGCGATTTTTGCCAACATCAGGTTATCCTAAAGTACTCAAGTAACCCAATGCAAACACAAGGTGGGATTGTTGTGGATATACTAACGAGTAGGTTGTTTAGGTATGCAAAATGTTAGAAATGTGTGGTAGAAAGTGGAGATAAACAAATTAGTGTAATAAGAGGTCCACCATTACACTACAGAGGGCGCCATCCATATGAACGGCAGAAGAGGAAGTTGATATCACGGAGGCTCAGTGAGAGAAGACACGAAAAGATAACATCGCTCCGTGGCGGTTTAATCGTAGTATCCCACGAAGGATTTGTGCGTAATAGTTGTGGCGGGCAGGCAGGCTAGAAAGGCGCCATGTTTTATTCATCGCTGTGAAGGGTAAATTGCAGTCTAGCTTTCAATCATTCAGCTTTGTTGTTGTTTTTTCTGCTCCCAAGAGAGCACCGTAAGATTTTCTTCCTTTGGTAAAAACTCATTTTAAACTGGCGCTCCAGAGTTGGATTATCTGAGGGGCGATGACACATGAAATAAAAGAGTAGAACGTGACCACCGTGGTGAGCATTTGTTGTTGTTGCTTAGTTTTTCATCATTTGTTTGTTTATTTGTTTTATTGGCTTTGCTCGTGTTTTTTTAGCAATCGCTGCAGTTTTATTGGCAGTACTGCAAAAGAGTACGAATGGTTGCATAAGAAATCAATGACAATTACATACTATTCGATGAATCGATGAACAACTGAAAAGTGCAATTAATGCACGAGTGAATTAGATGAATAAAGACATCGAAGAGTAAGGTATGATTTCAGGGATATAACATTTATGAATACATATTATCCATGGTTGCGTGTACAGCGATTATGATACCAGATTTGTAATGAATTCTGTCAGATCAAGCAAAAGGTAAGCGGAACGATCTCATCATGCTGTCATGCTTACGTATGATAACATTGTGGTCATCGTACTGGTAAACATGTACAATGTTCTGTGCAGTCACAGCGCTTATTTAAGAAGTACAATGTCACGATTTATTAGACATCCGTGCAGGTGAGATGGAATGAGTATTATGGTTAGGGGCTTATTAAGTTCAGAAACTATAAGATATATAAGGGGAAGTATGTGTGTGAGTTTAACTCAGTAATGTACTCGGTCAATGACTGCGAACATTTCATTAATAATATTTATGGGAGCATTTTTTTTTTTTTTGATGATAGCTAAAAGACACACACTCAAAACAAACAAACAAACACACGAACGAACAAAAACGCCAGAACGAATGACAGGAGAGACCGATAACGACAATCTAAAGCTTGGTATGGTTGATACATTATTTTGTAGGGGAATTGGGAAAACTTCTTACAAATAAAAGCAGCATATTACCAGAGGTATAGTCGAAGCCCTGCGGGTATTTGGATGAAATTAGGTCTGCGCTAATAGAGGGCAAAAGGGGTGTGTCTCGGTGGTTTCCATTCCATATTGTTATGTCAGTTCTGCTTCAGAGGTTTAAACGCATGTTCTACCGGTGTCGCTGAATCGGTTTGATTTGATTAGTTTCGATTGGATTGGATGGGATTAAATTGGATTTAATAAATACGATGTGCTCTGATATCATTTCGTTATATCACAGAAAGAAACTAAGATTTACAACGTCAAAAAGAAAACCAACTGTATCAGAAGAATGATATCAGTATCAATAGTATAGCAACCACAAACTACCCATGTTTGCGTATCCACTTCAGATCTTAGTGATGATGTCATGGTCTCACAGCCTCCCACTGACCCAAATCAAAGTTTTCACTGTATTTCTTGTCAGACATAGGACCAAGACAATACTTGCGTATTCAGCATCAGATTTTTGTCGTGTTGTAATAAAATAACCCAGCAAACAGTGGCAAATGTGATTTCTCTTTTTATTTCTTTTAATTCATTTTTTTTTTTACAGTGACAAGGTTATACGTTATACTATAACATACATAATTACTTATCAAAAACTTGACTCATGTATGCGTAATATTTTGGCACGAAATAATGGGAGAATTATAAAGTATTTCCATCACCTCTTCTCATAATGTACATAATCTGGTCACTTGCTAGTCAGGTGCTTGAGATCAAAATCTATTCGGAAAAAAGCAATAACAGCAACCCCCTAAAAAACTTTTAATTCAGTAACTTTGTTATCCTTTGTCTGATTTTGATGAAATCCCTGTCATTATGATCGTATTATCTTACTTTATTATACAGCTTGGACGTAGTGTGGACAGGGACGTGGGATTCCATCCTCCATAGTGTAGAATTGTACGTTAACGATGATGCATGTAATATCTACCCACAAAGTTTTCTTTTGTCTCCCTTCCATTATCTCTGTCTATTCACGCACCTGGAAGATGCTCATATATGTTTGCTTTGCATGTACGCTTGTATGTTTGCATGTATGCTTGTATGTTTGCATTTATGCTTACATGATGTTTGCATGTATGCTTGCATGTTTGCATGTAATGCTTATATGTTTACATGTATGCCTGTATTTTTGTATGTATGCTTATATGTTTGCATATAATATCCTTATATGTTTGCATATAATATGCTTATATGTTTGCATATTATATGCTTATATGTTTACATGTATGCTTATATGTTTGCACACTCAGCAAAAAAAAGAAGGTAAACACTTTTTCAAGTTCATATTTCTTATTAAGAATTTGGCTAAGTATTGTTTTATATACCATGTTCACGATAATTTAATTGGCTATCAACCTGGTAGGTGAATAAAGAGGCAAACTTTACTAAGGAGTGAACACATTCATTTTTCTCGTCCAAAGCACAAAAGCAAAAATTGCAAAAATGGACAAGTTGTATTACATGCGTATGTGCTCTTCCATGTAACAATGACAACAAAAGACAATCCAAAACAATAGAGTATACAAATCAAGTCTCAAAAATTATCCTATGATTTCTATGATAACTTTGTAACCTGCAAAGATAAAGAAAGGCAAAAAAATGATAGAGTAAAATATGAATCTTCTGTCAAATCCAAATTCAAATGGCATGAAAGAGGCAATATTAACAAAAATTGCAGAAATTTCAAATGGTATTTCAAATTCAGAAATTTGAAAACGATATTTGGTTCTTGAATTTGTCTCATGAATCCTTGAATTCCTGAATCAAAATAATGAAATATAGAAAGTCTGTCCATTTTATCACCTTTGTGGGTTACTCCCTGTGTGTGTTTTTTTTTTAGTCAGATTCAATAGAAAACTCTTTATTTTTCCCCTCCACACCTTGGTCTTTCATTGTGCTAAATCTGTCTTTTGTTATCATTGCTGTTGTGAAGGGTGTTTGCTAATGAATGACAAAATGAAAATTTTTCGCAATTTTTCCTTTTGTGTCTTGAAAGACCAAAAAAAAAATCAACCTGTTCACTCAGGCATGAAATTCCTTTCTTTAAACCTTACTAGATGATAGCCAATTAAATAATCTTTAATATGGTATTTACACAATGGTTTGGATCAAAACTTCTATGATAAATATGTGCTGGAAAAGTGTTTACTTTCTTTTTTTGCTGAGTGTATATATTTACACACACACCCACATATTTTTTCTTTCAAACACATGCACATATATACACACACACGCGCACTCACACACACACATTTCTACCACATACATGAAGATGCATCTACTTCCCTTTTTTTCTCTCATTTCTTCCATCTGTTGGTGTTTGAAAGAAACGAAGAGAGAGAAAAAATGGGACCCTATTAAACAAAATTAAATAATTTGCCCCAAACAATACTCACATAAAATCAGACCATAATATTAAGGAAATCAAACATTATTATTAGATATACAATATAATGTCTATAATGGCTCATATTGGATGTCTCCGCAAGGGGGCTCATAAAAAATATCTCCACAAAGGATCTTATACAAATTTTATTTATTATGGTATATTGTTCAGTAAAACAAGTAATAGGCATGTCTCAAAAAGAGGTCATAATAAATAAATATCATAAGGAGACAGTATTAACGCTGATGAATTACCTCACTTCCATCACCCAAACATGAATGGCTGACAAGCACATGTGTACTACACACTCCCTCACACACGCACACACACACACACACACAAATATCACGAAACAGCCCAAAGTGATATATCTTCCATCTACCACAATATAAACTCTTTCATGAAAACACAAAACTAAAAAAATTACAGTTGTTTTGTTGATTTATTTTTTTTAGAAAGAAAACAGTCATTATATACATTTCAATTATTCAAAACATGTGCAGACAACACAGGATGATACTGCAACTCTTCTACTAAGACAACCCAACCACATGCCATGAACATGTAACAACAAAAATGGGAAACGTACATATTTCATAGTTTCCACTTTTAAAGACACTGTGAGGACACAATAAAATGCATAAACACAACACCAACAAAACAGCAAAACAAACTGTGTATACTTGAAATGGTATGAGTGAATTGATCTTTTTTTCACAATTAGTACTAGCATGAATTCTACTTTTCTTAAATACATAAAACAAATCCATGAAAAAAAAACAACAAACAAACAGAGAAATTTATTTCCAGCCACTGCTTTCGAACTAAAAATGGGAAAGCTTCCAGTCCTGATTTAGAATATCATGTCTGGGGTGACGAGATTTTGCATGTCAAAATAATGTATTTTTAGGACAGCAAAAAACTTCAAGCAACATGACATCAATGTTGATGTCAAACAAAATTTAGACATTGTTTTGGATTACACTAATAATCAGTATGTTTTAAAAATCACATCATTATATTTGATATGCAAAACTGAGTAAGGTGATTTTTAAATAAATGCTAATTGAGATAGCAGGTCTCATTGCCCCAGGGACAACATGCCCTTCCAGAAAATACACTTTATTACCATTGCTGTGTTTCAATCCATTGAGGTTTATGAATTCTTTTAAGTGACAGTCCTAAGCTGTAAATTGATATCAATTTTACACTAGTTCACAGAAACATCAATTAAAAATGGTCATTTGGTTCTGAAGTGAACAAATTACTATAAAACAGCAAAATAAATGGAGAACACATATGCTTTCTTCAGGAATTATGATGCTTAAATAATTACAATGCTTCATGACAAAGGCTACAAAAATGTTACTCATGAATGAAGTATACATGAAAGTGGAAACTGTACAAAAATAAGTGTGGAAAAGTAGGAAAATTAAGTATGGTACACAAAAGGTATCTGATATATGGGGAGGGGGATATTCTAACACAGAAGGGAACCATAAAATTTGATAACTTATATACTTTACAGTGTGGCAATTTCACTATTGACCCAAGATACCAAATTCATATTTACATTCCTGTGAATACAGATAATTATGCATATGTTACATAAGATGTAAGCTTTGTAAGCCATTTCTGTGTTTATCATTGAACATATTTGCAAATGCTTTGATTTACCATTCCACAGTTATATGTACATGTATATATTCTGTGCATTTACAAACATATCTGACCCATAACTGACTTCATTCCCTGTAGAACCAGCAATCTGGAGAAACTGCAATATTGAAATTCTTCGTAACTGTGTGATAAAAAACGAAACACAGGCAACTGAAAGGCACTTGTCCCATTTGATGTACTAGCAGACTTTGATTTAGATTTGGTTCCTTCAAAATGACAATGAGGGCTGTTTGATCAGTACAACACAATCTTCTCCAGTCCCAAAACACACAGATTACTTCGGGCAATATGAGAGAAGTCAGCCTCACACTGGAGAAATCAAAAACCTATATCCTCAAGTGAATATTCAATTCTTGCATTAGCGACAGAGTTCAGCGCAAGAGATCTAAACTTGTTTCTTCTTGTACTCCACAAAATACACCACTGCGAGTTTGTTATGTGACACTTTTCAAAGAACATATACTATTTTGGGCCACGACTTGCTCTTTTTCTACACTTCTAAATAATGTAATTGTTATTCTTACCGTCACTGTACAGTACAACTGCTGGACTTGAACTACCACTGTCATGGCATAATTGCTGCTTGTCAGTTAAAAGAATGCTGTCTGCAATATTTTCCATTGACACCAAACACTCCTCAAGAGAAGTCATGACCAAACTATACACAGTATTGATTCTGAGACACTGAGTTCTTGTGTCAGGAGAGCAATATGCTACAGCATCAGCTGAAAACCACATGGGTCTCACACCCCATTCATGAACAAAGTCGGGCCCAGGAGTGCTCCTGAAGCGCTTTGAGTTATGCCCTTCTGCGTCTTTAAATACAGAGAATCACCCATCACTGAGACCACACGCCACATGGCCGAGAGGACAAACCTGTCATGGTGACCTTTGAGTGCGCAGAAACTCCTCACATACAATCTGTCTGCTCAGTGCATGCCACATTCCACTTCCAGAGTGCTCTAAACATTGGTGATTATTTGTGTTCAGTTCAGAGAGCTTAAGGAATGCTCCTGAGCCTAGCCTCGAGAGGGGCATAACTTTAGAGCGCTCCTGAGCCCTAATGTCTGTTAACAGAGAGTTTAGAGGGATTCAGCAGCGCTCCAGGAGTATCAGTACTCTTAATGTCCTGTCTAAATGGGGGACCCAATATGTACGTAGTCTGAGGACTTGTCTCCATTCTTGAACACATACAAGTTGTATGATAAGTCTTATGGCTTATCACCAGGATGTCGTATCATTTCTGTGCATATGTGAAGAAAACATTTACAAACATTACATCTTTACTCGAGAGTATGAAAGAAAAATCTGGTATACCACATAACATAGAAGCATCACATACAAAGGCTAAATGAACAAGAAAAAGGAAAGATTGGATTGTCATGCTGGGATCCACTTATTCCTTTGTGCTCCATGATTGACGTTCCTAGCCACCTGAAGTGCACCACAAGGGGTCGGTACCATTCACTATTTATTATTTATTTATTTATTCATTTAGGGTAAGCATGGGACAGAGCACTTCATCACGTTTGCAGTTTTCTTGGAAGCACTTTCATGAGAAAATTTTTATTCTCCCTTCCCCATAGGACTTCCATTTCATGTCATATCCAAAAATCTGCAGTTCATTGAGGTTTTGTTGAAGGTGGGTTTGTCTCTTCTTTTTTTTTTTTCTTTTTTTTTTGGTCTTTTTTCCCTCCTTCCAGACAAGACAGCACAACACACAACGTTGCTCAGCTAGACCCACTGGGCCCTGAACCCACGTCCTTGTACCTCAGGGCAGACACACCCCTGACCTAGCTACCCTGCCACCTGTTATAGCAATCACTCTTCAACGCTGTTCACAGAATAATGCCAATGCACATGAACTAGGCATCAAGGGACATGGTTTTAACACATGAACCAGCCTGATGGGAGAAAATGACTTTTCATAGTGCTCTGTCTGAATAATTCCTGCAACAAAGTTATATCCAACTGCCATGCAAGGAAATGGAAGCTGATGTCACACTTCATGCTACAAATTTCTCCCGAATTTGCAATTCATCGCGAATATCTCACAAAACCAATGATGCATGTGCCAGCTTGAAGACAGCAACATTTTGATACTCGTATGGTAGCTTATTGCAGACATCTCAAACACAGTGTACATCTTACAGGTATTCCTTTTTCACTCTACTCTGAGTAAATTTTCTTGACTGAACAGAAAACATAACAATAATTTGAAGCAAACATCGGCTAAAAAGTACAGGTATTCAGAGAAATAAAGAATGTGAACCTGTACAACAACAATTTGAAAATATGAGGTTGTAACTTTAGGCATATCTTCTAAAAAAAATAAAAATCTCAGTTTTAAAACGATGAACAATCAAATCTAAAATTAAAAGCTCCCAATGAATTGAAATAAGTAATAGAAAATGCAATTTCTTGGATTTTAAATTTCAAAGTAACTGCTACAAATGCACTACCAGATCTTCCAGAACCTTAGTATATTTAGTTGTCATTTATCACTATGATTTTTTTTTTTAAATCTTAAAAACTCATTAAAAAACACCTCCTTCACTGTTGTCAAGTTTTACGTCTAATCTTTAGATCCAGCTTTCATAGTAAAGGATTACTTTTTCAGAAAATAGAAACAAAAAAAAGAACAAAATCTGCACCTTTCACAAAGACACATATTTAAGATATTCATATGACTTTTTGTTGTATTTCTGACACTACAACGTAGATCACATATACAAAAATACAAAACAAATTATAAAAGGGGCTTTCTACTTAGATGGTTCAAGCACTACATAAAAAGAAAAGAAAAGCATTATGACATGAGCTTTCAAGTAGAAAATTGAGAATGTGGGCTCTACATTTTGAGGTAACAATGGATGTTTTCCAGCATGTTTTTCAGCAACATTCTAAGTTAAGCCTCATTCTTTATTTCATGTGGTAGGAGGAAATATGACTTGCAATAGTACATGCCTGGCAGAGCCGACTATGCACAGAGCTTGGCCAATTTGGTTACAGCCAGTTGCAACATGGCGTGGATTCCCTTGTTACATGATAGCCAATCAAAGCATCATGCCGCCATAGTGTTACCCACTTGAGCAGTGTTGGCTAGACCCTATGTATACCTGGCACTGATTCATAGTTTGTGAACACTGCCCTCTGTAGCCAGCTGTGCAGTGGCTTTCAAGAATTGCTGCCTTCACATGAAAGGGAGGCCCTACATACCATTCCTCCTTGATTGTCGCGGGTAGGTACTTGAAAATGTCGTCAGATAAAAAGAAACTGAACAGCTAATATCTTTCAGCCCTGTCTTGAAATGTAAAAAAAAAGTTATTTCATTTGCGTCTGCCCTGCAGAAAGCTCAGCCTAGCATAATCATAAATGGATGTCAACAGCCACAAATGCCAACATATAAACACATGTCACAGAGCCACACAATTCTTTCTCAAGGCGCACAGTCTACGGTGCAAGAACCCTTTGAAGACGGTGCAGCACTTCAAAACAAAAACTCCTCCACCGAATCAGCCCAATTTTACTTATTGTTTCCTCGCTTTACAAAAATGGCTTATTTACAATGTCTTTTCCATTACTTCTCCCTTGAGCTGTTTACTGGTGCCATGTTAATAAAAAGAAAGAAGTTGAGACTACACTTGATGGGGTCTGCTTACATCAGATTATGCAGCTCTTGATGTGTGTTAACTTCAATGTCATATACAAAACCTACCAAACATGGTAGCATATAATTTTCTGTCTATATTTCTTGGCACTCCAACATTTTTGTGACTGCTTCAGACATGATGAACAGATTTTTCATTGCCATAGAATAATGACGCTTTGAGATTTCATTTCACCCAATTCCTACACCAATGTTTGGCTTGTCAACAGTATGCTCACAAATCACACACATCCATCCAATGTCCAGGTGGGTTAGAATAATAATATAACAGCTAGTTTTTATAATAGTGCATTTCAGACTTGTTAAGAAGTTCAATGCGCTTTACAAGCTATTATTACCCCGGTCACTGGATACATCATTTCCAACCAGTATAATAATCCTGGAGTTCCATCACTTGTTTCCTGTCGACATCACAGAGAGCGTGACAATCTAAGATGATTTTTGAAAATCATTTTGGAAATTTTTGTGGCATTCCGGATTGAGGCACGTGCCGAAATGCATGCATGGAGACATTGTCAGAGCTGATCTGGACCCCATTTCATAGAAGATGCACAGGATAGCAAGTCTTGCTGGAATGGCAACTTCTCATAGCAACAGACAATCAGGGGACCGTTTCATGAAACTTTTTGTCAGTGATTTACACTGACAACTGTTATAAGCTACTGAAATCCTTGCGTCTGATTGGCTGATAGCAAATTTGTCGGTGAAAACCTCCGGCGAACTCGTTGATGAAATGCCCCCCCTGGGCGCCGGATTCTTGTCGTTACTATGACATTAGCCACTCCAGCAGGAGTTGCTATGTGAACATCCCTTCGTGAAATGGGGCCCCTGGACGAGAATTAGTGTCTTCTCCATCTGGCCATTTGTCGCTTGATGTCACTCGTGAGGGACGTCGCGAAGCAGAAGCCAAAAATCTGAATTGATGCACGTGAGAGAGAAAGGGAGGAGGGTGAGAAAAAGAGATGCAGAAATTAAGCTTGGGAAGCTCTGATATACAGACACAGAAGCTCAGCTTTGATATACAGGCACAAAGAGAGTAAACAAGAAAAAAAAATCCGTACACCTTTTCAAGAAGGCCACAATATACAACATATTATACAACACCTAAAAAGAATGTAGCCATCCGATTGGTAGATTGCCAACCACGTGACATTCAGGAGTTAAAAGTACCATCGCACGCAGTGGCTGTCAGCCGTGCAATTTTTTGTTTGAGCAAAAAATGGATAGCACATGGCTGACGTCACCAATTTCCACTGACTCCCATGTTAAACTCACGATTGACTCAAATTTTTTGTTCCATTGCACGGCTTTGATGTCACAATAAACAAACATTTGGCGCGTGCACTCAACAATTACAAGCGCGCTTACAAGCGCGTACTTTTGTCACTCATTTTGTACACAGCTTCAATGGATCAGTTTCATGTACGTATGTACACAGTGACTGTGACCATGCGGCAGCTACTTATTTGTCTTTCTTGGAGAATAGTTGCCATATTTGTGCTATAAATTCAAAAATCTGTGTGGACCACATCTGTTGACGTTGAAGGTGTTGTATAAAACAAATGGTGTATGGTCTTTACTTGTGCAATGGAACAAGATTTCACACTCAGTAGAAGATGAGGCGCACTATTTAACTCAGCTTCACCTTGTTGAATAGAGCGCCTCTATCTTTCACCTCGAGCGAAATCTTGTACCATCGCACTGGTGACCATCCACTATTTGTAAATTAGTGACTTCACTGTACAGGATGTAGGGCTGCATGTGATAGGAAATTATTTACAAGACATCACACACACACAAAAAAAACATCAAAAACTATTCCTTTTTTAGCATTCATGAAACAGTTTTATGGGTTAAAAGTTACCGATGCTACAAACCTGAAACAGAGTGATTTCTAGATCCTTCATTACAGGACTATTAAACTAAAGGAGATACATATCTTAATGGAAGTTGCAAAAATTGAGGACCTTAATGCTATGTATCTGGATTAACTATGAGTGTGAACACATACATGTTGACGCAATTGTAAGCTGCGCATGCGCTGTGCGAAAATATATGCTTCGGAATTGTAACTCTCTCGAGTGAAGACTTGTTTCTTTCGTTTCTGTACTTAAGTCACTTTAATATTCACTTTAGGCAGGGCTCGACACTAACGGTGGCCTGGTGGCCAGGGGCCACCAAAAATGCACGTCGGGCCACCAAAATTTCAGAAATGAAGCATTTGGTGGCCTGATCGGGCCACCAAATAAGGTTGGATGTTTGCCTTTGGGCCATCAAAAAATAAAAGTTAGTGTGGAGCCCTACTTTAGGGAATACATAACACTTAACATATTAGGAGCAATGGTATCAGAAAACCAACTTGGAGATGAACATACCTGGACGAGTAGGATAGCTCCTGCTCCCACTGCTACTACTACCAGATTAGTGGACAGCCAACTCTGGAAGGCACCAATGCATCCTCTTGTGTAAATCTTGGTGGACAAATCATCGCGCTGCCGAGGAAGAAAAATTCAATCCGTCATTGGTTACTCTTATTCTGCCTTTTGTTTTTGTTTTTAATCAACCCTGCATGTGCCTACTGAGGTGTTTCCCATCCAGCCCTCTAAAGGTGCCAATCTTTTAGAAGTGGATTTCATTCAAAAACTTTGAATAACTAACAAGAGTTGACTCTTGGAAGAGAGGGGTATCATCAGCCCTAACAAATTGAATCTTTGATGCTGGGCAATTATCCCCACAGTGGAATCAAACATGCAATCCAACAAAAATGATAAACAGAGACAGCAACTGTACTGCCCACTGCATGAAGACAGGAAGGCTGCACTCTTGCTATAAGCAACTTAAAATGAATACGTCACTCTGACAAGAGGTGAGCAAAAATGAATGTGACACATAAACGATTAAAGGGATGGTACAGTTTCCATTGAGATGGGGTATGAGGTTTCCAACATTTTTTTAATCATTTTTTTGAGATAGTGAGAAGCCTCTTGTAAAATTTGAAAGAGCATATGATTCTAAGAGGAATTCTAAGTATAAAATTGGTTTTTGAAATAGTTGAGATATCCAAAATAAAGCAATCCCAATAAAAGGCGGGACCCATATATTCTATTAGGATTGCTTTGTGTTTACTTTGTTTTGGATATCTCAACCATTTCAAAACCTCTTTTCCTCAAATAAACTTTGGATTCCTTTTAGAATTGTAGGTTTCGTAACATTTCATAAAGTGGTTTCTAAATATCTCACATAAAGTTAAAAGCTAAATTCTCGCCTCAACCAACACTATACCTTCCCTTTAAACTACTGATAAATATTTTGTACACTCCACGGACACAACTAAATGAAACATATGAGAGCTTGTGGTAATAACAGAACGATGAACACATACTGTCAGGAGTTTCATAAGTGTATTCAATCTCTTATCTTATTTTCTATCCCCTATGCTCCTCTGGAAGGAGTACTTCATATGAAAAAGCTGTCAATGCAACTTATCAAATCATCTCGTGGATTTCCAAGTCTCCAGAGATTTCCTGCTGTTACACTTTCTTAGCCTGTGCCTGTGTCCTTGTGGATTGAATGTCTCAATTGGAACACCAGAGGGCAGCAAATAAAACAATCTGAGTCTGGCTTGTCGGCTATGCAGCAAGTTGCAGTGGAGAAGTTATCTATTTTCACCTACCACACACCACATGCACATAATCTAGGAGATTGCTTCTCTTTAAACAGCACTCCTGCCAACTATCTGCAGTGTATTAATTTAGCAATTTGGTATCTTAGAAGCTGAGAAATCTGGAAACTTGTCCACTTACCTTTGAGGGGTCTCTCACGTTGTATCCACACTGTGTATTGATGACACCACTTGTATCCTAATTTGGTGGTAGAGAAAAAAAGGATGGGAGAAAGTGTAGGGATTGGGGATGTAAATGTCATAAAATCATCATAATTGTCACACAAATATTGCTCAATCCTAAATCCTACCCACATCCATGAGAGAGGGAAACTTGAAACATCTGTTGTCATGATCTATGAATAAGATGCAATAAGTTTTTTTTTAAATAATTACGACTGACATGAAAGGTTGATGAGGGTGTATTTTCAAGGACATTCAATTTACCTCAACTTGATGATAAAAGGAATTCAAGAGAAGGTAAACATGATTTATTTTGAGTTTTCTGGCAAAATCATCTTCATATGACAGCTGCAGATACCCACAAGAATAACAAGAATAACTTTTGAAGTTTAAACTGTGATAAATTGGTCTTCTTTTTCCATGAATTATGCATGAGTAGCATCCCAAAGGGAAAGCTATGCTGAAAGAAGACATACACAAAGGAGATAATATTTGGTTTCAAGACTTCATCTGAACATCATTAAGATGATATGTTTCTGATCTGCAAAAATGTTCAACATGCATCGGCATTCGACGCACCATAAAAGCATGAGCAAAATTTGAGCAAATTGTCACATGACCTCATCTCTAAATGAAAGAAAATTACACTCGATTGCTGCCTTCAATTACAGAGAAAAATAAAGTTAATGACACGTGAGGTGACCACTCAATCTAAACCTAAAGATACAAAATGACAGATCTCTTGTTGAATGTATTCTACTGTGTCCTTCATGGTCATCACAAGATTGACGGTCATCGGGCAACATCATCATGAGAAATGACATAAACATTGACGCAGAGGTATCTGGAGGCTGCCGAAATAGATGTTATCTTATTCTCATTCAGATGTCTTCAAAAATTTTGAGGAAATTAAGCAAGCATGTTAAAAAAAAGGAATAAGAGGATAAATCCTTTAGCAACTTGGAGTCAGACAGTCTCTTCATCCTGGCTGAGAGAGAAAATAATTGCTCTTTTCCTGTGGCAAATGTCGACAACAGTTGTTGCTCTACACAGCGCCATCGCTGGCGACTTCTTGACTTACAGCGGGATCGGGGAGGCAGCACGAAAAAGGCACCCCGCACGCCTCCGGATTGTAGCGACTGGTGGCCTGAGTGCAGTTGAAGTAGATGTTGTTGTCCCAGTCGTTATAGTCGTTCACACCGCAACATTTCAACTGTTGAAAGAAATGATAGGGGAAAAGACTGTCATTTGTGTCATAATCTATGCAAAAGAGGGGTATCTGTATGACCAAAATGAAAAAGTGATGCAGTTTCAATGTGAACAAAGTTAACTTGAGCTCTGGCTTAAAGATAAGCTTTTGGGAGAAGAAGGACTCCAAAAAGGTCTGCATTCAAGTTAGCTGAGCAAAATAAATCTATGCATATCAAATCTTCTTAAGCCCTCCTCAAGGACCTATTCAAAAGAGAGTGAAAGGGTATATGTCATGCTAGAGTATCTCAACATCATCACATACAATATTTTTTTACAACGCAATGCATGCACGGTCTCTATCATTTAAATATATTCATACATTCATATATTCCATATCAAACTATATGATTGGTATTTCCTATAATTTGTCAACAATAAGACTCATCAAATGCATACTTTTGTTACAACACACCTACAAGTACCCACTCTAAAATAACAGATAGATTGATATGTAGAAGGCAAATTTTAAGGTCACTTCAGAATCTGTGATCATTACTGGAACAAAAAAAAAATAAACATTTTATGAATAAAGGTCCAACAGATACAGAATAATAAAGTAATCCCTTTTATTATCAGTGAATATGGCCAGAACAACAAAATGTTTCTATCAGTCACAGTCTGATTAAAACAAACACCAGAACTTGTTTAAATCCTCACCCCAGATTGCAATCCATCGATTATTCCCTGGAAATCTTCGTTTTCTCTGTAATTCTTGATGGTAAATTCATCAAGCTTATCTGTCACAAAATTGAGGATCTGCACAGTAAAGGAAAGACAAAAAAGAAGACATGTTAATTGTAAAGGAAGACTGGATTTCTTGGAGAAGGGTCCAGGTCACTGTGGCATCATATCAAAGTAACAGATAACTCCCTAATAAGCACTGAATTAACAAGCTACAGTGTATTAGCAGTTTAGCCATGATTAAAAAAAAAATCATGGGCATACTTCTTTTAGCATGGCTTCTACTACAACACTGATCAATTTGTTGGCTATTTCGATCAGTGTAGAGCAACTCATTAATTAGTTGAATAAAAACAACTTGATGCAAGAATTTCATAAATCATTGCTATTACTAAAACACTCTGGTTAATTTGGTGCTCACTTTAATACATCAATGTAGGGTAATCTGTCAATCAGTTGCAACAGGTAACCCCCTGTGCTCTGTCCTCTGAAATCACCAAATCACTCTAAAGATGTTATCTGTCATACATAATTATGATGCTGCAAGACATACCCCAGGGTACTGTCATACCGCGGGATACAGCATTGTGTAGCGCCATCTCGTGTTTGTAAGATGTACAGTTACACATTGCTATCATGGCAGCCAAATTTTATCAATCTGCGATAACTATCTAAATGCCAATTCAGCACTGTTATGATGTGTTCGATAACTATCCAAATGCCAATTCAGCACTGTTATGATGTGTTAACATAATTACGACATTGATAATAATAACTTTTTTATATAATCACTGAGGGAATGATAGAGAAAAAGTTAGGCTGGCTTATTTATTCTGTGCAGGTGGTAGGTAATTTCCAATATTTTCCTACATTCATACCAATGGTTATGAAGGAAAAAGCCTGTCAAAGTTGCGGGGTTTTAAGGGAATGTAAAGGAAGTGCTCACACTTTAAAGGGTGTGTACAGTTCTGGTCGAGGTGAAGATTTAGCTTTTAACGTTTTGTGAGATACTCAGAAACCACTCTATGAAATGTCAAAGAGCATGCGGTTCTAAGGGGTATCAAAAGTTTATTCGATGAAAATCCATTTTGAAATGGCTGAGATATCCAAAAACAAGGTGAAACAAAGAGATACTAATAAAGTTGGGGCATGTCGCCTTTTATTATTAGCACTTTTTTGGATATCTCAGCCATTTGCAAACCAATTTTCGTCAAATAAACGTTGAATCCTTCTTAAAATTACATGCTCTTTCATATTTCATAAGAGGCTTTTCATTATCTCACTTAGGAATGTTCAAAACATGAATCCCTGCCTCAGCCAGTACTGTACAGTCCCTTTAAATACATAGCATTATTTTAATATCAAATAACAGAACTTGACACTTAAAATTCTGTTTTGGATAATGAACAGAACTGAATTTACAATTTACGATTTACGACGGAAGACCCAAGATCCATAATCAAAAACAAATTCACAGAGTTATTTGTATTACTAGAGCTACAAAATCTTCTTGCACAAAGCACTGAAATTGCTTTCACCCATTTTGGGTACCAAGGATACAGCACTAAAAAGAGAAAAATAATAATAATAATTAAACAAATGGCAGATTTTATTGGGCACCTCCGGTACCAACAACCTCATCATATGTTCAGCCACTAAAGTAGAAGAACTGAGAAAGTAACAATCCACTGGCTATTATGGCTAACAAGTTATCATGGTGGTTATGCTTTTCACTGATCTTTGGCACTTATGCATCAATAATGGCTTATTTTCTTTTTGAAGGAAAAAGGTGGTTTTTCTGTTGGTCAAAATAAGTAGCACGAGATGGCAAAGCCTTCAATACGCTTTCCGCACATGCCCGCCTGTACAAAGTCCACGAATGATCATGTTGCATTCTTCCTTGTAAACCAAGATCACTCATACCCAGAACTCACAATGACAAAGATCGAAAGAAAAAAGAAAGAAGAAAAAAAACAAAACAAAACAAAACGAGTCAACTAACCTCTGTCAAAAAAAATATATGACTTTCCACACAGATTTGTGTTAGAGTCATTTCACTAGTTCCACAAAAGATTTTCAACATTATCTGTAAAGGTACCTTTATTTCCCCCTCATCAAAAGTTCAGACCAATTTTGAAGGAAATACAAGACCACAGAGAAAACTTAGCATGACTTGCAAAAGAGTGTGAGTGCATTTAACTCTGCCATTTTCATTAGTGAAAAGTTTGCATACTGCTCACTCCAATCTGTTATCAGTTTCTTGTCTTTTTTTTTGTGTGTAAAAACAGGTTAAAACTTTAACTGCAACCAATTTCAGCACAGTACAATCTGAGAGGACTAATGCAAGCCAACAGCCACTTGAGGGCGCTCTTCCAACTTTGCACTGCCCTTCCTAGGCTGGAGCTCTCCAAGTGATTCTGCATTCCATTCATTTATTGTGAAACATAGTTACCATGGCAACCAGCCTTGAGTAGTATTCAAATATTCAAGCTTGGACTGCAAATGCCTGGCTTGAGAGATTGTTTCGAGGGGAGGCGAAAAAGAAATAAAATTTGATGTGGACGTCACAACAAACAAATCTATTCTGCATAATCTTACTGACTACAAAATTGAAGGAACCTGCAGTTGAGTCAACCATGATTTTATGTATGTACGCACCATTACATCTCTTGTTTTTATTCTTGCATATGAAAATCTGTTTAAATTTCTGTTAGGTAAGTTCATTATATTTTGAGAAGTATGGAAATAAATAAATGAAAAGTAAGCACATGATACACACACACACACACACACACATACACACACACACACACACAGAGAAGATATGATTAGCAGCACTCAGTTCAGTATTCATATTAAAGCTTACATGGTTGTGTTGTAATCTGAGAAGCATTGGTAATATAAACATCAGAGGCTATCAAGTACCTATTTGATAAAGAAAGAAGGCATCCGTGTATGATCAGATTACTGTTTTGAGGACAATCATGGACTGTTCACTCTGTTTGTGATAGTTTCAGAATACCGCCACACCCATCTATTGCATCAAATGTGATCACATCATAAAGTTTAAAGAGGTAGAAGGGCATAACCAGTTGACTAAGATTACGATGTTAACATTCTTCCTCTTTCATCATAGACAAGACCATCTAAACAACAACAGCATATCAACACTCTGCAGAGAGACATAGGATACCGACAAGATACCCAAGAGGCATTCGAAAAAAAATGAAGGCAATATAAACCGCTTGGTGGAAGAAAACAGGATGTGTGAGCAAACACTGAGAGGTGTGGGTCATGGTGCGGTTAAACTGGACGACTCCAAAACACAATCTTGTGGCTCCCCAGTGTTGGATAGCTAATACCATTCTTTTACCTCTCCTAGACGTAAAAGAGGCACATATAGCCTCCCCAACACATTTCAGTATGAGCTGCAGCCAGACATTTGATTTCATTTCAATCTACTAACAATGCACAAAGGATCATAAGAAGAAATCAATGTAATATTGCATTACTGACTTCAATGCCTTATCGTTCTTATTTGACTTTATTCAGCCATGCTCAACTGGAGAGATAAGAATTATTCCCTGCTAATTTCTTTTGATGTTGTTGACTATCTCGTTAACATGTATCGACTACACTGTACTTGTCTATTTACTGATTCAATTTTAAATGTCATGCTCTAAATAATATTCATCAATCTATATGTAAATCTCAATTCTCATGTGCTGCTTTGTCTGTTGATGCCTTCCACACAGCCTTCATTGCTATGCAAAACACATAGAAACACTCATGTTACAGTGCCTGGATATCAATGCTAATCTGCGCCTGGCACTGAATATGAAAGTAACGAAAACATAAGGGAGAAAATAAGTATATAAATATCAGAGGTGATTGACGTGGGAGGATGTAACGTTCTGGAACCTCGTTAACTCATGATGTAAAGGCCTTCCATGCAGACAAACAAAAAAGTTTCAACACTCATTTGTTTATTGTGTTGCTCTTGCATTGTATATATGAATAACTAGTGCAAACTGTATTTAGGTTATTTACACTGAAGTACAATAGAAGATTTTTTTTTTCCTTCATTTGCCAGAGGATATATAACTTATAGAGCCCGTAATCAAGGCTAGTGCCTGCGTAAGCACACGATGGTACGGGAGACAGGGCTAACCGCACGGTTGAAATGGCAAAGGAAATCACAGCTGATCCGAATGATAGAGGCAGATTTACGTTGAAAGATGGAGAATGAAGAGGAAACCTTGATCTGCAAACACAAGTATCACTTTCATTTTAGCCTTGTTTTCAGCCCATTTAACTGCATTAATCACTCTTTCAATGGGGTTTGCGAGTACAGAATACCTCACTACGACACTTCCCCATTCCTTCAAAGGACATTAATGATAAAAGCAACAAAAAATCCTGCCATTAATAACATATAATGTACATCTCAATTATAAAGTGCATTTCCAGGAAGGTTTACTGAAGAGCACTTTACAAATAGGCCTACTGCAATTCATAACAGACCCATACACTTTTGACACGCTGAAAGTGCTTTCAAAGGACACAATTTTTCATACAAGCTCATCTCTGAAAATCATTTTTGCTAGTCTCCATGTCTTACTTCCTTTCCAGTTTCACTTCACAGTCAGGTATCTTGTATATCATGTAGTCAAGAATGCCATTCGGTTTGCTCTCTGTCACACTATACAACTTTCAACACCTATACAGGTAGTAATTACTTGCAACTTTGCAGTGTTACATTTTGAGGGAGGTTGAGAAAATTTACAAGAGCAGACTCACCATACAATGAAGCTTCAAATACAGACTACATATAATCCATTCAAATTATAAAATGCATCAGATTAGCAAATATGTTCTCATTGTAAAATGAGGGGTGAATATGAAATCAGAAAAACAGAAGAGCAATATATATATGCAGTTGACTTGGATGCCTCTGCCTTCTCAAAGTGTGAACAACTCTTAATTTTACAACTTTAATCACTGAGCAAGAGTGGCCTTTGACCTTGCTTTGTACAGAGGATACACTCCCGAATTCATCTCATACATACACTATCAAATGAAGCAGTAATCATTACACCCATCAGAAACAGTCAGAGGGTACAATCTGTTCATAAACCATGCTGCATGCATCACTGAAAAGCAGTGTTTTAATTCCTTAAAGGAGACTTGGACTTCCTGCATTTCAGGGAATAGGTTTTTGCGGGCAGTCCTTGTTCCCTGGAAATGAGTCTGGGGGAAGGGAGAAGAGGAGGGGGAGGGGGAGGGGAAGCACACCTCCAGGAAAGTAGAAAAGGCTGTTTCTTTTCCCTATGGGTGCAAGCCCAAGAGTGATCACAGAGAGAGAAAAAAAAAGTCCCGCTAAATTTGATCATGACGTCGCAAGTCAAAGGCCACTGATTCACGCTTGCACCCACGACCCATTATATTCTTTGGGCATTATTACCTTATCAAGGCTCTCTATAGGTGAATCATTCACAATAAGCTCATTGTATAATAGATACTACCAAAGAGATACTACACCACCAATACGTGCAAGATGCACATGAAAGTGTCCCTGGAGGACAGGACAGGGGATCACTTTGAATTGAGAGGTTGACAATGTGAGGTGCAACAATTGCAGTTAATCTGGCAGCAGCCACAAAAACAACCAATCAGTTATGAATATTCACATCATTGCCAGAGAACTTCCAATTGTTAAAACTAACAAATTTTTATTGTTTTAAAAAGAATGAATTTAGGCCCTCAGTAAGTCTCAAATTGAGGGAAGAATAGATAGAATCTTACATAGATCACGAAAGTTGATCAGAAAATATCTTAAGAACTTTTCAATCTCACGGAAAAAACAATGACCAAAAAATAAATGTCTTTTTTTTTTTAAGTCTAAGGACGATACCAACCATTACAGCAAACTTAAAGACCACCAATGTGATCAGTATATCATCATTTCTCCAATTTGATTCAAAATTGTAATTACTCAACAAGTTAATATTACTAGAGTAGATATGATCATTATTCTGTCATTAACATCATCATCATAACTTCTACCATAACATGTAATGTTAGCAGTAGTAGCAGCAGCATTGGTGGCAGTAGTAGTAGCAGTCACAGCTAGTCTCTTTGGAACTATTTAGCAGACTTCCCTTTAAGGACTTCAAGGAGCCAAAAATGGATGTATCATCGCACACGCTACGATTACTGTTTTTGTGAAAGTCACATTACCACTGGCATTATCTGCTGCTTCCATTTTCCCCATGCGCCTAATCAGCCATTCCTGGCATGCTGACAAACAAGCTAATTCCACGGGAAGAAAGAAAAAAAGGATCAAATCTGGGAAAAATCGCAAAGGCCAGAGAGTGGATTCATAATTCAAGTAAAAAAAAAAAAAACCTGCCTCATCTCTCCACAATTTGATTAAAACACACACACACACACACACACACACACACACACACACACACACACACAAAAGGCTCAAAGTCTTCTCCACTTTGCCACTTCTCCATTTTGGGCAGAAATGAAATACTGTATACACCAAATATCAACCAAGTCTAAATTTTCATGAATTGGGACTTCCCCTGACAATTTCGAGAGTGGTAAAATTCATGATCGTGGAGTATCGTACTGAACACGAAAATGTATGTGTGCACGTCACATTCATATTGGGACCAGAGTCAATATTTTCACGCATCTTTAAATTCGCGAATACCACCTCACTCGCAAAATCTGCGAAAATAAAAAATCACATGAAATATTCAGCGTGTACAGTAATTGTGCACTTGATGACTGGACCATTCCACTTGAGTGATGTTTGCCTCTACTGTGTGGAACACAGCTTGGTGAATTGATGCATTTAAAAAAGGGTACAAGCATTTCATTGTTATGAGACAATGAGCATCGAACAAAGAGGAAACAAGATAGAGGCCCTCGGGTATTTGTTCCAAGTTCATGGTGTCATCACTATGACCCGATTTCAACTCAGTTGACAACACCACTGCCTTGCAAGCAGTAGGTGACAGGGTCGAATCCAAGGCTAGTTCCGTCATTTTCACTTCGTCTATGACTCTACAGATCATGCACGCGATCTCGCTAATGTGCAAGTACGGCAACAGCACCTACTACATGAGTGGATACGTGATTGATACATAACTTTCTAATTACTGCAAAATGTATAAACTTGTTTGTCAATGCGAAGTACTGTAAGAAAAATGCCAGTGATACAACATGTAACATCCTCTCACATCATTGCTTATTACACACACTACATGGTTACCCATGGGTTCATGTTTCAGAACATTCAAACTGTAATCCAATATCTGTGTGCAGGTGGTAAATATATTTCTTTACAGGAAGTAGCGAAGAGGCAGGAGGTGAACGAAAAGTTAAAACGGTATTATCTTCATTTTTGCAGCATCCTGCGCGTAACCTCATCGCAGCGGATACCGACATTAGCGAGACCAGAGCACATTAGTGGACCAACCCGACTGCAGGAGTCGTATACTCCCATGCGACATCCCGCGCTACGTCCCCCATGTGGTGCCAGCGCATTTTCTCGAGAGCGGAGTCGAGTCTTCTCATCGCGCGGAGAGCGTACTCTCTGCGGGCGACATCAGGGCTTTGTTTGTGCCTTGTCACCGCCAGATTGGGCTCGGTGAGGTCACTGTCTCGTGACTCACGATGTAGATCGAAGCAGGGCCTACGTAAGAAGCCGACGTATGACGTCAAGTGGCGATTCGCAGCACTTCCTAAGCGGGAACAGGAAGGAGAGTGTAAATCCTGGAACCAGTTTGGAATGCTTGTTCTGTGTTTGACCTTTTTATCCTACCTTTCTGTTTTTCATTCAATACTCCCCCAAATCTTCAAGTCTGAATCAGGCTGATACAGATAGGACTTTGTAAACAAGGTCACACAAATCCTCTGAAATGTCATCTTTACTTTGTATTCATACATACAGTGAGTTAGTCCTATTCTTTTACCATATAAGAGTAATAAATGTAAGGGGCTCAGAAAAACAGACAAGATATACCAACAAGACTTATGCATTTGGAAGGGGTGCATGAGGATGTCGCACAAACAAATTAGTCCGTTCACTTGTAGCTGCTTTGTGCCTGACAAAGTTCGTCAGCATGGAACTTGAATTTCCTGTATTACAGCAGCCCTGATTAGGCTCCATAACAACTGTGATGCATGTATGCATTGTGAAATGACGACGTGTTGACAGTAAGCTGGCCTGGGCACTGAATATTCTGATCCCTACTCTGGCACAAAGGTCTTTTTTTTTAAAAGAAAAGCCTCTTTGAACTGTGTTCAACAAGACTCTATAGCAAACTGGCATTATGGTCTGTAAATATGGCCATTGTCGGATACGTTTGGAATATTATGTACAGAAGCACTCAGTGAGAGCTTGGAAACAAAACAAAACAAAAAAAGCTGATGAAATCCTTCACACACATGGCAAACATTCGCTTCTATATCTATTTTCCCCCTCATGATCCAGTATGTTTCTTGGCACATGGAGGAGGGGCAGGATATTCCCACCCTTGAGATAGAAACACATTAGATATTCAACAGACTATCTGCTGTGATGACATATCCAGGCATGCAATCACATTTCTAATCTCAAGTTAGAGGTAGTCTGCGCCCACACTTGTCCGTTTTTGTTGTTGTTGTTGGTTTTTTTGTTTTGCTTCTATTCCGAGTTTCGTCTGTGTTTTCGACTTTTCAAGTTCTTCTAGTTCATGTGATATCTTTAGGCTTTCTGCGGTTTCTAGTAATCATTACTGAGGATGGGTTTAATACAGCAAATTCAACTGACAAAGTTACACATAGGCACGATGCTAACAAATCTCGTACAATGATGCATAATGCACGGAGAGACAGAATGTTAGCAAGGATATTCAAAAACATTTTATGCATACCTTTATTAACAAAGGCTGTTACCAAGGCTTGCCAAGGCCTGCTCATCTTGGCAACAAATGGAAATGCATTCAGTGTGTACCGGTGGATGGAATAGGCTTGGAAGAAAAATTTTAATAAATCTGAATACATTAGTAAAGTGGTCTATTGACAAAAATATATTGTGGGTTCGGCTTTGTATTCCCTCATATACATGGCACTGACATGTACTAGGATGCTAGTCAAGAGGGACAAAAACCCCTGCATGTTATGAAAGGAAGTGAGCACAGCCACATTGTGCCATTGACAATCTTAATCCCATCGATGCTCCCGGCCACCGATATCGCAAATCTCTAATGACGCACACGAGCCTTGTTGTGGCAGCAGTGCTTTGACAACCATATCAATACTGATGAGTAGGTTAACTCTGTAGGCACCACCGGTGACCTGTCTGTGCACAAAGTGAATGCCACTCTTTGAGGTGGCGATCCTTGATGGGTTAAAGTAGCACTATGAGATCTTCACTCTTCTCAATAAAGCCATGAATTTATCATAAGCATGCATGTAAACCATTTTTGTTGCACGTATGTGTACAAGAGTGTTTCCTTCGCCAAATGATGTGGTCTGCTCATGATGAAACTAGACTGCATAATACCCTGTAGTCAAGTAACTAGCAAACTGGGGGTGGGGTTCATGATACCCTCAACATTCTGTAGCTGCTGTTTACGATAATGCTAAATTTCCAAAAACTTGTTTTGGAGTCACACACCACTGACTCCACAAATATCTTCGCATTGATGTCACGTGGAATGTGAAGGGTATGCATTTTTTTTTTTTTTTAAAGCATAAGGTGAAACAACAGTCTGTAATTAGATGTGCTGAAGTCTATTTGTATTGAAGATCACTTACAACTCTTGTGCAATTCCAGAAAACATGGGAGCATTACTAATTGACACAAGTCTGAAGCAAAGATAAACAATCTACATGTGCATGTGTCCATCACAAGCAAAGCCTCCTCACACAAGTTACTGAGGCAGCAGCACTCTCCTTGAGGATGTCAATTACATAACATTTGCCTCCCCCTCCCCCCCCCCCCCACACCCTCTTTACCTGGAAGCACGGATATTCACTACAGAGGTCATAGCATCACACATGACTCTTACAGCTGATAGACTTCCAGCTCTAGCTTGTGAGCAGTGGCAAGATTTCTGTCATGTTAGCTAGCAGAGGCTATCAGTGTGTGTACAGAGATCTATGCATTGTATGAATCATGACCAGTGTGAGCACTCGAAGACACTACATGTCCGCTGTGCTTGTGTCGGTTAGAGTCAATGATACAAGGTATATAGAGACAATCTTGGCATTTCACAACCAGAGTATGTCAACATTAGCCTTAGAAGGCAATAGGCCAGTTCACTCCTTGTTCTTCCTTCAGAAACTACTTATATTTAAGCTATTTCATCCACCGAAGAATTATGTTTGATGCATTTCAATACTTTGATTCCACTTTGCATGCAGTCATTGTTGCTATGCCAGGCAAGCCTCGGGCAAGCATAGGGCAAGCTTGCTTTCTGGTTGTCAGATACAAAGTCTCGGTAAATTGTGGGTGGGTATTTCATTGGGCTGGGGAAAAGTTGGCGACCTGGTGGCAACTCAAGTCTCCCTGGTCCCAGAGTAGTCCGCGAGGTCTCATGGAATGTAGCCGAGTCTCCGCAGCGTTGTATATAGGCCGTGTTTATGCTTCCCCTTTTCGGGCCAGAATCAGCGTTTTGAAACGTGATTAGTGCATAACGCTGTTGCGTTCATGCTCACTTCGATAGAAACGCTGATTCAAAACGCCGATCCAAAACACACAAAAAGGTGCGTTTACAATTGGCGTTTCTGACTAATCACGTTTGACGGGGAAGCATAAACGCAACAGCGTTTCTAAACGCGTTTAGAGTGACGTCATCTAAACGCCTTTCCGGTTCACGTGAAAAAGCGCGCGCCCGGCCAGCCAGCTACCCTGGCCTGTGCAATTTTCCCATGTACTGTGTATACGCATGTCTTTCCCAGCTGCTCTCCCAGGCCAGGCCACCAATCGCAGCGCGCGCCCCAATTTGACCTGCCTCTGCTGAGGTCAGCGAAGCAATCGCAAACGCTCTTTCCAAGGCTCGAAGAAAGTGAGCATAAACAGTGCTCCCATGAACGGCGTTTTGAATCAACGTTTCAAAATGCTGATTCTGCCTTTGCAAATTGAGCATAAACACACCGTAAGAAAATTGAACACATTTGATTTTTTTTTAAAGGCTCTTTCCAGTTTCTAGCTGGTCGGAGAGACTAATTTTATATGCAAGGTCTCCAAGACATCTCAGAGATGTTGCGGCTACATCTCTGCAACTTCCAGATGAGTATATTATCATGTTATATGGATTATGTCTCTGAAGTTTCCCTGAATGCATCACATTTGTATCTAAGCTTGCTATCAACATACTGTATTCATGTTGACTTCTGCTTGAGGTGTACAAAGTTACTTGAAGGGTCATTACCACACCTATGCCCTACACTGACTTAAATCAGAATAAAATGGTTAATTTCAACATGCATTCTTGAAAAAAACCTAATCACAATGGGTACTATTGAAATGTGACATGCATGACAAGATTACAGTTAAAAGCTAATTACAATAGATACTGTTGAAACATAACACCCCACACCCATCCCTAAATTCATTTGTACATTGCAAATATTTTGGCAGAAACAAAAAAAAACACAAAAACATGAAAACATCCTGTCAACATAAAACAAAACAACTGCAACTTACAAAATGTACATTTCTACCATGATGACAGATCATTATTGCAGTCCATTCATTGCTTTCATCATATTTAAAATAATTCCATACATCACTCTGACCTTGCATGTAGCACAAGGAAATTAATGGCATTCAATCCACCGTATCATAATCTAACACAAACACATTTATTTCCTGGAGTTGAATGACAAATCTGCATAGGATACCAAATGCCACACAACCAGCTGTGGGGAAAATTTCCTGGCTCATTAATTTGATGCCTGGTGATTCATATTTAGCTGAACAATGGACATTGTACACTTTCTAGCTGGCTGGGTATAGAATTGGATACCAGATCAGAAAGGAGCTCTGATATTACTATCCCACACCACATTCAAGCTGACTTTAAAAGAATCAATTTCAATCTTCGACAAACGGCATTAACAATCAATGTTGGGTCACCAAATTTCCAAAAAGGAAAACAAAGGTCAAAGAAACGTAAGCTTCAAAGACCACTATGTACACAGGTGATGATGTATATTTTCTTTTGACACTGATCTGCCAATGAAACCTGCAAATTGGTAACTCTGAACCAGTAAATGGACACACATGTTTTGAGTGAAGATGATTCTTCCTCCTTGGGCTGGTTTTGAAACAACAAAATGCGTGCCAACAAAAAGGGTGCAATATCTGTTTTATCAAATTTCAAGGAATGCGCAAAGTGAGAGGCTACATAGAGTGTCTTCTTCAAACAGTTTTAAAAAGTTGCAAATCTTTTATTTTACTTCACTAGTGGGTGCCAACTTGAAACTACCTCTCTGCATAATCAATAACAACGACAGGAAGAAAAAATGGTTTTGAAGATGAGGACTAGTTTTCTAGAGGGCAGTTAGAGGGTTAGAGGGTTAAAGGCATAATTTACCATTTGCAGATGAAACAAATACCCAGCATTAGTGCTTTAAAATAGTTCTAAAATGTGAGTCTAGGATAGAGACAATCACTGTAAAATTTGAATATGACACAACCATCTTCTAACTGACTTCACATCAAGAGTGAATCAGATAAGCAGAGTGGTAAAAGTATCATTAGCACTTGACATATAGAGTAAGAAATTATGGGATACTGAAATTTTAGATGTATGTTTTCACAAAAACAGTGTCACTGTCCACAACCTACACTAGGGACTTTTCGACTGTGTGGACGAGGACGCCATTCTCGTACTAGAGCAGTTCAAAGTGGTTGCAGTCCACTTGTTATGTTTGTGGTGTTATCACCCATTTTGATTTTTGTGCACGCCGTTCAATAAGTACTGTTATGACGTCATGGCCCTGTCCCCTCCAGAGGGCTAGCGATTGGTGCACCAAGCAATGGCGTCATCCCCGTCCTGAATCTAGGAGGACATGAAGTCTTTAGAAGATGCGTTCACAATTCTGGTGTTAGACTTGCTGGAGAACTTGGATCCTGCGCAGTTCCTTAAAAATGGCGTCATTACATCGGCGTCCACGTCCAGGGCATGAAATCAAAGAGTCTCTATTGTAATATCCAAAGTACCTTGAGGAGATAAATTCTCCTCACAATACTCCCACACATAATGTAGGTTCGTATTCAAACACATTATAGATTCTTTTTTGTGGGGGGGGGGGGGGGGAGGTTAATACTTCATCACTAACAACCCTATAACTCACTAAAAGTTATCATTGCTATCATTACAACATCATGGTAATTTGATGCACATGGTACAGGATACTTGTGATATTGTTTTCAGTTTCGTTCACAGGAAATTTCGCCAATATTAATCTGTGTAGTCAATCTGTGGGTTCTATGGGATAACTGTGAAGTTGTGCTCTCATCATCTGTTTGGTTGTAGCCAAAATCAGTGATGTGTATATATGCATCTTCACACCCCATACTATTCTCTTCTTATATTCAAATATATAGAAATTTTTGTCTCCTTTTGATATTATTCTTACATTGTATTGTCATAGACAACTTGAGTGCATGAAATAGCATCCCAGCCCTCCCAGCAGAGAGTAGAACAAGGATGTCTAGAAGGATAACAGCATAGGGCTCGTTTAGCCAACGTGAAGATAAAATGCAGCATTATATGAGTACTAGCAGCACCCGTGGAAATCCACGGGTCTGAGGGGTTTTACTCTTTTTTTCCCTCTCATAATATATATACGATTTTACACATTTTTATTGATGAAATAAAAAGAACAGTTACTTGTGCTCTCTTCTACTCATGACCACCATCCCCTCACACACATTTTCACCCTCGCAGAACAAACAAACAAACAAACATTCAGGGAAAAATCACCAAAAAAACGCTTGATGAGATTCTCCGAAAGTTCTGCCCACAGATTCTTCCCGTCTGAACGGGGAGATGCTATACACTGTATGACTTTGATATTAATTATACCTCCTGTTCTTGCATCCATGCAGGCACCCGAGCGAATCCGCGGCTGGTCTCAAGGCATCGCATTTTTTTTTCATTCCTATTTCTTTTCCCACGTTATGAGAGAAAAATATAATATTTTCGTCTTCAATCGCTCCCTCCTTTTTGTTTTTAATCACCAAAACTTGGTTCGATGTATCAGAGAACCATCCGTTTATATACTTCAGACTAAACATCATCATTATTATTATCATATTATTATCATTATTATGCTCCTACTGTTATATTATTATTGTGATCATATAGTCATTAGGCTTTATAAGTATAAGAAACCCGTGGAAATCTACGGGTCTCAGGGCTTCGTATTCTTTCTTTAATATTTCTTCAACCACGTTATGACAGAAGAAATACACAAAGATTATTTTTGTCTTCATTTGCTCCCTCATTTCTGTTTTCACTATCAAAACTTGGGTTGATGGATCTAGAACCGCCTGTTTATCTCATTGATACTGTTTATTGTTTTTACTATCATTATAATCATTGATTATGATTATGATTATGATTATTACCATTATTATTATTTTCAGGGAGGGGAGATCATAGTCATTCGGTTTCATTGCTATTTTATATAATTCATTGACATGGGGATGACTCAAGGGAATTCAGAAAAAAAGTTTATCGGTCAAGGATAGTGAATCTTTTTGTCCGTCATGTCAAGGTTACTCTCCAGGTTACTTATTTCAAATAGCTTCGCTATCATTGATATTCATTTTTAAACATTAAAACAATCCAGTACCTGTTTGCGTCTCCTCCGCCCACTCTTAGTTATGGATTATAGCACCCCTCCCCATTAATTTGTATTGGCCTATTCTCTTATTATCATTATTACAGTGTAATATTGTTATTGTTATTATCATTTTTATTATTACTAACATTTTTATAATTATTATTATTTTTTTAATCATGTTCCAAATTTCACATTTCATATTCAGGTTACATATTCCATTTGATTTTGAAGTAAAATATGTTTAACACAACAGTCAATTTTAGACATAATTTCACAAATGTAAAAGGACATGTAATACAATGATGTGTATGAGGAACCTACTAAAAAGCAATGCTTGTAGGATGTAGGTTCCAAAGAAATAATGTAAGCGTTTAGTGCAACATGCTAATTACGAAAGATGACGAAACACATGCGAAATTCAGTATGTCGAGATTATAATGAAATCTACGGAATGAACAAAATAGTTTATAATTTTCAAGGTGAAAACTCAAGGATTTAATGCTACATAAAATTGCAATATTGGTCAAACAAATGTAGTCAAATGTAGTCACCCGAGCGAGGCATCATTAGGGGAGAGGAGAGAGTAGAGTCATAATATAGGGATGATCAACATAGGGAGGCAGAAATGTTAATTTGTTAAGAATTGTAAAAATCTCTTTCCCCCATTTTTCTGCTCTTGATAAAAAGCTTTTCTGAAGACAGTCCTGCGCAAACTGTCCAAAACTGCTTCACTGCACTAACATACTCAATCTTGTGCTGAGCAGGACTACCCCAGTTGTGTTTTTGTTGCTATTGTGCTGAGAGAAATACAATATTTTCGTCTTCACTATACTGCTCTCTTCTTTTAGTTTATATCACCAAACCTTGGTTTGATAGATCATAGAACCACCCGTTTATCTGCTTCAGACACAGGTACATTTTATCATCATTATTATCATTATTGTTATTATTATTATCATTATTATTAATAATAATATTATTATTATCGTTATTATATTACCACTATAATCTCCACTATTATTTGTGGAGGGGGAGATCATATTATAGTCATTGGGTTTAATAAGTAGGCACCTGTTGGAATCCATGCATCTCAGGGCCTCGTATTTTTTCTTTAACTCTTTTCCCTCGTTATGGGAGAAAGAAGAATATTTTTGTCTTCATTTGCTCCCTCTTTTTTATTTTTATCAACAAAACTTGGTGTGATGGACCATAGAATTACCCATTTTATTTCCACTTGGAAATTCAAAAAAAAAAGCGGTCGGCAAAGCGAGGGTTTCCTCTACGTCCGCTCATCTTATGAATATTCATGTTTACAGCAGCCCTACAGTAAATGAATGGACAGCGGCGCGTGTAATCTGATTATGGAAGGATACGATCGGCAAGGACAAAATTTAAGTGGATATTTAGCCGTCCTAAACAGTCTGAGTACAATGATACCCGCTTGAGAGTAAACTAAATGACGTACCTGAGCTGCATATGTATAGTATCCTGCAGTTGTGCAAAATACAATAAAATAACAGCATTCGTTGTTTTCATTAGGGCACGCCAATGCCAATGGCGAACGTCACTGTACGTAAATGCCCTTGTATGACCGCGCGCGCCGTGTATTATACGATATGAGAGTCCATCACGCGAAAGCAGATAGTGTTTCATGTAACCATCGTCAATACATACACAGGCGCAGGTCACACACTGGCGTACCGTGCCCACCCGAGAGTACATTGTGTGCGTGCCTGCGCGTCCGCCGGAAGATGTCAAAGATTTCGCTGCATCCATCATCTTTAGTATCCCACTGTCTCTGCCAGATAAATGATACACTATCGAGAAAGTAGGAGTCCAGCGCAGGATTGGTGAATATTAAAACGCTCGGCTCTTTCGTCTTTCACAAAAATGCATTATGCATGTAGCTAATTAATTTTTCTTTTTCGTCCTCGACGTCGACACGGAGGCGGAGAGGGGACGAAACCCGCGCCATTCGATGCAGGATACTCTCCTGCGGCCGACGGCACTGGTCGCAGCTGCCCGGAGCCGACGGCTCGGGAGGAGATAGACAATCCAGCAACGCCGGAATAAAACAGGAAATACATAAGGCCGCGACAACAACAACAACTTCGAGTATTATAGTATAGGACAATGGATAAGACATAATGCGGGGGGGGGGGGGGTCTTAAGTTGATGGGAGGAGGGGGTTAGAGGCAGCTCCAGCTCCTTTACAGGGTAAATGTGGCCATTTGTACCCTTAAGGTACTTTACTGCTTGAGTAGATGTAACATGGAGAAGCTGTGTGGGTAGCTCCATGGGTACAACATCTTTAAGAGGTTTGATCCCTAAGCAGTATTGTGTCTAAAAAGAAGCAGCATACCAAAAGTGGCATCATAAAGCAGTTAGTAGGAATTTTGAACTAATTAGAGAGTATGAAAGATAGGACCAACATTGAGTATTGACATTGTTTAAGCCATTTTTTCTTTTTAATGGCAGATATATCTGCTATTGGCTGCCCCTAAAAAAGAAAAAAAAATCTCAAACAATGAAAAAGGTGGATGGCGACCATCATTCACACTTGGCCAGTGGCCATCAGTTTTGTTTTGTTTTGTTTTGTTTTGTTTTTTCAAATGTTGTCATAACATATTCAAATGTGTATTTTGGCCAACATTCCATGCTGAACCCTTGCTTATAAAGCAACTATGTGGAATGCAATGTTGGCCATGAATATACACTGTAAAATCGAAAACTACACACAACACTGATACTTCGGAATGAATAACCTTGCTTCAAAGTCAACAAAGATTGGTGTAAATTACACAGGTATTTTGGAGAAATAAACATGCAAGTGTTTGCATAGTAGGATGTGTTGTGCTCCTCAGAATGATCCCTGGTCTTTTTTTTTCTCAGCAATACAGTCACTTTATTGCTCTGAAAGATTCTGCTTGAATTGCTTGGCAGTCATGCTTTGGTGAAGCTGTGAAAGAACAGACACTTTGTATTCTGCTAAGCAGTGAGAACCTCTCTACGTGCTTGCATTTCAAAACTATGGAGATATCACAAGAGGGAAATGATTTTGCACTGAAATACATGCACACGTTAAGCCTGAAATTACAGCACGATAACTTTTTAATTCCAAAACACCCCTGTAGACAACCCTTCCTGACACCCACACCGCACCATGCTTGCACATTTTCATTATTTCATCTGTTCCACGCTCTACTGGGAATGATTGCCCACACATGGACACAGAAATTACCTCATTCCTTATTCAAGAACCTTACATCATGCTGGGATCTTGGCAAGGAGTTTGTTGTGTGAATTACTCACACCTCTCTCTCTTAAAGTACAACATCACTCAACCTTCAGCTCACTTACATGTAGATAATTAGAGTTAAAATCAACAACTGATGTACAGATTGGCTGAAGTTTCATTAAAATGGGAAGTGAAATAATGTAGGCCTAATTACAGAATTTCGATGGTTCATGTTTTCGAAAAACAGGAACATTAGTGGCAAGCACATAAAACTGCAATCAGATGAAGCTATGACGTCATCACCATACAGTCTTTGTTTACATGTAAACAAATTTGCATCATATTTCCTCTTTCAAAATCAGAGCAATATGAATACATGTATCATGAATCTTTTGAATCAAAGCACTATACAGTTCTGCAGAAACTGAAAAATGATAACTTTCAAAGGAGTATAAGGGTGGCAGTCGCTAAATAATCAACAAGGAAAAGTAGAAATTACGCGGTGCGTAATATATGTCCCCGCCGGAAGTAGCATTTTGTAACAAAATGTGCAATATAGGTAAAAAATCAAGGTCAAAGGTCAAAGAAGTCAAAGGTCAAAATTCTGTGTAGAAGTTTTGAAGCCCTCACCTAGTGCCATCACATAAAGCAAATGGAATCGAAATTGGGTTAGAAATGGCGAAGGAGTAGCATTTTGTAGCCAAAGTACAATATAGGTCAAAAATCAAGGTCAAAGGTCAAAGAAGACAAAGGTCAAAATTCTGTGTAGAAGTTTTGAAGCCCTCACCTAGTGCTATCACATAAAGCAAACGGAATCGAAATCGGGTTAGAAATGGCGAAGGAGTAGCATTTTGTAGCAAAATGCACAATATAGGTCAAAAATCAAGGTCAAAGGTCAAAGAAGTCAAAGGTCAAAATTCTGTGTAGAAGTTTTGCAGCCCTCAACTAGTGCCATCATATAAAGCAAACGGAATCGAAATCGGGTTAGAAATGGCAAAGGAGTAGCATTTTGTAGCAAAATGTACAATATAGGTCAAAAATCAAGGTCAAAGGTCAAAGAAGTCAAAGGTCAAAATTCTGTGTACAAGTTTTGAAACCCTCACCTAGTGCCATCACATAAAGCAAACGGAATCGAAATCGGGTTAGAAATGGCGAAGGAGTAGCATTTTGTAGCAAAATGTACAATATAGGTCAAAGGTCAAGGTCAAAGGTCACAACTGAAATTCTGTGTAGAAGTTTTAAAGCTCCCATGTAGTGCTATCATATAAAGCAAACAGAATCAAAATTGGCTCATAAATGACAGAGAAGTAGCAAATTGAACATTTTGATCACACACAGACGCACGGACGGACGGACGCACGGACGGACGCACAGACACACACACGTACGGAGCCCGTTTCATAGTCCCCTGCTCGAACTCGTTCGGCGGGGACAACAAATCTGATTGCTTTATTTTAGTGTAAGAATCTATCAGAGTGTACCTGGCATTATATACAATGTACAACTGCAATCAAATATCAATATTTGTCAAAAAGTGTGAAAAACTGAAATTCCATATCCTTCTGATTTCCTATCTGAATTGGATGCAGTGTGACTTTTTTCATGAAAACTTTACGAGCCTCAATGCCCATTCTGTTTCCATTCTCTTTGAAAGACAAACATCAATAATACAGTAATAAACTTAAATTTGTCCCAAGTTACTGTCTGAAAAGACAAAAATCCATGTCATATGTTTGGATGGACCTGCAAAATAAACATTATCAAGGAATATTACATCTTGACTAAGCATTTTTAAAACTGCCTAATGTGTATCCATAGGCAAGTAGAACTAGTATGTATGATCATAAAAACATTCACAGGTCATTAAAAAAACCCACAAAAATCTTCGGTTTCAATGTAAGAATGGCAACATTTTGGTTGTAGCTCTCTAGGACTTTCTGGAGATTTGGCTTGTACCACGGTGGCTACCAGTACATCTGCCAAGCAATGATAGCCATCTGCGATCTCCATCTGAAACATCCTGGCTAAAAGCAGCACACTGGGATGAAAATAGCCATCTATTTAACATCGCTGCATTCTCCACACATCTGCAGGTTGCGTACTTCCTGACGATGGCAGAATAATGTTTCATACACCTCGCCTGGCATTGGAGTGTGAGTGTGTGAATGTGTGTGTTCTGCTTCTCCACTGGGCATGTCTTGATTCTTTCTACCTATTTTTTAGCATTATTTGTTATTTCAAATCAAACTCCTGCTAAGTGTCATCTTCAGGTGGCCGTACCCCCTTCGCTAAATCAGACTCCACCACATTATAATTTCTCGACTGGTCAACTGGACATTTTCTATTGATGTACTGATTGCACACAAGGCACGTTGCAGCCACCCTATACAGGACAGCACCTGCACACACTGACATTATACACACGCTGCAAATCTGGAACCTCAGCTAAATGTGTGTATGAAGAGGGTAATTCACTGCAACAGGCAATCTTCTTCTTCAGATTTTATCCCTGCCTGCTCCGTCTGTCTATTAGGCATTACTAATGCTGTTAAAGGCAGCTTCCTTTTTCAACTTGTCCCAATTTCATTTAAATTTCGTCCAAATTGGCATCGATTTAATACTACATGTATGCTTTAGCCTAGTATTAATATCACATACAAGTTCAATTGTACTGTTTTCTGGTTATAATAATGACAAACTAAATGAATAAAAGAATGAAAAGAAATCTGTATTAATCATAATCTATTTCCAAGTTCTCATAATGCATGTGCAATGAAATGTCATCCCGAGTTCAACAAGTCTATTTCTTTCGGAGATCCCAAACAACAATGAAAGAATGCATCAGCATTGCTATTCTTATTGAGCTGATGGTAGTAGCATCACATTTCTACCCACGCCGATGAAAATCGGCAGGGGGTTATGTAAAGGGTTCCGTATGTTTGTTTGTTTGTTTGTTTGTTTGTTTGTTTGTTTGTTTGTTTGTGTGTTTGTTTGTGTGTTTGTGTGTTTGTTTGTTTGTTTGTTTGTTTGTTTGTTTGTTTGTGTACAAGATAACAAGAGAACGGGTAAACGGATTTGCACGAAATGTTCAGGGGATGTCTGGATAACGACAGGAAAGAATCGATTAGATTTTGGTGATAATCGGTTGACCCTTGCAAATTCTGTGCGACCTTTAAGTTTTGACCCCATGGTATAGTGACCACTCCGAAAATTTCCCGTTTATCACTTTGCGATTTTCCGCTACCATACGAAAACATAAACTCCCAAACGATCGGACTTCGCTGCTCAAATGTTCGTAAGAATTCCGAAATTTACGTTTAGGCCTATTTGAAGGACTATGTCCTTCTGGATTTATGAAAGTTCGTTCTCCGTCGTCACAAACTGGCCCGTATTTTGATGATTTTTCAAATTAAAATTGATTGTTTTTTTCGTTGGAGGAGCATTTGCTCGGTCGCAGTCACACTGCACGATATGCGCGCTCAATGTCAATGCGTGTGCAAGGCCGCTGAAAATGCATCGCGCTCTACCCTGTTGGTGCAAAATAGCATCGGGGACGTTGCGGCGCTCGTTGGTGACCGAATACTGGTGCAGTAGACATTTGCATTTAACCCTTGCATTGAATAATTCCCGTAGACACTAATCATAGGGGTAATTGCCTAGGGGGTACGTAAATTTTGTTTTTCTTTTGCGCTTTTGTGGATACCATCAAAGATCGTACACTCATACGACCTTTGATATCAACACACTCTCGGCTTGCTATAAGCAAAATATCCCGCAAGAAAACGGCGTATTTCTCGGTGACCCGTCGCGTAGACAATACTCTTAAAACTGGACTTAATTCGCGCGCGCTTGGAAAAGTTCCGAATCTGCACTTTTGACGGTGGAATTTGGGATTTTCGATGGATTTTTGGAGGAGACTAAAGGACTTTCCTGTGGTGAATGAGTGTTACCGTATGTGAAATTATGTGATTTGCGTGTGATGTGACTGTAGAACCAAAGATCGTACACTTCAGTGTACGATCTTTGGTAGAACGCACTGGCTGGTGATAAAGGACACTGGCAATTAAGTGACTGAATTCTGGTAGATGACCGAATGCACAGTATGTTTACCCCGACTTTGTACAAGGCGTGGGTCTGCCGCCTTTCACGGCCCCTCTCTAGTTTGGTCAAATTTTCAGAAAGCTTCCAACAATTAACATCCTTTTCAGTGAGAACTCAATGAGGGGTCACAGAGGGTGAACATTAGAGATGTACAGAACACCAGACTTAACTAATGTAATTAATGGAGACTGAGGTACTCAATTGCATTACTTAGTAAATGCACAAAAGTGCAGTACTGTAAAAGTGGATATTTTCGCGCGACTAATTTTTCACGCTTGGCCGGGTCAGAAGTAGTGGTGTAAACCGGAGCTATGATCGGATCGGAAAATCGGATCGGCAAATTTGCCGAAAAATCGGTATCGGATCGGAAATCGGCAAAATGATCGGCACCGTATTTTCGCATGTTTTGCATATTTTTACCCCCCCCCCAATCCCCGGGCAGCGCACCCGCGCGTTTCCGCGATGTGATTTTTTGTTTTGTTTTTTTTTTTACCTAAAAAAAAAAAAAATCGAAAATGTGATCGTTACAATAGGCCTACGCCCCTTTCTTCCGCGTTTACTCTCACAAACACGAACATACTTGTGTGTCGTACACCATACCTAACTTGCGCCGATTAAAAATGTTAACTCAAATATTTGGGAAACTTATGTCACAAAACAGCATCGCACTATCGACGCTGCGTTTTGCTTCATTTTGCGCCGCTGAAATTGTGACTTAAGTGTCTGAAATTATCTTTTCTTTTATGATGTATAGTGTTAATACTCATCACGTAACTTAGTGAATGTTTGCATCGCATTTTGTCCTTTTGTTGTTGTTTTTTTTATACTTCAAAGATCACGCTATTCTAAATTGAAGAAATAACATGGAAAGAAAGTGAAGAGGTTGAAGACGCTGCATTTTTGCGTTGCTGTGAAATTTGACCTGAAGTGTCCGAAATCATCTTTTATTATTACATGATCGTTGATAATGATATTTATCACGTAACTAAAGTATATGTTTGCAACGCATTTTATCCTTTTTGAAGAAGAAAAAAGTTAAGAAAAAGACATCAAAAGTAAGGAAAAATACGTACGATACAGGTGGAACTAACGAGAGCGACATCGCACTATCAACGATGCGTTAATTGCTGAAAATGTGACGTAAAGTCTTCCAAATCATGTTTTCTTTTATGATATAATTGTTGATACATATATAAATCACGTAGGCCTCATATTTTGTTATAGGTTTGTATCGCTTTTTATCCATTCGTTTGCATTTCTTTTTTTAATTTCGGGGATCACCCTTAGAAGAACAAGGAAAGAAAATGAAGAACAGGTATAAGAAAATATAGCGCGACTTTCACGAAGCGGTATCTGTGCACTATTAACGCTGCGTCGCTGTGAAATTACAAGGACCCAAAGTGTCCGAAATTATCTTTTGAGTGAAATAACTGTTAACTTACCACGTAACTAGATGTATTTCCATCGCATTTTATCCTCTCTTTTGCGGTTTTTAAAATATTTTGTTTGCCTTTAATTCCGAAGCTTCATTATTCTGAATCACAAATATTCGGTATAGTTACTTGTTAATCGGAAAATGAAATAGGATTTGTTCATCAGAACAATGTGCGGTTGTTCGAGAGTTTCGTTTATACGAAAATGAAATTAAAGTTCGCTATTCCCCAGCTTCGTTAACCAAAATATTAAATCAAAAAAGCGTTTTTTATTTTTAAAAAAATAGATACGACTCGTTAATTATATTTAAATTTAGTTAAAACAAGGAAAGCGCACTAACGAATCTTCGAAATTACGAACTTTATTTCATTTCCCGGATGAACGGTCTTTCGATTTTTTTCTATTTAAAGATCTACGAATTTAACGAACCTTCGCATGAATTTCATTTAGTTTTAGATTCGAGTCAAAGTGACACGAATCTGATCATGAAAAAGTGATCAGACGATTTTGGAAAAAAAAAGTGACCACGTTTTTTGAGAGTGCAAAGGATAGGCCTAAACGAACCATTGAAATAAAGATTTTTGTTTGTTTGTTTTTCATTTTGGACAACGAACCTTCGGCAAAACTAACCTTACTTCATTTACGGAATAAGAAATAACGAACTGTATTTCGTTTTCAGATGAGCGGACCTTCAAACCCTTTTTTCTTTCTGCAGGAACAACAACCTCCATCAACCTTGTTTCACTTTGGACTATAAAAGAAACATTGGAATACAGAACTTCGTTTTCGAATTTCGTTTTCGGATCGAGCGAACCTTCAAAATTACGGACTTTGTTTCATTCTCTGACGAACGAAACATTGGAATGACTAAGCTTGTTTTCATGTGATTGTTCGGATTAAACGAACCTTCGGAACAGCGAATCTAATTTTATTACAGGATTGACGGATCTTCGAAATATAGTGAATAAGGTCCAAGGATGATGATCGTTAGTTACCACTTTTTCATCATTAATAATTTCTTGCAGTTACACTAAATTGCGGTGTTGCGTTGTCTTTCATCCCCGCGACGTTATATTTTGTGTAACGCGATGCTGCTTCGTTATTTAGTTGCACTATTTTACATTGTATTTTCCTCTCACTCTTCATTTTCTTTCCGATGTTGTTTCTTCAATATATATACAAAACGTTATTTTGAAGTAAAATAAAGAAAATTAAAAACGAAAGGATAAAACACGATGCAAACATATTGAACACTTGAAGTTACGTGATGAGTATCAACAATATGCCATTCCCTAAAAGAAAAGATAATTTCAGGGCATCGATGCCGCTTCGTTATTGTTGTTTTCTCCTTCCTTTTTCTGTTTTTTTTTTTTTTTTGGTCGTAAATTGCGTGATCCTTGAAGTAGAAAAGCAAACAACAAACGAAAGAACAAAATGCGACGCAAACATACATTTTATATCGTAATTACAATACGTGATAAGTATCATCAATATCGTAGAGAAGACAATTCCGGATACTGAAAGTCACATTCATTTCAGCGAGCAAGTTAAGCTAATAGACTCCAGCGTTTTTGTTTTGTTTTTTTCTTGACAGTGCGATACCGCTCCGTTAGTTGCACTATTTTTCTTCTTCCTCCGATTTTTCTTCTTCCTTCTTAATCGCGTGTATGCTCCATGAAAACAAAATCCCCAGAAAGATAAAATCCGATACAAACATTCTCATACGTGACCGAAAGATCGGTCAAGTCTCCGGAGGAGAGGGATAACGTAAAAAAAAAAAAGAAGAAGAAGAAGAAGAAAAAAAAAAAAGGCTCCTCCGGACAGATGGATCTTTCTTTCTGTTCTAATTAGTTACCTGATAAGTGTCAACAGTTACTTTTATTAACATTTTTCATCGACGCAAGTTAGTAAAGCTGTGCGAAACACTGATTATGTTCTTACATAGACAGAAAGATCCGTTCCGCCCGCAAGAGTACAATGTATTTCATTTTTATTTTTTTACGTTATCGCTCCATCCTCGTAAGAGGGCCAGGGATTCCGTTAAGCCACACGCAGTCTCCGTGGAACATATCCCCGACGACCAAATACAGACCGATCTTTCGGTCAAGTTCTTACACTATTTGTGAGAGTCAATACTGTAGAAAGGAGAACAATACATATACGTGAATGATGCGGCGACGGTGTGGCATATGTTGGTTTTTTTTTTTTTTTTTTTTTTTTGGGGGGGGTTTCGATTTAGTTTTTTTGCGTTTTATTGGTCACCGATATGCCGATTTTTTTCGAAGATCGGCGATCGGTAAAAAATTGCCGATCATGCGTGATCGGTATCGGATCGGCATCGGATCGGATGATCGGTTACACCACTAGTCAGAAGAGTTTGGCTTGTTTTTAATTCCGCGGAATCAAGACATCACGCACAGGAACATATGGCAAGCAATATTCGCATGCTTTTATTTTCACGCTAGTTTCTGGTTGCGCGAAATGCGCGAAAATTTCAACACCGCGAAAATTTCCACTTTTACAGTAATATGCTGAACTTTCACTTACTGTTCATTCTAACATATCGTTGGCTGAGAACCAGAAGGCCATTATCACATTTTTTTTTTTTTGGGGGGGGGGGGAGGGGGTTACTGAATTATTGGTACCACATTGTAGAGCTTGATCTCCTGTACATACATGTAAATGGTGTCAATTTCATATTATCTTCATTTTCAGTTAAATTTAAAATTCAAAACCAGACAGGTGCTCTTTTATCCAATATTTGGAACAATGCATATAAATCTACTCACTTTTGATTAATTTTTTTTCATAAAAATTGATAGTTTAATCTTTATGTATGCTCATATCATAGAGCCTGATAGTGCCCTTTTGATTCTCAGCTGACATTATGATTGATTTTTTTTCATCCCCCTTTCATTCTCCCCTCTCTCTCTCTTCTCTCTCTCTCTTTCTTCTTCTGCTTCTCCCTGTTGAATAGTAACTTTCATTAATCACGAATATATTCTTTAAGGTTCTCCGAGTTACATATTTCGTATTTGTGTAAAATCAGATAAAACTCCTTTTTAATTGACTTACAGTATTTCTGTAGAAGTAGATGGCCACTGCTCCCCCTATTTCTGTAAGCAGCATCAGACCAAGAACTGTACTGTACTGTGGGGCCAAGAAGAAAAGAAAACATAATATAGTCTATTAGTTGTAGGCATATAAATGTTAATTTTTAACAATAACAATGTAACAAAGACTCCAAAGAACCTCACATTATGATGTTCTGGATAATGATCACATGAGAAAACAAGAAATTTTACAACTATGTATTGAAACCCAGTACTGTAGAATCAATCAATTTCTGCATGCTCTAATGTTATGATACCTGCAATAATATCTAATGTACTATCTGGCTGAATATTTTCTTTATCTCTCTTTTCTTCTGTTGGCATGAACATGAGAAATAGTTCCACTCTCAACCAAAGTGCATTATCAGCAGGTGAGTACATAATAATCCCTCATAAAATAATAATAAAAAACAAAGCACTTGATAAGGGTACCCTGTATATTTTGAAGTTTTGACCTCTGCGGTGCAAGGTCGTCTATTCATCAACAGCTAAAAGTAACTCAAACCTTTGATTACATTTAGCCTGAACGTGCAACAACTTCTAGAGGCCATACAATTTGTCTTTCATCTTCCACTGTACATTCCAAAATTTTGCTCACTGCATTCACAAAGGATATGGTGTGCAAGCATGGCGTAGACATGGTGTGAAGATAAATAAGACCCAAATTATGATACCATACCTTTACACTTGCCAACTATCAATACAAACAGTTGGCAACAAAGAAAGAAGAAGCAAAAAAAAAATATCCCGCTTGTGTGCAGTCTAACTTCTCCAACACCCATAAAAGTTTCCACAGTTAACTCATTCTCCCATTCTGCACAATGTGGCCAACTTGAAGAACAAATTACTCTTTTAGACATAATCTGGATTCATAGTCAACATAATCGCATGTTAATGGTGACAAATAATAAAAGAGAGAGCCCACTGTGAAAACTGAAAGCACATAATCTCTGAAACCATACAAGTAAAAGTGTCCTCACACCACTGTCACATGGCAGATAAAAGAGCAAGGACCATCAGCACACTCTCAGGAGTGCATAACCAGTCACCATAAAAACTCTGTAATACAACAGAAACACATTAAAACCAGCATCAAATATCGAGTTTGAACACAGCTCAACATGCTGCCCTGAGGTCTAAAAGCAGCATCCGATCACTATCTACAATTCAAGGGTGTTATCCACATGACCTCATCAATACAATAACTTGAATTTTAGCTTGTCTTCAACAGTTGCTTTCTAACTACAATAATCTATCCCCCTCCCCCACGAAAGGTCAAACACCAGCATTCATTTCTCACAGAATTCAAAGTTTGTTTTGCATTTCTAGAAGTGAAAAAAACATGCAAAATGTACAGTTGTAGTCTTGTTTCAAGTCTCACATACATGTACAAATTTGTTGACAAACAAAACAAAGAAAGCAGCCATCATCTATGAAACCATGCTGGTCCATTTTTCTGTCACAGACAATAGCACAACACTGAATCACTCCTTTGACATGTTCCACCTCCTTAAAACAGTTCTCAGAGCTGTCAAATGCATTCAATCTCTCAATGTAGATGCCGGGGTAAGTGTAATCCTGTCAATTCTAAGTGGCTCGTCAATGGGGTAGGTGCCAATATTCATGACTGCCGTTGTCATACTTGCGCACAACTTGATTTGATTCGTTAGATTGTCTGATTGTTCATTTGATCAAGTCTGCCTGCAGAACTTGGGACCAGTCACGTTCCTTCGTAGCTTTGATGAGCTTTGATATCTGCAGTACTGGTACCTACAATGTACCCATTGCTCTTTGCATTTTGAGCAATTTATTGATAAATGTTATACACAAGTGTAGTTTCCATGGCAAAGGCCAACAATATCAAAATTACTTCCGGCGTGCCACTTGCATGTATGTCACTGTACTTCTGCAATGTGATATTGGTGCAGAGTTGCATGACTCAGTAGAAACATTAAACATCCAAAGATATGGAGGTACTGTACATGTACACGTGTAGCTTGTACATGAGGAAGGTCTTTTCCCCCTCATACTGCTTGCATCATACATGTTTGACCAATTCATGCGTGTCATTAAGTATTTTAATCATTGACATACAATGTAGTTAAAGGCTGTGCCAGTTTTATATGGGCCAGACAAAACTCTATGTTTGTACCAGATGAAACTCTACAGACACAATGCCTGATTTATATATATTTTTTAAAGTTATCTGTGGGTGTTTTAATGCATTTTCATCATTTGCCCTCACCACCACGTCAAAGGTGAATTCATATAATTTGCTTTGTAGGCTGATGAGGAGAATATCTGTGGTAAAACCAGCGGACAAGCACAGACCACAATAAACAAAGTCGACATGTCAATACACTTTCCTGGTGGGCTATTAGTCCAGTCAAAATACGACAAAAAGTGGGTTAACCCACAACTAATTGCAACAGAAACGATTCCACTTGCATTTGACCCAGAAGAGCTATGAAAATAACATATTAAAAGTTCCCTAAAATTCGAGTGGTGGATCAGTGTCTAATTTGCATAAATTCAAAATGGCCGCCATACAACCTATTTATGCCTATATCTCGGGATATATAACCCACAGAAAGTAAATTCCGGTGTCTAAACCTATGTTTTTTAGGTCAAGGAATACAAATATGTTATCTTTAGCAACTTTCAAGCATCCCTTTTATATAGTTTTTGCATATATTTGCATATAATTACATACAAAATGGCCGCCATATTGCCTGTGCAAGCCCGTATCTTCGTATTACAGTAATGTAGTACACTCAGGAATAAGTCGCTATATTATATCTGGACATAAAACCCGCAGAAAATAGATTCTGGTGTCTAAACCTTTGTTTTTTTAGGTCAGTGAATACTATAATGATATAAGCAGTAACTTTCAAGCTTCCCTTTATAATTTTCTGCATATATTTGCATTTTGATTAAATGCAAAATGGCCACCATAATGCCTCTACAGCCTTATATCTCTATCTGTAAAAGGTACCCAGTGATGGTGTCTGTGGTCTTAATTTTACTGCTGAGAATCACTGATGTAGAATACGTTCCACTCAGGAATAATAACCTATATTTCACACAAATTTGCATATATTTATACATGAATCTATTCAAATTAAGAGTAGCTTATATCCATAAGCTACTCTACAAAAGTTTCATGCGTTTGGACATTAGATGACGATCTTGTCATATCAGGGTACCATGTCACTTACTCACTTTCTGAATAAACGACCCAGGGGTCCAGCCCTCATCCGAGTATCTCAAGTTCCCCTTCCTTGCATGTTTACAGGCTATTACTTGGGAGAAAGGAAATTTGAAGACTTTGGGAACCTGTAGGGCCATATCTGGAAGCCTTTAGGGACCTCCAGGGCCCAGGGAGGCATGATGTCCATATATGCATGACACTAGCCATAAATGCACATACAGTACTAAGTTTGTTGTAAATTTGACCATGTGTTTTCAAAAGGAGGATCACCAATCAAAAGTGGCCTCCAATAATTTGGTCCCAGCCCAAAGGCGGCCGCACCTAGATCAGATTTGAGGTGCTTTTGGGCATCCTGTGGAGGGGGGGGGGGGGGGGGGGGGAGGGGGAGGGATGGTTCCCATTTTACTGATATTCTACCAGCTTTTTTTTTTTTTTGAAGATGAAAGAGTGAAAATTGGTCCCTATTTGGCACTAGCCCCAAGGAGGTCACCCCTGGATTTGCCACAATAATCTTGAAAGTATGCTAATACACTCACTGATGTATTTACTCAATGCTCTTCTGGTTTTATAAAAGCGGCAACTCTAGATAGAGAGGGAGACATTAGTGCCCACACGTAAAAAAAGAAATATATATAATGACGAAGTAGGCTGGTATTACATTTCAGTCCAACAATGCTATTTATTCAGACCAAATTTTTGACGAATATATTTGTCTTCCTGAAGGTCGACAATGGCAATTCTGAAGAAAGACGAATGTATTCGTCGAAAATTTGGTCTGACTATTAGCACTGTTGGACTGAAATGCATTACCACCCTACATCGTCATCTTTTCTGTACTGGTACTAACACGTGGACTATATATATATATATATATATATATATATATATATATATATATAACGCTGGTGGGGTGACAAGACCTTGTACATGTATCTGCAATTTTGGGGAAAATTATTTTTTTAGATTAATGGTCAAATAATGCATTAAGTGATGTCCTGTCCAAATCCCAACTGTTTTACTCCAAAAATGAAGGCACCACGGTATGTCAAAGGAAAGGCTTTCCCTTTTGCCACTGTGCTTTGGCCGCCATTTTTTTTGGCTCTCCTGAACATTTGACATTTTGTAGATACAAGGTCTATCGCCCCAGCGACGATATCTATATATATATGTATATGTATATATATATATATATATATATATATATATATATATATATATATACATATATATATATATATATATATATATATATATATATATATATATATATATACATATATATATATATATATATATATATATATATATACATATATATATATAATGTGTAATATTTCGAAAAGAAGATAAAAAAGCGAAACTTAAAACTATGCAATCTCCAAGATATTCATCTTTGTACTTTTTACCTGGCTCTGTTATAACTGGTTCTACTTTGTGTGTGTGTGTGTGTGTGCGTGTGTGAGAGATTTTTTTTTTTTTTTAATGATAGATAGATTTCTTAATTTGGGGGTTCTGGGACCTTTTGGACATGGTGTCTATTCGAACAACTTGATAGTCTGTCATCCTTGGGATGCTACTTGCCTAGCTTGTTGAAAATCTGTCATTACATGGGGTCTTAAAAGAGAATCTGAAATGGTTTTTGAAACTGCATGCATGACTGTCGACGGACTCCAGAAGATAAATGATGGCTATTTGCAATATCAGCTTGAACCATTTTTTTTTTGCTGTCTTGAACCTTTGGCTCTGATGAATTTAAAATCTAATGAATCAAAGTCATTGGATTCTAAAAAAAAAATTGTTCCGTTTCAAGTACATCATTTTCATTTTCTGTCTTGCGATAATACAGATACTTAAGGTATGTAATCTGATCTCTGTAAATATAGATCAATGATAAAAGTGTAAAACATGTAAACTCGCTTGCACTCAAAATGTTCTATGCGTTTACCACAAACTCTGGACTATAGGATAGTGTAAAATTGCAGTTGATTAATTTAAAGCAAACAGGATCCTGGCTTCATTTCATACTGACGAAAAGAAGAGTGGTAAGTCTCATATTTGTTGTAAACTGTGTTGATGTTCACGAATGCTATGTATTCCTAGCCACCAATTAGAACAGCATCATCTGACTCCTCACATATTTTAGAAATACAACATTACAAGATGTGTCTGATATTGGCCCGCATCTGCTACTGAAATGGGTTGCGTGCAGTCAAATCTGTTTGCCCTGCAACTATACCAGATGCTAACAGCCTGTCTTGCAGTTGCATCAGACTTCCTTCAGGAGTTCCTTAATAGCTGCAGCTTTGTCTTTAGTGACCAGAACATATTTTTGATTAAACATCTCCCTCAAATCATCCTAATTCCAATGATTGTATAATTTCCCTTCCACTGTTTAACTCGAAGAAAAGCTGCTGCTGAAGTGGAGGGAAGGGACCTTTTGGAAGTGTTAGGAACAGAAAATTATGTTATGTATTTTGTTTTTTATCTGACTTCTGACTGCTTTTTCGCCTGCAAAATTGAGTTCAGGCTTCATGCTGCTGGCATTTCCGAAAAAAAATTGTGTGTTGATGAAAATGTTATTAGTGCGAAGCCTCAATGCAATAGGAAACATTTCTTTTAATAAAGGTGCAGATACAACACGAAAAATGGTAAAAGTAACACTTATCAGAATTTATAAGCGTTTTATGGGTTTGAAGCCAATGAGAAGGATACTGTTTGTATTGATCGACTGATGAATCCAGAGTACTAGGAATAGAAATGTTAAGGCATTTCCTTTTTCTTTTTCTTTTTTGTATCTGGCGGTTTTCTGTAAGGCATTGGGTGAAACCACACAAAAATATGACAAAATCCACTTCCATACAAATTATCACGGTCATATGTTGCTCATTGATAAACATGCCTTTGCCAAAAGTTTTGCAACAAAAGACACAAGTATCGACTAAACATGGATGCAAATCATCGCAGGTAAGGAAAAAGATGTTTGAACAAAATCTGCTGAATGATTTAAGACCAATTTTTGTGTGGTTACACCTTAAGCACACTTTGAAAGCCATATGAGATAATTTGACAAGAACATCCTCTAAACAAATGTCCAAACTCATGAAACTTTTGTAGAGTAGCTTATGGATAATCATGATCTTGATGACTCCCCCCCCCCCCCCCCCCCACCCCTTTGGCCAAAAAAAAAGAAAAGAAAGAAAAGTATTGCAACATAGACGCAAGTATAATCAGTAAGCATGAGGGAAAATTACACGATATAATACATTAAATATCATGCAATCATAAAGACCCTTTTAACGATTCCTACTACATAATTTGAGACTTTGCTGTTGTGTACCTATTTGAGCACACTTTGGAAGCTAAGTTGAGATTACAGTTGCTACTTACAGTTGTTTTCTGTTCTGAGGCTTTATCTCAAGAAAATGTGAGTTTAATGTAATACAATGCTTTTAATCAATGCAAGAATATAAAACTGGGTGTAAGGATAATCATTACGGTTGTGAATGGAATTCTAACAATTTTGCCCTTGAAATATTGGATGTAGAAATTACAGTACAATTAACGTTCTGTAGCTCGTATTCGTATATCTGAAATTATATTCACGATAAAAATTTAAAATGATTTATGCATAAATATAGCTCTGCAAATTTTTAGTGAAATGTAGGTAATTATTCCTGAATGGAACGTATTCTACATCAGCGATTCTCAGCAGTAAAATTAAGACCACAGACACCATCACTGGGTACCTTTTACAGATAGAGATAAGCCTGTAGAGGCATTATGGCGGCCAATTTGCATTTAATTAAATGCAAATATACGCAGAAAATGTATAAAGGAAGCTTGAAAGTTACTGCTTGTATCATAATTGTATTCACTGACCTAAAAAACATAGGTTTAGACACCAGAATCTATTTTCTACGGGTTTTATGTCCAGATATATAGCGACTTATTCCTGAGTGTACTACAATAATGATATACGAAGATACGGGCTTGCACAGGCAATATGGCGGCCATTTTGTATGTAATTATATGCAAATATATGCAAAAACTATATAAAGGGATGCTTGAAAGTTGCTAAAGATAACATATTTATATTCCGTGACCTAAAAAACATAGGTTTAGACACCGGAATTTACTTTCTGTGGGTTATATATCCCGAGATATAGGCATAAATAGGTTGTATGGCGGCCATTTTGAATTTATGCAAATTAGACACTGATCCACCACTCGAATTTTAGGGAACTTTTAATATGTTATTTTAATAGCTCTTCCGGGTCAAATGCAAGTGGAATCGTTTCTGTTGCAATTAGTTGTGGGTCATTTCATATTTTGACTGGACTATATGCGGCAAGGACCAAATTATTATTTCTACTGTGAATCAAAATCATGACATCATCACGACAAATGGACTGCGGAAATAACATTCAAGTTGCTTGCATTGCTATAAACCAAATTACTAACCACAAAAATGGAATAAATACAAGTAACAAACTTTCACTGCCATGGCTACTTTAAAAAACAAACAAAAAATATATCCTGTATTACATGTATGCACACCATCATGTGACATGTGTCCTAAAACTGCAGGTACATGCGTGATAATGGCAACAAAAAACAAAACAGTAGTTAATGACAAACCTAGTACAGTGTACTTTGGTATCTCGCACGAAAATCCCATCACTCTTTCTTTCTACAGCCAGCATGTACATGGACTGGATTTTCCTGCTGAGTTTCATATATATATATATGCATGAAATCTACAACAAGGTATTCATTGCAATATTCTGTGCTTTCAACCATCTACAACTAGTGTATGGGCAAAAACATCTGTTCTGATAATTGACATGGGCCAAGATGACAGCCAGCTTTTCTTCTTCTTCTTCTGCTTTTGTTTTTGATTTTTGGCAAATCCAAACAATATATTCAAATATATGGCAGCCAAACAAAACGTGCCTGATGTCTCGATTATGGACTGTAATGAGGTATGCAAAAGGTATGATATGGCATCTCATTGTGTTGGAAGTGACACACTTTGGCAGGAGCACCACTATCTTTGTAGACTAAAAGTTGGTCTGAGGAAATCATTCAAAAATTTGTTTACTTTCCAGTATATTTCAGACTCATTTGGAAGAAGAGATGCTGCATAAAACACACACAAAAAGGGGGTTGTGATGAAAAACAAATGCTTCCAAACCAAAGAATTGAATAAAATCAGGATATGTTTTCTGTGTAAACAACAAGTAACCATATTAATCATCAAGAACAAAGACTTAAACATAGTGCTGTTCCATACCACATATTCATTTAATATTGGTTGCTTTCTGGAGATGTAGTCTTTTGCTAATCTGAATGACTTTGGTACGTGATAAGTTCATAAAATTTCTGATTTTACAGGAATTCATCTTCCTTGCATGATTGAACATTTTGTGAATGAAACTTTATGATGGTTTAAATTGTGCTTTCAATTGCATCACTAACAGAGAGTTGTATCTTCTGTAACAGTGGCAGTAACAGCTTTGAAAAACACATGACATGTTGAGTGACACTTCCTTTGCAATAACTTCTATTTAAGTGGCACTTACTGACACATCCTTCTCGAAAAGTGACAGTTCACTTACCTAGGGTCTCACAGTACCATGCACAACAAGATCACATGATGCTTTGTAAGTTGTGATACTGTTGTTCAAATTTCACAATGCTGGGAATTCCCCTGAGCAGTGCAGGCTTTATTCTTAGAAGAGGATTTTCCATTAAAGAAAAAGAGACTGCCATGATGGAATCTTTGATATCCAAAGATATGCTTGAACATTAAATCTCCCACAAAATAAATCACACTTTAACAGATATATGTGGATTTCTGTGGACTGTAAGTTTTATACTAATCATTTTTGCTCTCAGTTATCTAAACATCATCAACCACTACACAATTACTGTAGTTAATGGATGCACAGATACAGAAAATAATAATTTCTGCAATTGATGTCGACATGGCACCAGTTTATCAAATTTCTTCCATTTAATGGTCTAAATATGACGCAAAGACTTGAGTTATTTAGTGAAAATTGGATACACATGCATACAGTAAGCTTTGGAATGATGTATACTCAGTCCCTCTGCTGTGCCTTATCAGTTTGCAAAGTTAATGAATGCATCCCATTCCATTAACGCACTTAGCATGCCCACTTGTGCATCACATTTTTATAAAATGGGTGCATTTAAAAAAAAGTACTGCAAAGGTGAGATTACACCTAGCATCCCATTGTGTATTTGGAACACTGAGTCACACATCCTGGGCAAAACCATACTGAAAAAAACAAACAAAAAACAACTGACTCACAAATTTACAAGAAATATTTCACTGCAAGAATTTCACCAACACATAGCCCAATATTGTTAACTATTTTTGCATGGCAATCGGCTATAATCAGATTGCAGAGATTCTGCGACCCATTTTATGATTTGCCTCACTTGCAAAATGAAAATGAGGTGTAGCAGCAATGCCGTAGATGGGGTTCCAGCAAGCAGAGGGATAGTTCGTTGAGGTTTTCCAAATGTGCTGGGGATCATGTTCAAAGCCGTGTCCTTGATACATTAAAATCAGATAAGATCCCGGAATCACGTCATCGGCTGCATAGAAATAGTGCACATCGGTGAAGAACTCCCCATGAGGCGCATTGTGCCTTTAACAACATTGTCGATCTGCTATTTAAGCTTACTTAATCTGATAATTCCCGAAATGACTCACACGAGTACATACAAGCACAACCGTTTATCCTTGACTTTGGTGGCAGATCATGTGCTTCTACGTGATTTGAAAAGAGTAGGCAAACCTCTCACTGTCACTATTAGAATGAGGAAAACCGTTCTACATTGCACAGCACTACACTGCATCTAAGCTTAACTTTCATACAGTTGCTTAACATTTTTCATGTTTGAAATGTATATCATTTGAATCTTCATGGCTTGAGGTATTCATGTTACATTACTTTTTTAAATATTTGCATTCATGAGAACTTTCATATCATTACTTTCAGATACTCTTCCCCTCCCCCCAAGACATCACTGTACATATTACAGTATCCTCAAGGTCAGCCGTAATAAGTGCACCTGCGCCATCCCAAAGTTTCAATACAAAAAAACTCTAATTTGTGACTTGCGACATCAAACCCGGTCACAAATTAATGTGCTATTTGCATAGATCTGAAGATGCAACTAGACCAAGCCAACACAGAAAATATCCTGAGATATCTCCCAAGGTAAAATGTAGTCTGATGGAAGTTGGCACAGGCTCTCTCCTCATCTGAAATCTTCACCAACAGTTGAACAATTCAAAAAACAATTTGAAAACATCTATTCTGAAACCCAACATGCTCCTTGAACTTGCACTCTCACTGCTCAGTAGATTGTACATATTTTGACTCCAATAATAACCCAGGGATGAACTCTTAAAGCCCTCTGTATCCACAGGAAACGACGCAATATGAATAACAGCTTTCATGATTTGTGATAAAGAGCATTATCTGGCAAAATAGATTGCATCAAGTAGAGAAGATGCACTCAAGAAAATTTTGGGATGCCAGATGATGGTGGACATATCCATATTTTTGGTTGTGTATTCTAAGTGAGCATTTCCCCTTCATTTCCATTAAATCTTTAATATGAGGCTCTTTTCTCTTTGTGTGACACACACACACATACACAAACAAACAAACACACACACACACACACACACACACACACAATAAACATGTAAATCGAAATGCAATTCATTCTTGCTTCAGAAGCATTTTGACAGAATGAAATCAACAGAACAGATAATATTCAACCCAAGGAGACAAATAAACTACAGAATATCCAATGCTGAAGTGTCATTATTAAAATTTTTCTTTATGCTGATGGTGTCTGTCATTCACCCCCCCCCCCCCCCCCCCCCCACCACACAAGGGACTCTCGTTTAAATTTGAGTTTTGATGCCTTTTTCTATTAACACCTTTAAAAGGAGGGGACTGCAGCAGCTGAAAATTGACCTCAATTTCTGGGATAAAACTGGCCCTTCCTGCCTCACCTTATCAGATGGGGACAGCATAATAGCTGCAGGGGTCCATGGGTAATCAAATATTGAACCTCTGAGAGGGTATGATTCTACAGGATTCATGGTTCATGTATGTGACACCATTCAGACTGCAGGGTTCTTGGTTGTTTACACCCTTTAAAATCAAATGACTTTGCACAACACTGCATTGCAGTCCACTTATTTTCAATCTCTCTCTTTTTTTTTTTTTGGTAAATCCTGGTACAGGCCTATATGCAATTTTTTTTTTCTCCCCACTGCATTTTGTATAATAGCACAATTTTCTCAACTTTGCTCACCACAAAACATCACATTTTCTCATGAATGAATATGCCATATTAAAGTACTTATAATGATGTACAACAAGACCGGGCGTAATTTTCAGACGTGCCACGTTGACTCGACCTCCCCTTCCATCACTGGCAGGGGACATCATTTAACACAATGCACCAATACAGCATTCCGAAACACACATACTGCCCAAGAATAAGGTAGTCTTGAGTTTCCACTGCTATGCACTGTCACAACAGGGGGCATGTAGGCCTACTAACTATAAAGCAGAATATTTCTGCGACATGAAATTTTCACGAATTGGAACCAACAGCTTTTTTTTCGCGGCTTGAAATTTTCCCTATTTGTCACTAGCATTCAACGCACATACATAGTGTAGACAAGAACTTTTGAGAGCATTATGATTTCGTGAATCTTGGCTCTCGCAAAATTTGCAAAATCAAAATGCATGCAAACATTCCTGGTTTTACAGTACATGTAGTTTGAATGCTCTCATACATGTACATGTATGCATCTACAGTAAATGCTCTCATGTTGCAACGTTGCATGGCCATGTCACTATATCACTACTCTGTGTGTATAAAAGTGACCATCAAAAATATACAACTTTCAGAGTTGCGCTCCTCATAAATCTCAATTACACTGTTTGCATGACACTGCATTACCTTGAAGCTGAAAGAATGTAGACATCACATTATACTTAACAAGATCATTTGAACAGTGAAGGAGCAGAAAAAAAAATGGGTTTCTTAAAGGGCTGCTTCTTCTTTATCTGTCCATTATTAATCACACCGACAAACGGCACAGACAAATCACCAGTGGTAACCGCTGAGTTTAGGGCTCACACCCATAAATATTTCCCCATAGGGACGTGTGTTAAAAATCAAATTTCAAAAAATTCTGTAAAATAGCTGGGAGAAATGAGGTGTTTCAGCTTCACTAACCTGGATAAGTTAGATGTACCCTTTCATCCATCAAATTCTCAGGGTGGATAATTCAGTTCAAATTCTGTTCAGGGGTACGAAAAGCCAGACTACGAGTTCTTGTCACTCAAAAAGTCACCCATTTTCCGTGCACGTACCCAATGAAATATAGTCCCCTCAAATTCCACCAGAAAAGCTTTCATCTTCTAACCAAAATGCAATTTGTAGAGGAATTCATACTCAATATCTACAGCTATTCATTTTTTTGCCAAACTGCATCACTGATTTTTAATTAATTTTTTTCTTCATTTATTTTGGTATCTTTGGTACGAATTTGTGAAGGGGTTTCGGACATTCCATTGTATTTACGGGTGTGAGCCCTATAGTGAAGGTCATATTTCTCACTTGACTTTTAAACATCATAAATGTGTTTTTGATGATATTTGCACCTACATCATATGGGAAATTACACATTCTAGGGTTATAAATCTTCTCAAAGGGACACTTTTGAAACTCACACCCTTTGAGGTTTTTTAAAGAAATAAAAATGTAGTGTTGATCAGTTCTTCATAAGATGAATACCTAGATGCAGGTAGTAATCTTTGATTATGGGGGTGTCATCATCACATTATTGCCTACAAAATACTTGAAAAGACTTTGTTCTGTCAAACAGACTAACTTTATGAATTTTGACCTCTTCCAGTGGTAGCCAAACAAAGAAATACATTAAAATAACACAGTCATTCAAAGTTGTGTGATACTGATGACTGCTATGTACAAAGATCTATCTATACCACAACAACACAACAACATAATAAGAAAACAAATTATAGCCAAACAGAGTTGGGGGGGGGGGGTAGAGGAGAAGGGGGGGGGGGGGGTAGGAAGGGGAAAGGGGGAGGGAGGAAGAGATCTGACACAATACAACAACATAAACCAGCAGAATTTGTATGGGATGAATACTTCCCATAGACTTGTGTGCATTGCATGCATCCTCTATAGGGCTCACACCCATAAATATTTCCCCATAGGGACGTGTGTTAAAAATCAAATTTCAAAAAATTCTGTAAAATAGCTGGGAGAAATGAGGTGTTTCAGCTTCACTAACCTGGATAAGTTAGATGTACCCTTTCATCCATCAAATTCTCAGGGTGGATAATTCAGTTCAAATTCTGTTCAGGGGTACGAAAAGCCAGACTACGAGTTCTTGTCACTCAAAAAGTCACCCATTTTCCGTGCACGTACCCAATGAAATATAGTCCCCTCAAATTCCACCAGAAAAGCTTTCATCTTCTAACCAAAATGCAATTTGTAGAGGAATTCATACTCAATATCTACAGCTATTCAGTTTTTTGCCAAACTGCATCATTGATTTTTAATTAATTTTTTTCTTCATTTATTTTGGTATCTTTGGTACGAATTTGTGAAGGGGTTTCGGACATTCCATTGTATTTACGGGTGTGAGCCCTATAGTGAAGGTCATATTTCTCACTTGACTTTTAAACATCATAAATGTGTTTTTGATGATATTTGCACCTACATCATATGGGAAATTACACATTCTAGGGTTATAAATCTTCTCAAAGGGACACTTTTGAAACTCACACCCTTTGAGGTTTTTTAAAGAAATAAAAATGTAGTGTTGATCAGTTCTTCATAAGATGAATACCTAGATGCAGGTAGTAATCTTTGATTATGGGGGTGTCATCATCACATTATTGCCTACAAAATACTTGAAAAGACTTTGTTCTGTCAAACAGACTAACTTTATGAATTTTGACCTCTTCCAGTGGTAGCCAAACAAAGAAATACATTAAAATAACACAGTCATTCAAAGTTGTGTGATACTGATGACTGCTATGTACAAAGATCTATCTATACCACAACAACACAACAACATAATAAGAAAACAAATTATAGCCAAACAGAGTTGGGGGGGGGGGGGGGGTAGAGGAGAAGGGGGGGGGGGGTAGGAAGGGGAAAGGAGGAGGGAGGAAGAGATCTGACACAATACAACAACATAAACCAGCAGAATTTGTATGGGATGAATACTTCCCATAGACTTGTGTGCATTGCATGCATCCTCTATAGGGCTCACACCCATAAATATTTCCCCATAGGGACGTGTGTTAAAAATCAAATTTCAAAAAATTCTGTAAAATAGCTGGGAGAAATGAGGTGTTTCAGCTTCACTAACCTGGATAAGTTAGATGTACCCTTTCATCCATCAAATTCTCAGGGTGGATAATTCAGTTCAAATTCTGTTCAGGGGTACGAAAAGCCAGACTACGAGTTCTTGTCACTCAAAAAGTCACCCATTTTCCGTGCACGTACCCAATGAAATATAGTCCCCTCAAATTCCACCAGAAAAGCTTTCATCTTCTAACCAAAATGCAATTTGTAGAGGAATTCATACTCAATATCTACAGCTATTCAGTTTTTTGCCAAACTGCATCATTGATTTTTAATTAATTTTTTTCTTCATTTATTTTGGTATCTTTGGTACGAATTTGTGAAGGGGTTTCGGACATTCCATTGTATTTACGGGTGTGAGCCCTATAGTGAAGGTCATATTTCTCACTTGACTTTTAAACATCATAAATGTGTTTTTGATGATATTTGCACCTACATCATATGGGAAATTACACATTCTAGGGTTATAAATCTTCTCAAAGGGACACTTTTGAAACTCACACCCTTTGAGGTTTTTTAAAGAAATAAAAATGTAGTGTTGATCAGTTCTTCATAAGATGAATACCTAGATGCAGGCAGTAATCTTTGATTATGGGGGTGTCATCATCACATTATTGCCTACAAAATACTTGAAAAGACTTTGTTCTGTCAAACAGATTAACTTTATGAATTTTGACCTCTTCCAGTGGTAGCCAAACAAAGAAATACATTAAAATAACACAGTCATTCAAAGTTGTGTGATACTGATGACTGCTATGTACAAAGATCTATCTATACCACAACAACACAACAACATAATAAGAAAACAAATTATAGCCAAACAGAGTTGGGGGGGGGGGGGTAGAGGAGAAGGGGGGGGGTAGGAAGGGGAAAGGGGGAGGGAGGAAGAGATCTGACACAATACAACAACATAAACCAGCAGAATTTGTATGGGATGAATACTTCCCATAGACTTGTGTGCATTGCATGCATCCTCTATAGGGCTCACACCCATAAATATTTCCCCATAGGGACGTGTGTTAAAAATCAAATTTCAAAAAATTCTGTAAAATAGCTGGGAGAAATGAGGTGTTTCAGCTTCACTAACCTGGATAAGTTAGATGTACCCTTTCATCCATCAAATTCTCAGGGTGGATAATTCAGTTCAAATTCTGTTCAGGGGTACGAAAAGCCAGACTACGAGTTCTTGTCACTCAAAAAGTCACCCATTTTCCGTGCACGTACCCAATGAAATATAGTCCCCTCAAATTCCACCAGAAAAGCTTTCATCTTCTAACCAAAATGCAATTTGTAGAGGAATTCATACTCAATATCTACAGCTATTCAGTTTTTTGCCAAACTGCATCATTGATTTTTAATTAATTTTTTTCTTCATTTATTTTGGTATCTTTGGTACGAATTTGTGAAGGGGTTTCGGACATTCCATTGTATTTACGGGTGTGAGCCCTTTAACATGCATATATTAACACATATAACCACAACCTCTTGATATCATCCAGGTAAACTGCTGGTTAAGAGTCTACCTTGGATTCATGAGTGTCAATTCTGGGGGTATATTCACAGATTACCCAGGCGTGTCATTCTTTCTTCACATCAAGGCTTGCATGGTATGTGTCAGCTCCTCTCAGAACAATCACCTACAGAGCAGGAAGTTGATGTCTCATAAACTAGGTACAAAAGGCCATATTCTACCCTATCCTTCCCCTCCAATCTGCCTTGAACATCTCATTATTCTCACTAATCTGAATATCCCCACGTGACAGAGGCAATTTTAGATGAAACACTAACGGAATACCTACAGCCATCCACACAACGTCTACGCCTCATTTTGCACTGTGTAGAACTTTGATAACTTACAAATCTCAATGGATAAAGCTGGCTACGGGTACATCAGAATACCAAGTTTTCGTAGAATCTTTTATTGCATTCTGCAAACACTCAACGTCTGCGATTGCTATGGTGATGTACAAAACTAGCACCCAGGGAAAATCTAGGGTCAGAGGATCCATTTTCCCCCATCCCCCAAAAGTTTTGAAGATCCAGTGAGAAATGTTTTGTCATGCTGATTTGCCTCTAACAGGATATTGGTCTATGGGGTGAGGTGTTGTTGTTGTTTTTTTTTTGTGCTAGTGACTGATGACTACTAGTAGTATTCACTTGTAAAAACATTTTCCTTTAAGACATCATTGTCAACACTAAAGTGACTTGCAGGTACAACTGATTATGGTGCTCTTCTTCAAGTGACTGTTTTTATTTTATTTTATTTTATTTTTTATTTTTTATTTTTTTTATTTATTTATTTATTTATTTATTTTTTTTGGGGGGGGGGGATCAAAAGCTATGCCTGGCTCTTGTAGCGGCAGTTGCCCGCAGAAGAAATGATTCCTCATGTAATCAATAGTGTGAAACATGTGACTAACTAATCAGAAAACATGGAGTACAACTGAATCATGACAGAGCAATGAATAATTGCATGCCAATGATATCATCTTATATTATATGTATATAATATATAATATATAAGATATGGGTAATGAATATAGAGCCTATAGATGTGTTCATGGTTATTCTAATGTGACCCAAATGGCACTCCTTCATTTTGAACAGAAAATGCCAAAACAAGATTTCTTCTGAACTGGACATTTGCATGACAGAGATTCTCTCTCACTGATAAGGAACAAAACAGTTTTTCATTCACTTACACGAACTGTATTGATATGAAATAAGGCATATCTTGTACAGGTTTCCAGGCTAGGAAAAAAAAATCTGACATTTATTTTCCAAGAAATAATGACTGGAGAATCTGACAACAAAGAGTTTTGAAATCAAGTCAAAGATGTATGGGCCAACAATTATTTTGCTCACATTAATTACAGTTTTGAATGACATATTTGACCACTAAAACTTAATGACAATACACTGTAGATGTAAATTCACTAATACAAAAAAAGGAACAAGAAAGAACATTGTATATCTATTGTTGTGTGAAAATGATTTGCTTCAGAATGGTCTCATATTCAAGTAATGTGCAGTTTAATGCTTCCAGATTAGCGTCCCTGGTCAGTGACGGAGCATTAATCTGCACATTACTTGAATATGAGACCGTTCTGAAGCAAATCATTTTCACACAACAATAGATATACAATGAACTCTTGAATGAATCCCATAAGGATTGGAACAATCATCTCCCAGCATTTCCACTGATTCCCACTGATCAGTTACTAGCCTTCCCCTTTAAATATTTCATCTCTTTGTAAGGCAACATAGAGAAACTTTAAAGGTAAAATACAAAAGAAGCACTTCAAATTCCCACTAGTACATTGTATGTGACTCAAGCTAACATTTGGTTTCAGAAACATGTCAAAATTGTGGACGAAGCCTGTGGGTTTAGCAGAGAGAATTTACTGTGTTTGCTGAAGTTTTTTTTTAAATTTGCATTGACTGCGTGATGGTCGAACATAAAGTTAAAGTCTGATTCAGTCATTTAAAATTTCATTTCGACATACTGTTTAAATGTGTCTTTGCAACTAAAGTTTTTACTGGAAGTCACAATGACCCTATTTCTTGTCTAAACTCTTCATGATAGCTTGCCAATGTGGGCCAGCTCACCTGCTTGCAATGTAGATAATACAGCGAAATTATTCAGGCATATATAGATATAGTCAAAATCTTAACCACTAAAAGCAAATGCAACAAGATTAAATTTTGTACTTTTGGGGGGAAACAAATGTAGACAAAAGTACTAAATACAGGGTAGCTTGTTCAATACAGCAAAGGTCTCTTTCTGAGAAAATAAAGCATGTTTATGGCTATTCTGTAGTATGCATGATAAGCACTTTGACAGAGTTCTGCGGGGAGGATAAATCATACTTTAATGACTGTCTCTATGGGGAAAACCCCCTTTCTGCCTGAAATCTGGCTTTTCTAGATCAGGGGAGGCAAAATGAAAATTACAATATGCTGAAGGTCAGAGGTGAAACAGACACACCTCTCAGAGTCAAGGTAGTGTCAGCTATCATCAGAAAGCTATCAACATGTGCTCTCCCCACCCCTTACTCACTGCCCCTCCCTCTTCCCATTCATACACTTTTCTCACATGGTAATAAAACTCTGACCGCTTTTCAATTCACTTTCACCCTTGACATTCTAAACTACAATGTTTGAAGAGGAAGTCACATTTGACTAAACATGAAAGTAACTTCAAATGGTTCACCTTGAAAGTGAAGTTACTAGTACTTAGTCAAATGATGATGACATGTTACCATTCGGGCCTAGGGCAATAACCCTCAGGCAATTACTCAGGACCCTTCCCCTGGCCTAATCCTGGCCTAATGCTAGTCCTAATCCTGAACCTGATCCAAATGTTAACTCAAACACTAACCCTAAATCTAACCCTAACCCTAATCTTTACTCTAACCTTACCATAAACCAGTAATTAGCAGGGGGGGGGGGGGATTTTCCTTGGCAGTAATTGCCCTGATACCATTGTATAAAGATTTTCTCTTTAATAGTGCAATGGACACATCACACCTAGTTTAGAAATGGATTAGTATGCAATGTTACTTTGATAGTACCAAACAACAACAACTAGCATCAAGAGATTGATATTAAGTGCCATTCTACCCACCCTGCCATTTTGAACTTCATGCTGATTTTAATTTGAATAAAAATCTACCAATCAATCAATCAAGCAATCAATAAATGAACAGAGACAAAGTAAAATCAGATGTCATATTGTAATAATACAAAACCAGCATCAAGTAATACTTTTACGGTGCAATAAGATTTCTTTTTCAACTTGACTTTGATAAACTCATATACATATATATATATATATATATATATATATACACTTTGATAAATTCATATAAACAAAATAAAAGAAAATGTATTGGATTCACACTATTCATTAGTGGTTTTAACATAAATTGGCATTGCATCTTAACTCTCCTCTAATGGCACCATTATACTACTGAAATTGTACACCCGCAGAATAGCAATGAAAATGCCAGACTTGATATGTCGCAAACAAAAAGTTTCAAGGAAGATGTCACTGACGCCTTAGCAGAGTTGAAACAGGAAATAGCTCGGCAGAAAATATGAAATTTCTGACGTCAGCTAAACTACTGCACAATTTACATTCTAAGAAAGGTTGCATTGCATTGTACCATGCACCAAGGATTTTCTTTCCCTATTATTATTTTTTTCCCAATCCATGCAATCCAATATGTACCTATCCAACATGAACTGTGTCCACACAATAGTGAGTGTGTCTAGCTTGGTTGGTTTTGAAGGGCGTGTCAGAGAATGAAACACACAGTAATATTTGTAATGCCTTATTCACCACTCAGTGGTACCATTTGGTGCAAGCGTATGACCTGAATGGGCCAGCAAACAAAGCAAGGCATTATTTGCAAAGCCAGTTACGTGTAATACTGCAGCCCCTTTCCCTTACTTCCTGGTATTGTAACTGTATTCTGTGAATGCCTCAATATTGTTGTATACAGCCTGTGTCCATTCTAGCCTGTACTCAATTTGTTAAATCTTTACTGGTGGAACCACTTGATATCATGGCATCCTCATCTCTACAGAAAATGTGATGCAGAATCATTTTTAAATCCAATATCAAAGTTTAACCAAAGATGGTATTTCACATAGGAATCATGTGCACTGATTTCTGACTGGCTGCATTTGTGTATTGAGAGGGAAAAAAATTGTAAGAATGCTGGGCATTTCACTCTTTTCTTGTGTTTACACTTTGTATATAATAGTTTTCTTTTTTTTTTTCTTCAATTAATTTTTCTTCAATTAAGTTGAAAATATGTTATGGCAATAGATGGACATTAATAATTTATTCAGCTCAAAAGATGTTTCTACAACTAAGGGTAAACTTATGTTTGAGTCTCAAACTGTATCCAAGACTAAAGAGATACTGATGTAAATATGACAAAGTGGGTTTCGTCACTGTGTACAGAAAGAAAATTTTAAAGATCACACTTTAGAATGAATTGGTATGCAGTGTTCTAAAAAAAACCCCACACACACACATATGTGTAGACTTAACGAATTAAGATTGGTCTTTGTTCATCTGAAACATATTTTGTTATTCTCTATGACATTAAAGCCATGTCTATGGGGCAGAACTGCAGTCAACCCTTGACATTTACTCGCTGGCAGGCTCAGGCAGGATGCATGAAAAATTCATGTCAAGGTGCGCTCTAGTTGCAACATCCTGAAGCCTGAGCAGTTCCTAAGATACAATGTCACACATCACGATGTTTGGGTAAACCATCTTCACTCTGTGGTCAGAGGCTAAATTTGAACATCCAATAATTTCAAACATAAAGAGAACTGAAACCATCTCTGAAGGGTAGTGTGAGGAAGAAGAAAAAGAAGAAAAAAAAAGGCAAACTCGGAAATCAGCATTTGGCTTCCCCACGCCATCTCCGCTCAACTACAAAAATTTTCATTAGATTTGTAATTCAGATCATCTCATATCCTTATGCGGAGCAATAAGACATTATGTCACGAGCATCTGACAGAACAACATATGGATGTTCTATGACTGTGTGCATGCTTCCATAATAAACAAATACCTATAGATGATGCCCGCTTAGCATTACAATAAACATTACAAGAAATCTATATATTTACATGAGAAAACCAATTACAAAAGTGGGGAAAAATCATAGGATGTGGTCAAAGGAGCCTCATCAGAAAACACAATTTCTAACAAAGGAAAAATCACAGAAAAATCTGCAAATACATCTACACATCATCACTTTAGCAGCATAACTCCTTGGTGTCATCAATCAATGTATAAGTAGACTCAGTACTTACAGTTTTTAGAAGGCAAATATTTTCCCTCAGAGCTCCGATGCACCCAAATGTGGCCATTATGAGGATGACTGCCCCGATTATGGTGAACCAGAGAACTGGGTCCACATACCATGATGTGCTTAGCTCATCCAAGTTGCTAAAGAAATCCTGGTGGCAGAAACACAATCCAAAGACTTGTAAGCACGTATAGAAGGTTTGAAGGCAATCGCTGACTGCGCTCTGATAAAAAGTCTAGACGTTTAGCCCCCACATCCTTGTCAAATATTTCATCGGAACAGTTCATATTAGATGAGAATTCTTTTCTAAAACAAATTTAACACAATGAAAATCAAAAATTATAAATCATATAACAGGTAAGATATAATCAATATATAAGTATGCATTTTCTACTAAATATTGTATCACAATTTCAGAGGAATAGCTCAGATATGGCCCGTATTATCAATTCATATTTCAAGATTCTTTAACGTAATTATCACTTCTAGTGTCTTCTTCAAAATGTTTTTTTCAATTTCACTGAATATTTGAAACACTCGGTAGGTTTCATGAACCTAGTGTATCATTCTCGTATACATTTATTACTTGTAAGGCATCATCTAACTGACAGCAGTACCCCTTTTATAAAACATCACTGACCCGACATTTATGTCTGAAAATAAAGACATACCAGTCCCTACGAGCTATGTTCCATCCAATTCCTAACACTCCCCATCATTTTAGTTGAACATTATTGCACAGCTGCCATCAAGCACTAGTGAAGTTCTCAATATGTTAATCTCAAATTCCACTCTCACATACTTAAGATGAGGGATGAACAATAACGAGACCATTAATCAAACATGTGCTGAAATACGAAACCAAGATCGCATGCAGCAGTATTCCATTTATCACTCCTGGCACTGACTTTGAAGTGGCATATGGCCATGCTAATGTATCACATGTCCTCCTAAATTTCAATCAACATTATGGGGCAAAACACATCTGTACGCACTTCACCATAGTTTTCTGTTGAACATTTAGTTGAGAAGAATCGTGTGGTTTTGAAGATCTTAGTTTACAAGGGGCTAAATGAACTTCAGTCTTGTGACAAGCACACATCAGGTTAATAGGCAATGCCGCACTCAGATCATCTCATGCAAAAACACAGAAACTGAAACAAATAAACAACTTTAAAGTACCAGCTTCATGTATTACCTACAGGTACCTCATCAGTGCACACGATTCTATATCAACAGAGCACTTTCTTCATGAAGACAAAGTGAAAATTGCCAAGGGTATCTTGCAATGCCAACTTACTCTATCAAGCCACGCCCAGATTCCAATTCCTATAAGTCCCCCACCAGCCAGCTGTAAGATAAAAGGAATAAGAAAAATTATTAGTATAAAACAAAAAACTGCATCTAAATATTTGCATGCTCTTTTATCATATATATTCAATTTAATCCATTTTGATTTTCTTCTTTCACAGAACATAATGTAAGAAAATTACAGATGATCTTGAGTACACATTAATTGGCTGTATGTTGAAATTAGAGGCAAATATCAATTTAAAGTAATTGAAAGCATGTACACAAAGTTTCAAACCAAATTTGTTACATTGATCCATGCTCTGAGGGAAAATAAGAATGCCTCACATGGTAATTTCAAAAAATCTGTCTTTCTTTCCCACTCAGACTTGCCTGACCTAGCATCAAATAATGTGTACACAATCTACACTCATCCTGTAGAAAGGCACATGTCTTCAGCAGCTTCCTGTATTTCATGAGTTTCTTGGGCCCCAATCACTTAATGTTCCAGATGGCTGAATGTTTGGACCTTGAACTTGATGCCGCTAGATTGGAAGTGCTTACGCCTTACGGATGGTATGACGATCTGAGACAAGGGTCACACCAAGGTAACTTTAAAGACTCCCTGACTTCCCATTCAATGTGGGCTTCTGCCTATGTGATCGAGTCTGGAAATCGCGTGGGCTTCTGCCTATGTGATCGAGCCTGGAAATCACAAATCTTAGAATTGCTGCATTAAAGTATTTTTATCATCAATTCCTAATCATAAATTTTTTACTTCAATTATTTTGTTCCTGCATCCAAATATCTCTACCCTAGAAAACATTTTTTCTTTTTGAGGTTTTGTCAAAAATGAAGTCAGCCAAAATGGGCAACACAATGCCAAATGATATGCACTGATACCAACTATTACACAAAGCAAAAATCAACATGCAAAAACAGTACCAGTATAGTCATTGCTTGATGGAAAATGTTCCATGACTGAGTCTGTGGCAAAGAGAAGTTTGGAATTGCATTGCATAAAACCTATTTTGCCATTTTGAGTTGGAGCACCGAGTTATGGCAAGATGCATTTTATCGTCCATTAGATATTGTAATTCTTATTTCAGCTGACTTTATTGCTGACGACACCACGAAAGGCACGAAAGATGTCCTACAGATGGAGCTAAGTGGGCAAAGTAGAAATGTATAGAAAATGGAATGATTGAAAAAAAGGTGATATGTATTCAAACCAAACAATTCTTGAACTTGTGATGTGAAGACCTAATCATATCAGCAGAGAAGTCATTGTGGAATGGGATATCATGGGAGCAGAACTAATGTTGGTCGACCTTTAAGATGATCATCCAACATGTCTACTTTAAATTCATTTTCAGCAACAGGTGGGTCTAGACAATAGCAACAGACATCCCCTGAATGCCACAGGTGGAGCACAAAGGGAAACCATTTGGAAATGGAGAGACGAGCCAGCGAAACTTAACAATGCTGTAAAACAATAGGTTAAAAAAAGTAAGAAAGAACAAAGAGAGATAGAAATAACAATAGGTACCTATTTCAACATATCTGTGTAGTTTGCTTTCAATGTTAGGGATGTGTGCAAGGACAGAACTTGGATATTTGACATGATAGGTGGGGTATATGAGGACCAATGGTGGTGTCAATAGGAAACACTCCTATCCCTGTTGATTAAAGACGGTGAACTGAGGTAATTTTGACAGGGGTTTATCAAATGGGATGTACAAGAGCCAGTGGTACCACCAATGGGAACCTCTCATCCCCGTTGATCAGTGAAGGGGGTCTTTAGATTAGGATAACAAGGGTTTTGCAGACATGCTACATGAGATCTACATTTATGACGACCAGTGGTGGAGCTAATGGGAACCTCTCATCCTTTTTGATAAGTGAGAGGAGACTGAAATCGGGAGGGCAATTCACGAAGCATTTTGTCATATATACTTTTTTTTCAGACAAACTGTTATAAGCTGTACAGAAATCCTTGCATCTGATTGGCTGGGAGCAAATACGTCAGAAAAAATATCCGACAAAACACTTCTTGAAAGGCCCTCAGTTCAAATGGGATCCACATTGATGTATAAGAGCTAGCGGTTGCAGAAGAGTGACCACTCCTTTGCGGTTTATCAGTGAGAAGAGATCAAGATCAGTGGTACTTACAGGAGCTTTCAATTAAAAGCTAGAGGGGAATACATGTATGGTTACTGCATTCATTTTACTTCGCTTGTATGAAGCATTTTGAAAATGAAGTGGCTGTCCACTTAACTGTGAGTGTGAGAAAGTGCTCACAGAAACTGAAATCTCCTTCACAACTGTGTGGGGACTGAGAAAAGTTTTGTATACTTTACAGCTCCATCATAATCATGAGGAAGTTGAATATCACTGACAATGGGGACTGTGTGTATATATTGAATCGATTGCATAGAGACTGATGGTACTTTCATACAACACAATTTAGTCACTTGTTTTCAAACGAAAGTCTTTAAAGTGGTGGAAGATAAAAGGAAACACCTTGATATGCCAGTGTTCAATCTGAGTAGTCTGACCAATATTTTGACGTGGTGGTCTGGGGCTTTCTTTTTAAACAGCGTTTGGTAAAACACACACACTCGTGCACACACACACTTGCACACACACACACACACACAAACACACAAGTAGTGAAACCTTTGCTGTATCAGACAGGTGATGAAAATTGATTGCAAATGTGTGGAGCTGTATGAAGGCAAAATAACTATTGCTAACCAGCAACTCAGAATATAAATCCTAGTCAAGTGACAGCGATGTGATGGGAACTCCTCACTTAATTGTATGTATAGAAAAACAAATCATACTATCTTTTATTTCAGGGAATGGAAGCTTTGTTTGTTTGTTTGATTTGGTATGTTTGTTTGGGTTTTTTTTTTTCGTTTCTGTCGCTGCTTTCAATAAAACAGCTTTTTCTTTGGGGTAGACTATATCCAGGTAACAAATCACTATTAGTATTCAGAAAGTTTGAGCACAGTGGAAAGTGATACCTGCAAAAATGAAATATGATTAAATCTGTCACCTTGTTTCATTTCCTCAAGAAGAGTAGAGTACAAGTAGGTACAGCTGTATACTTTAAAGGAGCTTAAGAACTGTAGAAACCCTTGAGGAGCATGTTCTGAATGTAAGATGACTTTTAAAGGGGAAATCCAGTCCAAAAATAAGTTAAGCTGAGGAAAATCTTATGAGTTCAATGGTAAAAATTTGACTGAAGTCGGATGAGAAATAAGGAAGTTGTGAAATTTTGAAGATTTGCTGATTTCTGCAAAACAGTTCTTGTACAGTGGATATGAATATGCAAATGAGTGAGCTGACCATGTCATAACCTCACAATTTTCCACTGATCGTATACAAAAAATGATGAAAATTCAACGTTTCTGTCATTGAAGTCTGAAATATGATGTTATTCGTGGTTGAAGAACTTCAGAATACTGATCAGTTTCACAGGATTTGAACCTCAGGCATAATTGTGTTTGAATCAAAAACCAGAAATTTCAAAATTTTATGTACAAACTATATGGCAAGTTGTGAGGGGATAACATGCTCACTTCGCCATTTGCATATTCATATTGACCATTCAAGAACTGCTTCCTCAAAAATTAGTGAAACTTCAAAATGTCATAACTTCCTTATTGTTAATCCGATTTCGATCAAAACTTAACTGTTGAACTAGTAATATTCTATTCTTTCTTTATCAGACTAACTTATATTTGGACTGGATTTTCCCTTTAATGGAATCAGGATCTACACAGATGGGAGTCTACACAAATCTGTACACATGTACAGTCTATCTCTGTGGTTCACTCAATCCTTCAAGATACCTGAACATAGAATTTGATCGATTCAAAACTAACATGTACATTTGCCTTGAGTATTCAGTGGTAAAGAATGCTGTACTACAACTTCACTTTGCAATAATAAAAAGTGAATGAAGAGCAAAATGAACAAATAAATGGATACAAACATGACGCGTTTGGCTCATACGTGAACCAACCATCCACACAAAATGGCAAGTCCATAATGGATGAACATCACAGGAAAAGACAAGGATGGTGTAATTATTCTGTTTTGTGTATGGATAATGTTTGTGCCTGTGATGTCATCACACATATTGTGCACTTTCACCTTGTGGAATTGAAATGCACTGTTAAACAAATTTCTGGTTCGGCAAATCACTATTATTCATCAACCAGCTTGAAGGCAATGCTTAACGTTCCCTTTGTAAGACCACCTCATCGGCCATGAAATTTCACTGGTGAGTCACTTTTTCTATATGCTGGTCACACAAACACACACACACACACACACACACACACACACACACACACATGTATGCATAATACACAGACCTTGTGCTTGGCTATATTTACACAACACTTCAAAAAAACTCTAAATGGCTAAGAGGTACTTCACTGGAGAAACTGTTGAGAGTGGCCACCACAAATGGGCAGAAATACCCTTATCTCACAAATTTGCATGATGTGCATCATGGACTTAAAGTTGAGATAATGGCAAATTTAACAATATTGCCCAAATTGACAGCCCTGCAACTAGAATTGGGATATCAAGCCAGTATTCACTGACCATTTCACTTGTACCACCTCTAAGTCAAATCATCTATGCACTACACAATCCATTATTACACTGACCATTAGGCCAAAAAAAAAATTGTTGCATTGGCGTAACCCGCCCGACCCTAAAAATTCCGCCGACCCCATGTTTTTTAATTATTTTTTTTTGCTATCGATATCAAATATCTTGTTGATTGCGATCGCGATCGCACAAACCCGGAAGTGGAAACGGCTCTGGGGATATCGGATGTACGAGGGAGAGATCTAGCGCCTCGCATAAGCCTTCCTTGATCAGTACGTCATCTGTTTCCAACACGGACACGTACTCTAACAAGATTTATTCAGTGTATACGTAGCATTCAGATTGCGATGTATTGTGCACAGTTGCAGTTTTGCCATAGGTTTCTTGTGTGGAGAACTTACACGAATCTGTATATGTGGGACTGTAATAGAGATCGCCGTGTGCGATGAAAAGATCGTACATATGGGTCAATTTGCATCTATCTTATCTAAGTCAAAATAGTAAAATATGAAGTGAAAACATTCAGGATAGGGATTTCAACATCTTTAAATTCTGTGAAGGGGTATAATTCCAGTAATATCGGCCTCATAAATGATTTGTAGAATAGATGAACACAGCACATTCGGTGCAGCAGTTGTAACTCACTAACTGTTTACTGAGCTGAGCACCAGTTTTACATGTAAAATGCAGGTAGCAAAAAAAAAAAAAAAAAAAAAAATCCGCCCGACCGACCCTATTTGAAAATCTCATGTTACGCCAATGCAACAATTTTTTTTTTTTGGCCTTAGTAAAACACATGCTGTATTTGTATGATACATATTACTGTATTTAAGCTGTTATTTTCGCAAAGGTTATAATTAATCAACAAATTTTGCAAATCACTGTTGGACCACGAAATTGACAACATGCAAAAATGTTGTCATACACTAGGGTATTAGTCCACTTTACCGGTTCAATAGCATCAGTATCAAATCGTGAAAACAACATCTTGTGTAAATGTCTGGAACTTCCCCATTTGCGAAAATATCGATGCGCAAAAATAACAGCTTACACAGTATATTTCACGGTACAATTGTACATGTGTCTGCAACTACCATCCATCAACATACATTCTTCATTGCAGTTGATATCAAGCAACAAGTGAGTCACTCTCGGTACTATGGAGAGTGCATTTCAAAGCATGCAGAATGTGCACTGGATGCAGGACTTGCCCCACAGCCTGTGGAGGGTCACAACACAATGTCGATCACACACTCACTTCTCACATAATCTATGAACAGGACGACTATCAATGTGCGTCAGCATGCTTCCATTTGCATTACCAGGAAACCAGGCTGCCTGAAAAATATATCACAAAATGGAGCGGTAGATTGCTTGTCGGAATTTGACAAATGAAAAAAAAAAAAAACGATAATGATTTATAATTGTGTGAATCATCGCAGAACGGATTTATATCATTACCTGGTAAATTGTGAAATAATTAGCAGACAGAGCTTTGTTCAATGGGTTCCTTTAAATCAAGCAATTTAGATGTTTTAATTATCTGGTCACATCTAGGCTATTTTTTTCAGAAGATGGCAGACTGTGAATGATTGCCTTGAAAGCATACATTGTATCTAAACAGAACATGTTGAGTAAAGTAGTAAAGTAGCACTATACCAGTGCATACACTTCTGTTGATAGCATTGATTAGAGAAATGGTCTACAATTGTATGCCATTCAATACGTACCAGGCACAATCAAGCATAGTAATTAGCATAATTAATTTCTGCAGAATTAGATGACTCACTAGGGATATTATACACATGTAGATAGTAAAATACAACAGCCATCTTTATACTCAGTGTCTGAAATTTCTTTGAATATTCTTGAATGGGGGAAAGGGTGAATGGAGGGGGTGAGGTGCTCTATATAGCATCTGACCTAATTACACATGTATGTACATGGGGGTGCACTGTGTCCATATTGATTGGCAACATTCTTCCCCAAGTGAACACTGCAATGCAATCATTAGCCAGCCACACAGGGCAATCTACTTAATACTACCAATCTCATCCTTCAGCACGATGAGATCACAAGTTACTTCTGTGTATCATCATCACGTTCTCTTTTTTCCACACACACTCTCTCTCTCCCCCCCTCGATATAATGATATCTGCAATGTATCTATTTGACCTTTCCCCACCTACCTCATTGTAAATTACTATCTATGTAGCTATGTGTTACCTTCTCTCTGCACATTTATACACATGTACTATACCATATGAATAGCACATTTGATTCAATGTACACATTATCTCGGCATTCCTTATTTCATTTATACTTACACATAATGAAAATTTAATATTATTTCTTTTTCTCCCACTTTCTCTCTTCCTCTCCCTCCCCCCCCCCCCCCATTCCCTTCTCTGTCTGTCATCCCCATATTTTTCATCTTCTATGAGTGCCAACATACATTTCATTTTTTTTCTCTATCTTTATCTGTTTCTTAAAACATTCTCTCTGTGTATTTACAGGTATACAATACATAATATATTGCCTTCACTTGTAACGTACAAACTTCCGATCCCCAGCAAATTACTTTCCATCATGAGCAGATGAAGTGGATTCCGACTGCATAGAGGCTATGATACCATACATCTCAATTACTGTGCTGGGTGAATCACACTGCTGCATTGTCCTGTTGCCGTGTCCACACCCGGCTCTGATGATGGGGAAGGCCGTACAGACTGCACTGTCCAGCACTGATTTTCTACAGCTGGCCCATTCTCATGATTACACGAAGCCCCTTGATCGTATCACAGTGGCACATGCTATGTACAGTAGGTACCTACCCTGTGTACGGTAGTTTGGCCACTACTACTATGCACACCCATAATGTCCTTTTGCCCAAAAAGTGATTGCCTGTTTAATTCTTTCAGTTGTTTTTTGCAGAAGTAGATTGCAAATTAAAGCAAGTTTCCCCCATGTGTATGTGTGTGTGTGTGTGCGTGGTCTATTCAGTAATATGATGGATGTATTGTACTGTATTAAAGGTATTGCTAAAGAGCTAAGATAAGAGCAAATTATAATATGGGAACATTTCCCCAAGCAGAACATCTCATTTTCTTAGTGGCTCACCAGTCTGCCTGTAATACATGCATTCTGGGTCTCATGGACAACACACAATCATATCAGTAATCATATCAGTAAATGTAAGGTGTTAAAGATACTTTGTACCATACTTAAAATTCAATTTGCTTTGTGTTTAAATTTAAACTAATTTACATTTTAGATAGAGACAAGAACATTAACATTTAACGACGATAATGAATGCAGATGCTTTGTGTTATGTCTTGTTTTGTTTCTGTACTTTACATTTATAACACCCTGTTAATCTCTTCTACGAGTGGTATATACTAAAAGCAGATCAGTACATTGGAAAGCCAGACATTTACATTCTAGTAGTGGTAGGGTCAATATACCTTTTCTCGACTCCACCCTCTCTTCATGATTGAGCCACCTCAGCCGTCTGTCCAATGTTCAAGTTTCACTTTTGTCATTTGTCAATGCATTTATTGATCTGTTTTCAGTCCCTGTGCAAAATGAGACAGCCATATGCTGTTTAACATACTAACAATGCTCTGCAGAGGTGGGTAAGTAGAGTGTTGTTTCATTCGCTATACACAGGGGTGGATCCAAGAATTCCAGAAAGGGGGGGGGGGGGGGTGTGCGCAAAGTGAGGGAGCGTAGCAACTGAGCCCAAGCAAGCCAGAGGGCAGGGTGTGGGTAGGGAGATTTTTTAATATATTATGTTGGTCATCATCGTGCAATTTCATGTAGGGGTGGTGTGCGCTTGGTGCCCCCCCCCCCCAATCTGCCACTGTACATCGTGTACATAAATCTTGCATCTAGAATATTGTGAGGGCTATTGGATATAAAAGTCATTCAGGAAGGCAGATTTCCTCCAGCTAGGTGGTACAATAATAATAATAATAATAAACCATTTTTATAGAGCGCAAATTACATTCAAGTCTCTAAGCGCTTTTAGAAATGAGAAAAGACAGATTATACATGTGTAAGAACACACAATACAAAGTAGAAAATTACATATTTTTTATTATCAACTTAAAACATATCATTAAACAATTTACAGAACAATGGTTACTTTACAAACAAATGAGACTTCAACAAGGACTTGAACTGATCTAATGATGAACATTCTCTGATATCATTTGGGAGCTGATTCCAAAGTTGAGGTATTGAATATTGAAATGATCGTTGACCGTATGACTTAGTCGATACATTAACCGGTTTTCACAATTGTTTGGTGCTTGAACGAAGTTGTCTGGAAGGTTGATATTCTTGGAGGACCTGTTGCAAATAATGAGGAGCTAACTGATGTTGACATTTATATGCAATTACAAGTAACATATAAACTAACCTATCTTTGACTGGCAACCAGTGCAACATGTGTAATGTTGAAGATATAGTCATATGTGTGAGTTCGGGTAACCAACAATGAAAGTACATCCAGTGTTTTGCGAGGACTGCGGGACAATAGACCGGTCTAATACTCAATCAAGCCCAAATTCCTATTTTAAAAAAATGAAGAAGAAAGAAAAATACAATTTCAGATGCTAAAAAGTAAAGTGCTGGTACGTACATTTTGCAAACAGGTGTAGAGGTAGGTCAGTTTATAACAGTCACATAACCACTGAAACAGCATATGGACAATTTTTTTTTTATTTTTTTTATTTCTAACAGGTTGTCACAGTAGCAGTTAATGATAATTTGCATGCACTTGATTTCAATCAACTTTTTATTGATTATAAAAAATCTGTGTTGATTTTGACTTTGCTACATAGCAGTCTTGTAACTTGTCACTTTTGTAAGCTTGCAGAAAAGCCTGCAGCTGTCACGGTTATTATACACAACATGCTACATGTACTTCTGCATCTACTGCAAATAAAATAGTCAGCTCATCGTAGCGTAAATATGAACAACTGAATGACACATCTGCCTCAAAAATCAAAATAACAACATCACTGCCCAAGCTCAAGATATACAGTACAGGAGGAGTAGGTGGGGCATCATATGAGTATTGATATGATTGATGGCTGCATTGAGTTTCCACTTAAAACAACTCAATGTTGACACAATGCCCCATCACAAAACTCGTATATCATCTGACATCAGGGATCATGTGGGAGGAAGACTAACCTTAAGAAAACAAAAAAGATCTGCTCTTTGCAAACTAACCTAGCTTTCACACCTACCAATACTGCTTAATTTGAAACACAATTGTTATGAAGCATCACTAGAAATGTGTTTCAAATTATGATTAAGATACATACAGTGTACATGCAAAGTGTACACTGTACAAGACCTGTATTTCACAAATACTTCTACAGAGTATGTACAAGTTTACCACTTGAAGTATTTTTCAAATTGTTTCACTATACCTAACCACAAAATGAAGCATTAAAGCTGAAACTAAAAAAGTTGCAGATGAATGTATTTTTCTACGGGGTTGCTTCCAGACTTTCCTTCATGGCAGATTTACAATGGAACCCTGTGTGTCTGGTAAACAAAGTCTGGGCTAATTGAATTAAACCTCACTTCCAAGTATGATTTGAAGGAAGCCTGTACTGGCACAGACAGCTGAAACTCTCAAAAATGTAAAAACAACTTAAAGTCAATCATGTTAACACTCCTGGCTTTTTTTTCTTTCTTTCTCTCTCTCTCTCTCTCTTATTTATTTATTTATGTAATTTTTTTATCTATTTTTTTTTCGGGGGGGGGGGGGGGGGGGGGGGGTCTCACTCTATTTACCCAAATAACAACGTTTTGAATTCTGAGCCAACATAGATTATTAGAACAAAATTTTTGAACTTTCGACTCTCTGGACTACACATGTGTATGTTTCCCTACAACTTTCGAATACCTCAATTAAATCCAAGTTAGCAAGATTAAATTGTAAAGTAATTCATAAAATCAAAAGTGCACTCAAATAAATCATAATTAAATTCAAATTCAATTCAGAAGGGCCTGCCCCATGCACTGAACACAAGTACGGATCACCCACAAGCGTCATGCTACAGTATAGGCTGTACAGTGTATGCTAGCTACAATGTCTGATCGCAACATGTTGAAATGACAAAAATGTGTTGCTGGCAGTGACATTGCAGAAGAGCCCACTGGATCTTGTGAGGTTATACAAACTGAAAGTATGGAATGCTCTGTTTACCATTAGAAAGATTTATTGAAAACTTTGCCAACACTAAATGTAGCTTATTTCTGGACTGCACATGGTATGTGAGTTCATGTGTGTGTGAGTATACATGTATGAGCATACACATGGGGCAGCATTGTTGCTAACTCTTTGAGCATGCATCCTAAAATACAAATTATATAAAGTTTAGCATTGAAAACGTTCAACAGTCTGAAAGTAATTTGCATTAAACAACAAATTGTTTTTCAGTGGGTTAAAAGCATTATTCCCTGACAGTACTGGTATTGTCAATGATACAGACATATTGGATAGGTCCCTACTGGAAAAAAAAAAAAGTTGTCGCTATAATCATACAATACAATACAAAATAATGTATTTCTTGAAGTACACATGTACCAGTATTAAAACATCAGTGCTGATTGTGAACTACATGTGCACATACAACTTGTATACTATATTGTATTGTATATCATCATTTACAGGACATAACAATTGTGCAGGGTCTTTGTGAGTTTGTACCTTGTCCTGATAGAAAAAAAAACCAAAACAAACTAACTTAACTTAACAAGCAAAAACAGTGAAAGCCCTTGCTATTCAGAAGGTATAAAAAGTGGAAAACAACAACAACAACAAAAGATTGCAGGATGAAGGCATGCACATGGTGTAGAGAAATGCCATTTCCAGTATGCTTCACCAGTCAGGGATGAGCAATCAACCTTGACAAGATGGAAGTGACAGGAAACCTCCTGACAACAGAAATGGCTACATTGTATCATACAAATCAGTGGTGCAGTGTATCACAAATGTATACAACGGTACCAGAGTGTACATTGCAAAATGTGCATGTATAGTATTAGACAACAATGTATCACATGTTATTCTCTGTTAATAGTGTTATAACTGCACATTGCTATTGATGAAGCCTTAATTTACAGCAAGCTAATAATATGGATTTAAGTTAACATATTCGCAAAATCATATACTGGCTTTGGTACAGGTATCTTGCAAAATATCAAAACACCATACAGTACTTTGTATGTACATTGTATTTAGAAAATCCTGCAAACTGCATGCTGAATGTATTGACCGATTCGGGTTCGTTGAGGGCAGCAGACATTTTATGGCACTGGGCGCAGCCATGAGGTGTCTCAGCCGACCCCCCCCCCCCCCCCACCCCCCGGGCAACATGTTTATCGCGCACTTGTAACAAAGGTTCGCGCACTAAGCAAGCATTCGCGCACTCAGTACGAGACGCCCATTGGCTAAAGCAACCATGCATCAGTTTTTCATACTGCGCGCATGCTAATGTAGGGAGAGGGGTGGGGAGTGGGAAGGGGGTCGGCTGAGACACCACGTAATGGCGCTGCCCATGCCAAAAATACACATAGCGCGTCACAGAATCGGTCAACACATGTCAAATTTTCCGTCCTATTGGTCCTGATGAATAGGGACTACCATACATGTATGAGATATTCACGGTGAGACTGCAGTTAGTATGCATAATGTACCCTCATGAAGATGAACAGATGGTAATAGCATATGGTGTGGCACAGAATACTGTTCTACCAATGAGGTTCCAGAAATGGAGTCACAACAGTCTTATTCGCTTTGATCCCATGCTCGAAGCCGCCACTCAAAAATATTTGAAGTCTGTGTCAAACTGGATCTGCTGCTCAGATGTGAAGACAATTGACTCGTGTCTCATTGCATAATCACCAGCCACTTTCCAAGGAAGATATGTCTTTGTGATGGTAATTACTTTTCGCTATCCCTGTTGTCTACCGCCCATTGTTTTTAAGTAGGGCCTACTTACAAACAATGGGCGGTAGACAATGGTAAAGGTACGGAGGTGCGCGAATAGAAATTGCTCAAATATTGCTGAAATAGATATCAAAATTACTCGACTGTACGTGCCTGTTCGCTAAGCTGACATATCAATTTATAAAGAACTATACTTGAAGATGATACCATATTTGTATTTTCATTTTACGGAAATTAGGAGAAAAATGATAAAACTGGCTTTCCATGAGGGTAAAATTTCAAACACTTTCACAAAATACAGCTCAGATTTACACTTTTGCACATATTTTCAAACGGAATTGACTTTTGTTTTATATGCTTTATTATTAGGTGAAATTTCATTGCATTTGAGTTATATATAAACAAGCAGCATATACCCAATATTATGTTTTAACTGAATCTTCAGATTGCTCAGAAAGATGGCGGTTTCAAGCATCGAACATCAAAGGCACAAATGCACCTGTGGAATTCTTTTGTCCATCCATAGAAAACTGACAGCTGATTGAATAATTATAGTCAGTTGTAACTCCATCTCTCGAACCTCCTTGGTTCTACAGATGTGTTCCTACGCTGTATGTATAGCACAGTATAAGATGGAGTATACTGAATGGGCAATAGTTCTTCATATCAATAGTACAATGTAAGATCACTTTATTATCATCATATTTAAGTTTTTCCATAGCAGCACAAAGGAATAAATAATCAGTTGTGTGAGCACATTATTTGTTGCCATAGCAGCTTCAATATTAGTTCAGGCAAAAGGATCGAACAAAAATGAAATATCAACCAAAAAGAGGGTAGTCTGTGTATGGGTGGGGTTCTTTTTTGTCTGATCTAAAATGATGAATTATCTGATAGATCCCATGGAAATCACAACCTCAAACAGTACAGTCTGTGTTCACCAATAGCTTAGATAGGGTATAGAAAAAAACAGTTTCTGCTTTGTATGTATGTAGTGTATTTCCTGTCCAAGTTCTTTCACTAAATCAAACTAATGTCATATACTGTAGGTGTAACTGTGCTAGAATCATATGATGAAATCTTATTTGCTCGTCAAAACAAAAATAAAATTCATTATTGCCCTAATAATACTATGCCAACCCAATCTAATCAATTTGGCAAATTCCATGTACATGTAGTGTATTAGCACAAAGCACTCTTCAGTCATATTGGAATATCACCTTCATGATCTTGACAGGCTCTAGCTCAGCACACAAGGTGATCAATGTAAACACAATGTGTGCCTGCATCCTGCGTTAAGGACTTATTTATAGGATGTTCATTGCAGCTCTCTTCATAATCTTGAAGTACCCCAGTACACATTGTATTGTGTGTATAAGGCAATGAAGAGAGCGATAAACAAAGTGCAGAAATGACAGCTAAGCCACTTCAGGAAGTAGCACCTTTCCCTGACCCTGCACGCCACAGGGAAACTGGAGAGCCAAACATCCTCTCTTCAGATGCTAACAGGGGGCACATACTAATATAGTGTACCTAATCACAATTTCATGAAATTCACAATCTAGATGTTTTATGGTAGTACAATGTAAGTGCACATAGCAGGATCAATTTTGAAGAAAAAAAAAATCACAGTCTGCACCATTTCTTAATTCTAATCAATTTAAATTGACACAATCTCAATGTACAGTGTAATATAATATCCATTTCAAAACAACAGTTAAATGTTAAAGATACTGACTACTGATGACACCACACTGATGGACCTTGTCTTTGAGAAACTACAAGTTTCAACAAACAAAGCGGATATGGCCTGCAGCAGATGGGGTATGAAAATCAACCCCAGCAAATGCAAAGTCATGTCACAAGACAAACGTCACATATCCTTGAATGGAGTAAACATCGACAAAGTGGATAATTTTGTATTCTTGGGTAACAACATTCCTATATACAGTGGCAAATGATGTGAATCGTCGTACCAGATTAGCGGCCTGGGCATTTGGCAAACTGAAAAGCACCATATGGACGAACCAGATTATCTCCAGATCACTTACAGTGAGAATTTACAAAGCACTCATCCTTCCTATTGCCATCCACGGTGTGGAGTCGTGGACACTACGCCAAGCCGACCAGCGTCGATTAGACACCTTTGAAATGAGATGCCTACGAGTAATCCTTGGTGTGAGGCTCATTGACAAGATAAGGAATGAGGAAATTAGACAGAGGCTTCATCTCACCAACACCATCTGTGATGAAGTAACCAAAAGGAGATTGAAGTGGTTTGGGCATGTAATTCGTATGCCCTCACATATGATCCCATTCCAAGCCTTCAAGAATAACTTTCTTGGGAAAAGACCACCAGGACGCCCTCCTGCCCGCTAGAGAGACCAAATTGAAAGAGACTTGGGCATTCCCCTGAAAGAGGCTGAACATCAAAGGACAAGTTCACCTTCATAGATATGTGGGTTGAGTGAATGCAGCAATAGGCTTATTAGTAGAAAACATCAGCGAAAGATTGGGGAAAATCCGACTATCCGTTCAAAAGTTATGATTTTTTGAAGTTTCTGCTCGGTCATGGCTGGATGAAAAGACTACTGTAGCTTGTGATGTCACATGTGTACAACGATATAAAGAAAGAATAAAGGAAATTCAACATATTTCCATTTTTCCTGCATAACAAAAGAGCACTCGACTTCTCTCTTTCAGAAGGTAGGGGGAATAATATTACCCTTAACATACGTCAGTAACAAGTCGAAGGAATGTGCACTTTATTCAAAAAGTAAAGATTTGTGAAATTCTCTTTTTATTTTCGTTATATCGCTGTACGCATGTGACATCATACACTGTAGTAGTCTTCTCATCTAGCAGTGATTGGGCAGATACTTAAAAAATTCATAACTTTTGAATAGATTCTCCGATTTTCCTCAAACTTTCACTGATCATGTTTCTACTAACATTGCTGCATTCTCTCAATCCTTATGTATATGAAGGTACAATGTAGACTTGTCCTTGAAGCCCAGGGAAGACCAAACTGGAGAAGGATCACTCATATTATGTAGGAGAGCAAAAGGACACACTGTCCTATGCAATTAAGTCAAGTCAAGTCAAGAAGTTTGTCACTTGTCAATTCATCTCATACATGTAAGGAAGTACAATTTTTTTATATCACATACTTAACTGTAGTCAGGTACAATTGTATGAAAGACGAAAAATTACTGAGGAAACAGAAATGTATCTCGAGTTCATTTATATTGCTTTGGGGTACAGCTGAACGAATGCAGCCTCTTCAATTTGAATCTAGTTCCAAGTGGCATCAAAGGACTACTGTATACACCGAATATTTCGCAAGGTTTTATCTCCGTGAATTTTGCGAGTCGGGTGCTATTCGCAAAATTAAAGACACATGAATAATAATGACTCTGATCCCAATATGAATGTGACGCCCATGCATATATTTCTCCTTTCAGTACAGAACTCCACGATCGCGAATTTAACCACTTGAGAAATCGTCGGGAAGTCCCGATTCGCAAAAATTTACACTCGCTACATATTAAAGCCGTATACAGTACCTACAATGTAAGCATATTCTTCTTCTCCTTCTCTTCAGTTCTGTTCCTCCTCATCCTTCTCATTTTTTTTATTCACTCTTCTTTTAGTCCCTCTTCTTCCGTACCTGTGCACAACCTCCTCAGTTTACACCAACTATATTTGACACCCTTTCTACTATCTATTTATTAGTAAACTATTTCCTTCCAGATGCAAAATATTTTCTTCTTCATCATAATACTTTCTTGTCCAAAAAATATCTATGAAATGGCTTCTTTTGGATTGAACTGCCAATTTAAAATCCAAGATATTTCATGCAGATGGATTGTATACTTTGACATACGGTACTACTTGATTTAATACTAGGTACATTGTATGTCTCAGGGGGCCAGACTACATTGTATTCTGCAAATCTGTGCAGGCTCTTCGCAAACACTACTGTACATACATGTACGAAAGAGCTAGACTTGGCTCTAAAAATGATACCTCAATATACATGTATATATACACGTGTAGTAAATAAAATGGCGTCATGACACATCATGGCATGAATTGTATGATTGTGTTTATACTCATAGAATTCCATCAAGTTTCAAACTATACAATCTTTCTTTTTTTTTTCTGGAAGGCAGGTTATAGTGTAAACTGCATAACAATTATGTATAAAGCAAGCCGCCCATAATTCGACTGTAACGTCATCTAAAATTTGACTGCACGCTACATGTAAAACCTGTGCCTTTTGCATGCGGTCGAATTTTGGCACGGGAGGTCGAACCTTGGACAATTTGCTTTAATGCAGAATGTATGCATACCTCAAAGAATCACAGTACAATTTGTCTCAGTCATACAGCATATTACAAGGATCTGAAATCTTGTCTACAACTTCTGGAGAACATCTTTAAAATTTCAAAACTTCACAGGTCACGGAAACAAATGAGATCTCACTTGAGAAGAAAAAAAAAAAGGTTTGTTTTAAGGGGTCTCAGACAGAGATCAATCTTAATTGTTTGAAACATATTCAATGCCAGCCCAGAGTACCGAGCAATCATGGAAGATATTTTCTTCACATTCCACCTTCACTTGTGATAGAAGACTGAGTTGTTCAGCTTGGGCAAGGGTTTATTTAAATGTCAGATCCATCGGTGTCATATGACTTTAAAACTGTCCCACTCTGAGAAGAAAATTTATCCCAAGAAGACACACACTGGACTTTTTTGTTCAACAAGGGCAGGTATGAGTTGTGTCCATCAAGTTTGCTGTTAGTGTTAGTGTTACAAAGTTTAGACCTCTTACTGAATAAGCTGAACGAACATTATTTTCGCGAGGGCTTAATTTTGGCAAATTTCGCGAATCACAGTTGGATTGCAAATATCAGTTCGGGAAACCCACTCACAAGGGGGGCCCCTCCTTTTAAGTAACCCGTCCCCCTTATAAGTAACCCCGTCCCCCTTATAAGTAACCCCCGGGGCACCCCTTATAAGGAGTCTCCACGCTTTTTTGCAATGCAACGCGAAAATGAAAGGACTGCGGCAATTCGCTTGATTATGTCCATAAAGCTTCACAAGTTTCCTAGTTACTCACGAAATTTGAGCAAAATCGGTTTGAGGCATCATATCTAAAATCATGGATTTAAATGCGATGTCAAACGACCCATGCGAATGCTGAAATGCGAGCGATTACTGGCGCGAGTGTCGCCAGGCGCGGCGGCGCGGCAATGCTTGAGTGCAGACGTGGCGACTGAGTACATGTACACAGTCGCCACGTCTGCACTCAGGCATTTGCCGCGCCGCCGCGCCTGGCGACACTCACGCCAGTAATCGCTCGCATTTCAGCATTCGCATGGGTCGTTTGACATCGCATTTAAATCCATGATTTTAGATATGATGCCTCAAACCGATTTTGCTCAAATTTCGTGAGTAACTAGGAAACTTGTGAAGCTTTATGGACATAATCAAGCGAATTGCCGCAGTCCTTTCATTTTCGCGTTGCATTGCAAAAAAGCGTGGAGACTCCTTATAAGGGGTGCCCCGGGGGTTACTTATAAGGGGGACGGGGTTACTTATAAGGGGGACGGGTTACTTATAAGGAGGGGCCCCCCTTGTGAGTGGGTTTCCCGAACTGATATAACACGCTAAAATGTCACCATGCACTACTATGTAATAATAGAGCATTAATGTAAGCATCGGCGCTGATTCGCGAAAATGTGTATGACCTCGTTTGATATTCGAGAAAATATCTGTACGCGAAAATGACAGCGTATAGAAGCCTACAGTATCTAAGATGTGCCGCTACAACCTATGTACATCTGGCCGAATTTACCGTGTGAGCCTTGTGAGTGAGCTGAGTGACTCATTACAGTAGAAGTGGAGCAGAACTGAAAGTAATCTCATAAATACTTAAGAATTCACTTTTATTAACTGTTACACGTAACGTTACAGTTACACTGTGACTGTTTAATTTACTCACCCAAAATACAAAGTTGGCAAAAAACAAGCAGTACTTCGTGCAGAGACTTATTTCGGATGGGGCACTATTTGCCCGTTGCATTTTTGGTCTTGCTTGCTGTTGGGGAGGAGGCGCCTGTGAGTGTGATTTGTTACCCCTCTTGTTCTTGGGTCGACCCCTATTCTGCTGCTGTTGCGGTACACCCGACGTCGGTCTCTGCACCGACGAGGTCGGAGTGATAGGTGGGGCCGAGGCCGCTGGCTGTGGAGGCGGTGCGCCGTAGCCTGCTGCTGCATGAGGCCCCGGGTAATCGTCGTAGTACATCGGGCCGGCGGAGGGAACGTAGGCATGGGACTGAGGCGGTGGATTTGTACTATAAGGAGGTGGATTTCCGTAGTAATCAGCCATGATGCACGATGCTGAATTCACATGGAGTCAACCGAAGACACTGACGTAATATTACACTTTGATAAGACGGAGGATATACATGCACGAGTGACGGTATTTCCTTCTGAAATTTCAGATAAAGATCTTCATCATGTTTTCCAGCGGCTCACTCAGCTCAGTCCCCAGTGAGCTAGCTGAACACGGCACGGTCATCAAGTGAAACTTGGTGAAGCACTATCGTTTGGCTATTGCAAATCACTTAATTGACGCAAATTACATCGAAAAAGTAAAGAATATAGCTTCTCTAATATTTCATGAAATTAGTAAAGGCGTGGAAAAGAAACAGATGCCCATGTCAACTGCAACTCAAGTAATTTTGCTCACTCCTGAAATGCACAGCGCGCACTCCGCTCGGATAAACATGAAAATGAAATCACACAAAGCAACTGCACGTAAGCTTAGCTAGCTGCATAACGTCCGCTGATTATTGTCGTCGTCGATCTTTCGGCTCTGCACAGCACGCAGGTAAGGTGGCGGTGTACAATAATGCGATGCTAGGAAATGACACGACTGCACTGCACCCACCACACTCAAAATACAAAAACTTAAAACACGGAACTCACGCACCTCCTCCTAGGACTACATTTAATGAAAAATACTCGTACCAACGTACGGTAATATTCATGAGAGAGAATGATACATGTGAATTCTTACATGATTGATGAAAAACCTGATTTTGTACTATAGTTCGAAAAAAGAAAACATTTCTTATTTTTCCCCATCTCTGTGTCATTGCGGGACGTTGATGTATAACTTGAAATAAATGCGTCAACCCCTGCCCACCAACCAAGTGATGCGATGGCCTAGATCCTGACTAGTGTCTCATTGCAATAAAAGGGTGGACCACCACATTCTTGACACCATCACCACGAGTTTACCCCGATCACTGTAGGTGGGGTACGGTTTCTTTCCCATATTACCCCTCCCTGCTCAGATGTCGCATGTGACACGGAAACATCCCCCCCCTAAAAACAAAACAAAATAAAACAAAACAAAACAAAACAAAACAAACAAACAAACAAAAAGCAGTCAAACAAATAATTATTTCATCCACGCATAGTACAAGTGCACTGCCAGTATTGTTGTGACCAGAATGACGTCAGATTTCCAGAGTACAAAGGAAGGCACATCGGGACACGCCCTGTCAACCTGAATACTATCAGTAGTCAGCACTCGGGGAACCAAAACAATATTACCTGGTAGCTACATATGCCTATATAGCTACGCATGCCTACATGTACTAGGCCTACACTATTCGGTTCTCGAAGGCTAAACAGAATTGCTTGTTTGTGTATGCATAATTGGATTGCATAAAACATTGTGATACTAGTAGTAGTACACAAAACAATTTAGTAATTTGGATCACAAACTTGTAACTGGGAGGGGGGAGGTCGCTCTTCGTATGACTTTCTAGATTAAATGCACATCTGTATAAAGCAAACAAAAACCCGTAGAAAAGCGTTTTGGGTTTTTTTTTAAAGACATACGACGTCATCAACGTTTTCCTTTTTATTTCTGTCCTGTTTCAATAAATGCGATCTCGACGTAAACGGCATGTGGTTTTCATCCTCAGTCATTCTAGTGTCATTCATACATCAATATCATACACTTATTGTATTGTCTTAATGGCGGTTTTCAATGTACGGGATATCAATATTTAACTTTGCCCGCATTTTCATGCTCTGGGCATTTTGTTCATTTGTTGTTGGTTTTTGGGTAAATAAAGTGTAAACATTCCTTTTACGTATTGCTGAGGTATACTAGTACACCTGTGGCAAATATCCGTTCTCGTGGGGTGCTGTTCGTTATTCCGAAGGTTTGCTATATATTCCGAAGGTTCGTTAATCCGAAACACACAAATTCCCTATACCTAGATGTTCGTTAATCCGAAAATGAAAAAGGATTCGTTAATCCGAACATTTATGGCGTTATTCCGAAGGTTCGTTATTCCGAAGATTTATTAATCCAATATTGGAATAACGAACATTCGGAATAACGAATCTTCGGACTTAAGAGCCTTCGGAATAACGAACCTTCGGAATAACGAGCTGTAACCGTCCTCGTGCCATAAAATGAAAGTTGTCAACAGCTCATTCGCATATCCTATTGTCAATTATGTTGAATTTAATGAGATCTCTTCTGCAATATCTTTGAGGTAATCGTTCTACTTTCCAGAGGTACTGAGCGATCAGCATCGAATCTCTGCAGTTCATAACTAGAGAGGGCGGCATAAGGCAGTCACAAGAACTTCAGATAGCTCCATGAGTAAAACTGTTACTGAATGTTTCAATAATACAAGTACTGTATTTCTGCGGTCATGAGAGACAATATTTTATTTGTTTGGGCAAAATTCACTTTCAGTAATCAACAGCTATTGCCTTATGATTTACCAAAGTGCTGCATTTCAATTATGTAGAGATTACTATGTAGTGCGATCGAGCAAAATCAGTCTAAAGTCGGCAAATATCATTTTTTTCTATCGTAATTTTCAGCGCACATTTAGCTTCATATCAGTGAAAACCAGACATCAAATATGACCTTTCATTGTGAAGTTATTAGAATTTGAATGAGAGTGTAAAATACAGACACAAAAAGATAAAATCGACATATCTTGGCCCATATCTCAGAATAAACTTTGCCTTGATCGCACCACGTTATACACATGCGATACAGTCCAATTTCACCTGGCCTGCTTCGGTGTGTATAATGCAGGGGCGGCGCAGCCGTGGGGGCCGTGGGCCCCCACACTTTTTGTGCACCATACAAAGGAACACCTAAGGTGTCATCACTTTGGGCCCCCACACTTTTTTCAACCCGGAGGTACGTAAGAGGCACTACAATGGGAGGGGAGAGAATGAGCTGAGGACTTTTTTTTTTTTTGCTTGTCAGCTGAAGAAACCCGGAAGTGGACGGGTAGAGATGAGCTGAGGACCTTTTTTTTTTTTGGCTTGTCAGCTGAAGAAACCCGGAAGTGGACGGGGATAGATGAGCTGAGGACCTTTTTTTTTTTTTTTTTTTTTTTGCTTGTCAGCTGAAGAAACCCGGAAGTGGACGGGTAGAGATGAGCTGAGGACCTTTTTTTTTTTTGGCTTGTTAGCTGAAGAAATCCGGAAGTGGACGGGGATAGATGAGCTGAGGACCTTTTTTTTTTTTTTTTTTTTTTTTTTGCTTGTTAGCTCATGAAACCCGGAAGTGGGCCCCCACACTGTCTTTTGAAAACAGTGCGCCGGCCCTGTAATGTCCACTATAATACTAGTACACAGTGACCCATGTAGGGGGGGGGGGGGCATTGACCTTAAAAATGACCCCTACTCCTACTCCTGTATAACATGTACCCCTACACGTTATTTTGTGTGATTGTGAGCGTGTGTGTCCCAGTTCAATGACTGTGCGTGTGTGTGCCTGATGTGTCATAATGATGTACGCAGACCCCGGTTTTTATACTTATTTATCTTTATAGGCCTGTATATCTATCCATATGGATTCAAAAATATATGAAATGAAGAAGAAACAATACATAAACTGTTTGTTAAATTTCTTCATTTTATTCTTGAATCAATGTTGTGTCATAAACTAATTTTGTAAGCATCAATCTCGTTTTTATATTCCTAGCTTTCCTCCTTGTAAAAGACCTGGGGCCCGTTGCATAAAACTTACCGTTGAATTTCAATGGTAACTACCGTCAAAATTAGGCGTCACAGCCAATCAGCATCAAGGATTATAAAATTTACCGCTAATTTGAAGACTTACCGCTAGAAAGGAGCGGTAAGTCCAGCGGTAAGGGTTTTATGCAACAGGGCCCTGCAGTGTAAATTTTTCTTTCTTGCCAACTTGCCTGTCTCCCCCCCCCCCCCCCCCCCTCCCCTTCCCCGTGTCCTGCATGTATGTCTCCCTGGACTTCTTTGTTTGCATCTGTGTGCATGTTTACAATCATGAAATTCCTTCCCCACGTGACTCCATTCAAGACGCCGAATTCCGTAAAGGGGAGGGCGCACCTGCCCCTCCCCCATTTTTTTCCTTTTATTTCTTTTGTTTTAACAAAAAATAAAGAGGGTGCGCTCCCTCTCGATCCACCACTGATAATGAAGAAATAAAAACAGAAACACGTTTTATGAGGATATTATACAATAATGTCCCCCAAAAAATTGCAATCAGATTTTCGCATTGATAACACATGATTATAGTCTAAATACTACTTCAGGGTCTTAAAACAAAACATAGTCTAGCTTTATTTTACAAAAAACCCCATTCGATTTGGTCAAGCGGTCACAGAGAAATATGGATTGTTGTAAAGCATGTCATGAGTCTGATTCTTCAAAGTTCAGCACTTCGATGATCTTGTGTGTGAATACAATAGACAGAACTTGGCGGGAAGAGATTCCCGACATCCTCTACAAAATTCCTTATTTCTTTTTGACCACTGGAGGAAATCGAATAGGGTTTTCTGTAAGATGTGGGCAATGAGTTATAGTTTCATACCCTGAATTTGTATTTAGATTGATTCAGTATTTTTAAAGATATCATTGCGGAGGGCCCCGTTGTAATTTTTTTTTTTTTTTTTTTGGGGGGGGGGGGGGACATAATTTAGATATTACTATGGCATATACTACGGAGCCCGCCAGGTGACATGAGGAAAAAGAAAATCAATGGATTGCGAGGGAACGCAATAATCCAATGAGGTTTTTTTTCCTCATGTCACCTGACGGGCTCCGTACATAATAATAGCATATACGGGAGAATAAAAAAAAATCATACACTGTTTACTGGATGAAGGAGGTAATATATTCGCTCTTTATGAATGGCGGTTCATACAAAAGGTTTTTCTTCCATCTTCAATGGACATTCATTTATTGTCCATATCATGGATATTTGTCTTGCCCGCATGCTTTCAAAAATACAATTACATAAACAACATTTAAATGACATATAAGGCATAAGAGACATCATATTGCTAACATTGAAACACAGTGAAACAATAACATGTCACATGCTTATTAATGTTGAAATATTCAGATATCTTTATGTCACTTTTTAAACTGTGAAAACCACAAAACTGATGTGAGTGTTCGGTGTCTTGGGGTATATGACAAAACTGATATGAATATGCAACAAAACTACATGCAATATATGGGTGGTTTATTTCCTTGTCTTGAAATACAATATACAAAACCATACAAAATATAATCACCGGATGTGATAAGATATAAAAATTAAGTAAAAAAAACAGTAATTATCATATACTCTCGATATATGTTATCCTACTCTTTATGTTTTCTCGGTTAAAAAAGAGTATCATCGACTATACAAAAATCCAAACCTTCTCATCACACTATTTTCAGAACCTTCCTAAACCGAACATTATCAAGCACTAACAATCAAGTCAATCAATTCCAATCATTATCATTATCAAATATTTGTTATGCCTATATACATATTTCAAAGAATATTGTATAGCATTATGACCACATAATACAGAATACATTGCATGCCCAGCATTGAAATGACATGTAGCTCTGAGAAACATCAGACAATGTTATTACTTATAGCAACATTATGAAACTTCTAGGATAGAAAATATCATTAAAGACATTGTTCAACACATCCTACCTCATCATGAGTAATTTATCAACAAATTACGTGTATTGGGGGATATAAACTGAGTGCAACTTGTAATAACATTAAAACTGAACGTATAACACTGACCTGCTATATAGAGGTGATTTATTTCCATGTTTTGAGGATCTAAACACGATGCATAGTCTACGAATAATTCAATAACCGGATGGATTATATAATTTCAATTTCAATTTCAATTTATTTTTATATTTCTCGATGAAAAATTACATCAAATATAACAAAATTAAATGAAATACATGACATACAAAGAATATTGCAAATATTTAAAACATAATAGTGGTCGATCTGTTCAGTTTGGAATCTGTGAATGAATGCTAAAGAAATATGAAGGAACCTACTTAAAAGCGAGCTTGTTGAGCGTAGGTCCCGGTTAAAAACGAGTTTAAGATTGAGAAGGGGAGCACGGGTACAACAATGACCGGAACATAAGAGAAAAACAAAATAAAAAAGTACAAATATACAGTTATATAGCAAATTCTTCTCTAGTGCAGGTTAGGGATCGGAAAAACCACATGCTGTATATAGGCGGATGAACCATTGTCGTTCTGGCAATACAATATGACTTAATATAGTTATAATAACAATGATACCGTTCAGACAGTATTAGAAATGTGTACATTGCGTGTATTAAGAAGGGAACACATGCACCTGCAAATCCATTAAAAAAAAGACATCGAACAACCAGTTGCAGTGCAGTGAGAATGTGAAATACCAGCTGTTTCCTCGTCCCAGCTATATTTAAAGAAGGAAAAATATACATAAACACAGTGATAGAATTTAAGGGCACAAACAGCTGGGCTCTTAAAGTCTGGTTTAACATGACAACAACCGTGGAGTACAGTATAACGGTATAGTCCTGGACAGCACAAAACAGAATTTCAATGAGCTGATGTAGCGTAATTATTCAATAAATACTGTCTTAATTTGCATTTGAAGGATGATAGTGATAAACAACCTTTGAGTTCAGGGGGGAGATCATTCCAGTATTTCGGTCCCGCATACATAATTGTTTTCATCGCGAAAATTGTGCGAGAACGTGGAAGGTGATAAGCGTCCCGTTGGCGGGTGGGATTGTGAACTGAGTAGTTTCTTTTGAACATGTGAAGAAAAACATCAGGAAGATCATTCGTTGAGTACTTATACATGAAAATACCTAGATTGTAATCAAACAAATCAATCAATTTCAGAATTTTATTCTTGTGAAAAAATTCATTTGTATGAGATAAATATCCGGCGTTATTGATTATTCTGATGGCGCGTTTTTGAAGAAGGAATAGCGAATCAAGCAAAAATTTGGACGAATTACCCCATGCTAGAATTCCATAGTTGAGGTAAGGGGAAATCATTGTTGAATATATAATTTGTAATATATGTATGGGGAAATTATATTTCAGCTTGTTTAAAATTCCAATGTTTCTAGACAAAATTTTACTTAAATAGTTAATATGGGGTTTCCAGGATAGATCACTATCAATGTAAAGTCCCAGAAACTTGATACTGTCTACCTGGTTTAAATTGATACCATTGATCTTAACATAATCAGAAACAGAGTTCAGAGAATTGCTGAAAAGCATATAATGCGTCTTATCAATATTTAGTGACAACTTATTTGCGTGGATCCAGGACTGAACAAGTTTCAGTTCATTGTTTAACATATTTATAAGCGTGTTTGAGTTACGATGTGAAAGAAATAAATTTGTGTCATCAGCAAAGCATATATATATAAAAGAAAGAATCTGGGACGAATTTTGGAGGTCGTTTATGTACAGGATAAATAATAACGGGCCAAGTAGGGAACCCTGAGGGACACCACAAGAAGTTGTTTTCAAAAGAGACTCATATCCATTTACATAAACATATTGCTTTCTATTAGTAAGGTAGTCTTTAAACCAATCTTGAGCTGTCCCACGAATGCCGTAATGGCTTAACTTATAAAGCAAAATATCATGGTCTGTCGTATCAAACGCTTTCGAGAAGTCGAGAAAAACACCTATAGTATGGGAAGCGTCGTCTAAAGGCTTTTATGTGCTACTTTATCAATGAAAGCTAACAAAGCGTGGGTTGTGCTATGCTGTTTTCTGAAACCAAACTGAAAATTCGAAAGAATATTGCAGTTGATAAGGAATCTAAGAGTTCGTTTGTGAACAAGCTTTTCTAAGATTTTTGAAATTGAAGTTAAAAGAGATTGGACGATAATTGCTAACCGATTCTTCAGCACCCTTTTTGAATATGGGAACGACTCTAGCAATTTTCATCTTTTCAGGGACCTTTCCAGTCGACAAAGATTGATTAAAAATATAAGTAAGGGGAGTAATTATTTCAGTTATTATGTTTTTTAACAGAAAAACTGAAATTCCGTCATCACCTGTACTTTTCTTGTTATTTAGTTTGCGAACAATTTCTTTAATTTCTTCCTCAACAATGGGAACAAAAAACAAAGTGTGTGCATTCCTATCCCTTAGAAACGAATGAAAAGGTGTCCCGGAGCGAGGTATTTTCTTGGCAAGATCTGGCCCAAGGTTAACGAAGAAGTCATTGAATGCATCTGCCATCTCCTCTTGATTGTCTATCAGGCGACCCTCTTTCAGAATACGATTTGGAGAATTCGCCTTAGTGCTGGATTTTAAAGCTGTGTTAATCACCTTCCACGTACTCTGTATATCAGATTTGCATCTATCGAACTGTCGGTAAAAATACTGATGCTTAGCTAAGTAACGTAGAGGTCAGGGTATTTCGATAACAAACCATAACGAGATTTAGTTGAAACATTTGGGGATTTGCGGTATCTACAAAATAATCTGTTTTTCTTATTAATAGACCTATAAAAGAAGAGATTTCGTGATCCAAGGCTGTCTTGGGATTCTTTTATAATTAGATTTAGATCGTTTTAACAAAGGTATATGATTATCACAAGTTTCTATCAAAATTTGCATAAAAACCTCAAAGGATGAGTTTACATTTCCTGCGTTGTAGACAGGAGACCAGTCAACGGACCCAAATCCCTCCCTGAGCCTATTTAGATTGCGTTCAGACATATCACGAATACCATGGTTAGATGTTGGAGTTTTTCTTGCTGTAAACTGAGGTACAAGGGTATAAATCGGGAAGTGATCAGAAATGTCAGAGACTACAATACCAGATGTGACATCAAGAGATAAATTATTAACAAATATATTATCGATAAGAGTTGAAGTGACATCGGAAATTCGAGTAGGTTTTCTTATAAAAGGAATGAAGGATTTGGACAACATAAGGTTGAGGAAATCTTGACAGACTGTAGTATCATTATAACTAAGGAGATTTATATTAAAGTCTCCCATGATAATGCATGTCTTGTTATCAAAATATTTATCAGAGAGGAGATCATGAAGCAACCCAATACACTCAGTAGGGTTAGAATGCGGGGGTCTATAAATTTCCCCCAGTATGATGTTACCTTTGTTCGGAGTTATAACCTCCACAAAAATACACTCTATACATTCTGAGGTAATGCTGTATTCATGTAACAATTGACAATTCAGAGTTTGTGAAACATAAAAACCTACTCCGCCACCTCTTTTCCCGGTTCTGTTATTGGTAAGCAATTTAAAACGATTGATGGAGTATAGAAGAAGGCGACGTTTCCTTTAGCCAAGTTTCACTGAGGCCAATGATCATGCAGCGATGTGACTAAATTGTAACTCGTTAACAAATAAAAGAAATTGATCAAAATTTTTATTCAAACTTCTGATGTTGATATAAGGCACAAAGGAGTTCAGGTAACGGTATGTTCTTGCTCTGATTAATTTTAGTCTCCTTCCACTCCTCAACATGTTGTATTGGTCATCAGATGATGGGTAAATAATCGGCGACAATGGATAGGGCTTTATTCACAACCTTATCTTTAATCAACTCTGGTTTTGGTTATCTTTCTCGCTTACTTTATACAAATGTGTGCAATTTTACCAAGTCAGGATTTTGCTTCGCAATGCTGAACCACACGACACTGTCATTATGTTCATTTTGCTTCCCACTTTATCCCTGCTGGTTGTGTTTCGCAAAGAATTTTAAGTTGATCTTGAACAAAAATTATTGTATAAATGTGTCGTGTTGTTTTCAATGTTGTTCTAATATCTGTACATTTCGGAGATTTTTTTTTCATGCAGCCGTATAACGACTAGGACTTACAAGATAAGAATACACTTGTACCAAGTACTCTAGTATTGGGCGATATATTTAGTATTTATGTGACAAAGTGGTATCTCTTTTGTCGTATCAGGACAACTCCCCCGGAGGACTAGTCCCCCGGGGACTACTCCCACCTGACAGCTCCCCCGGAGGACCACTCCCCCGGAGGACGTCTCCCCCGGAGGACTACTCCCCCGGAGGACGTCTCCCCCGGGGGACAACTCCCCCGGGGGACTACTCCCCCGGGGGACAACTCCCCCGTGGGACAACTCCCCCGGGGGACAACTCCCCCGGGGGACAACTCCCCCGAGGGACCACTCCCCCGGAGGACCACTCCCCCGGAGGACCACTCCCCCGGGGGGCAACTCCCCCGGGGGACAACTCTCCCGGGGGACAACTCCCACGGGGGACAACTCCCCCGGGGGACAACTCCCCCGGAGGACAACTCCCACCTGACAACTGTCCCGGGGACGTCTCCTGGGGGACAATCCCATAACTGAACAGAGATGTTTCTTATTCGTGTCCTAGAAATTAAAATTGAATTCATCTGTGTAAAAACAGTATTCTTTTTGTACAGAATTTAAATTAAAGTTAACGTTACCTAAGACACGTCCATCTTTATAACAAAGTTTTTTAAATCTCAGCACAAAGTTTTTACTTTTGTACACGCTACATGTAAAGTCGAAAAAAGTAGAAACGCAGGTCCATTTTATCACTGAAAGTTGGTCAAGAGATAAACACATTGACGGAAACACGCTTTTGAGGGGAGAGTTCATTCCTTAGCATGTACCTGTTATTCTTCATTATTTTATAATATTTTAAGAAGTCCATTCTTTGATGATTTTCCTTTTCTTTTTGCAATTCATGATTATGATAAGGAATATGTTAAATGAAAGAAAGATATTATTCAGAGGGGTGAAGGCTCAAATTTTTGAGTTTCTTCAGTTTGTCTCCCTCTACAAAGGAATATGTTGTTAGAAATACCCTTTTAATGGGGTTATGATTTTCATCTTAGATTCTTATAATAGTTACTATCCTATATGTCACTGTCAGTAATACTTTATTGTGCAATTTTCGTTTGTTATGTTGACTGTGAATTTATCTGAACATCATTATATTCTTAATGTCGGAGAAATAATTGACAGAAAAAATATGAATATTCTGTGCCTGAAAAGACTTGAACGTGTAAAAAGGTAATATCTTCCAACAGCCCTGGGAAAGCACACCCGCACGACCAACACAAATCTCTCAACCACAAAGATGGGATGATTCGAGTTTCAATTAATTGAAAATTAAGTTTTGTTTCACACAGTTTTATTTGATAACGTTTGAACATGGAAAACAAACAAAAAAAATGTCTAGCGTAAGAGTAATTGAAGTTAGTATGCAAACAACGCTTTTGCACGTAATGGTATACCGGAGATTGTGGTATCAGATAATGGTACACAGTTTACAAGTGACCAGTTCAAAGAGTTTGCTTGTCAGTACCAATTCAAGCATGTCACGTCTTCATCACTTTCTACATAGCAATGGGAAAGTTGAAAAGACAGTACAAATCGCAATGTCTAATGAAAAATGCAATGAGAGATGGAACACATGGGCGTCACCAGGGGGGGGGGGGGGGGTGCGTTGGGTGCGAACGCACCCCCCTTCAGATCCTTAAAAAAAAACAACAAACAAACAAAAAAAAAAAAAAAACAGTCTGCGAGCGACCTCAACGCCGGACGCTAAATAATTATTCTTTTCTATTTTTTTTTCATATTTTGCACCAGGGACACACACACACACAAGAAAATCGTCGGCAAAAACAATTCGCACCCCTGGTTCTGGCAGCACTGATTTTATACATATCTATTAGTATTCTACAGTGTTTACTATTTATCGATGTATACTGTACATCCGTACGATACGGACCACTTATACACGTTTGCATGTATGTGTGCTACTTACAAGTATGTAGGGTCTATGTACGTTACTTCTGACCAATCCATATTGCCAGCCCAAGAGCGAGCCTTAGCCTCATTAAAAAAAGAGAGAAAAAAAATGGAAGGGCAAGCATATTTTAGTTTTGCCCCCCCCCCATAATTAATAATTCCCGAAATGAGAAGATTTTCTTGCTTTTGAAAGAAAACAATAAAAATATTGAGAGGCAAGCGCACCATTTGCCCCACCCCACATAATCATATTTCCCGCGATGAAAAGATTTTCTTGCTTTTTTTGTTAGAATCAAGAAATCTGTCCAATTATTTCACCCAAAAGCAGTGGCGTAACTACGGAGGGGGGGGGGGGGGTGCGCCCCCCTCCCAATCCGCTGGTAAAAAAAAAAAAATTACCGAAATAGTACAAGTGTTAGTAAACTGCTTTTGAATGAAAGGGTGATCCAGAAATAAGATATCTTTCTATGATTTCTTTTAACCATAATTAAATAGGTATATAGTGTGAAACATTGTTCAAAAAGCCCGGACCCGACAAAAGATTACGATTCCTGGTTGGCATTGTGCATATAAGCAGGATGTGCGCAGTGTACTCAGTACATCCGAACGAAGAGTCGCTACAATGTTGCGCAATGTGATGTAGAATGTACACCTTTGTACCTTTAATACGCTTCGTTTTATCAAAGCTAGATCATTGCATTTTGCAGTGTTGCTTTACATACTAGTCTATATAAAAATGTCTTGCATTGCCAATAAAAAGACTTGACCTGGGCTAATTCCTAACTTTTCCATGTATATGATACACACACACAAACAAACACGCACAATTAGTTTAGGGGATGCTCTAAAGTGCAGATTTTGGACATCCTTTCCCCGCTTGGTCACTTCGACGCCACCTCGCTGGTCATACCTCCCCCAGTCATGAACATAAACCCACACCCTGGACTACCAGTGGCGGATCCAGGGGGAGGGGCGCACCGGGCGTCCCCCCCCCCCTCTTTAATTTCCAAAGCGAAAAAAAAAATTGTTGCAAACAGCAGTTTTTGGACAGTAAAATGTCAAAATTTTCAAGCTCCCTCGCTCCTCTCGCTCGCATTTAGTCGTAATGCCATTCTCCAAAGTTGCTGCCAGTAATTGCCGGCAGTTGCGCCTGGTGCGCCCCCCCTTAATTTCCAAAGCGAAAAAATATAGCTATACAAACGGCAGTTTGTTTTTTTTTTTACTGTAAAATGTCAAAATTTTAAAGCTCGCTCTCTTCGCTCGCTCGCATTTAATTGTTATGCCATTCACCTGATGTTGCTGCCAGTAATTGCCGGCAGTTGCGCCCGGTGCGCCCCCCCCCCCTCCTTTATTTCCAAAGCTAAAAAATATGGCTCCAAATGGCAGTTTTTGGACTGTAAAATGTCAAAATTTTCAAGCTCGCTCTCTTCGCTCGCTCGCACTTCATTGTTATGCCATTCACCTGATGTTGCTGCCAGTAATTGCCAGCAGTTGCGCCCGGTGTGCCCCCCTTAATTTCCAAAGCAAAATGATATGGCTACTAATGGCAGTTTTGGGACTGTAAAATGTCAACAATTTTCAAGCTCGCTCGCTCGTTCGCTCGCATTTAATTGTTATGCAATTCTCCTGATGTTTCTGCTGGTAATTACCGGCAGTTGCGCCCGTTGCGCCCCCACCCCTCCTTTATTTCCAAAGCGAAAAAATATTGCTCAAAATGGCAGTTTTTGGACTGTAAAATGTCAAAGTTTTCAAGCTCGCTCTCTTCGCTCGCATTTAATTGCTATGCCATTCACCTGATGTTGCTGCCAGTAATTGCCAGCAGTTGCGCCCGGTGTGCCCCCCTTAATTTCCAAAGTAAATAAATATGGCTACAAATGGCAGTTTTTGGACTGTAAAATGTCAAAAATTTCAAGCTCGCTCGCTCGCTCGCTCGCATTTAATTGTTATGCAATTCTCCTGATGTTACTACCAGTAATTACCGGCAGTTGGGCCCGTTGCGCCCCCACCCCTCCTTTATTTCCAAAGCGAAAAAGTATGGCTCCAAATGGCAGTTTTTGGACTGTAAAATGTCAAATTTTTCAAGCTCGCTCTCTTCGCTCGCTCGCATTTAATTATTATGCCATTCACCTGATGTTGCTGCCAGTAATTGCCAGCAGTTGCGCCCGGTGCGCCCCCCCCCCTTAATTTACAAAGCAATAAAATATGGCTATAAAACGGCAGTTTTTGGACTGTAAAATGTCAAAATTTTCAAGCTCGCTCGATCCCCTCGCTCGCATGTAGTCGTTATGCCATTCTCCTGATATCGCTGCCAGTATAATTTGTCGTTTCACACCGTCATTCCATAATCCATTTATAGGGGGTACAACCCCCTCCGGCACTTCCACACCCTCCCCCCACCCTTGCTCGCTCTCTCGCATACTAACCCCCCCCCCCCCCCCCCAAGATGAAATCCTAGCTACGCCGGTGCCCCTTCCCCGCTTGGTTTCCCTAAAAAAAAAAAACAGTAAAAGTCTAGGGATTGAGAGCTTCCTATATTCCAAATGTCTGTCCAAAAAATCTCGTAAACATTTAGTCTCAAAACGCACCCCCCTTGAAAAAAAGCTGGTGACGCCCCTGGAACAGATCCAGGTTTGGCATTTCTTGACTATCGGAACACACCGATCGATGGGCTAGATGCTAGTCCTGCACAATTGTTGATGCAGAGGAGGACAAGGACCACCCTGCCAACAGCTAGTCAGCTGCTGAAACCAAAAGTAATAAAGAATGTGCAAACAAAGCTGACCAAGAAACAAAAGTGCAGTAAAATTACTTTGATCGAAGCGAAAAGAGTTGCTGTTTCAAAGACAAAGTTTCCAAGAAGTTGCATAGTGGAATGTGAAGGAAAAATGCTCCTGTCAAAACAGAATTGACATCAGAAGAGGTACAGCGGAAAACAATCCTTAATGCAACAAAGCTAGATGACTCAACATAATATCGTATCACAAGATCAGGTCAAAAATATGGACCAGTGTAAAAACTTATCTATTTTATAGGATAGATACCGGAGTTTGACGGGAAATGAATTGACAATGATCACGGGATTGTGATAAAATGTTTAGATGTTGAACTATTCATCTGGAGAGTAGAGTTGGTTACATTTTGAGTGCAATAAAAGTGTTTCATCTAACTTATCAAAAGTAACAGCTTTGTCGATTATTATAAGAGAAACAATGATTAACGTTTCTTCAAAGACAAAAATAACACATTTCTAAAAGTGAACAAAAGTACAGTTTACAAAACAATCACAAGTATTCCTCCAAGTGTGAAGAGCGAGATTGAACTTACGTCGTTATAAGAGTGCGTTGTAATGTGTCATACAAAGCCGTGATATCTCAATATTGAAGTGAAGTGTTACTCACTTTACAAGTATCAGTAATGTTTGTGTTTATAAGATGTGTTGCTATGATTACACATGTAGTAAAGTTGAATGTAAGATATAAGATATGGCAAGTCAAACACGCCCATACAAGACGTATTTCCATTATTACTCAAATAGGACAAGTATATTGTGTGAACAACGTATCAAATAATTGCCATGATAATCCTAAAAAGACAATGGCTTATTAATTAAGTTTCAGTGGTAGTTGATAAATGAAAAAATCTGTGTGAAAAAGAGAAACTTTACTTTTCTAAAAAAAGGGAGATGCCAAATGTTTGAAATTAGTACAGTTTGAACGCAGAGACTAGTGCCTAGCTATGCACCACCAACCAATCCCCACAGAGATGATGCTGTTGCTATGCTCTATAGTTACCCCTCTCGAGAAACCCCGGAGGTAGATGTACTACCTCAGCAAACTTCCTTACTTGCACCCAAGACCTAGAAGAATAAAAACATATCAACATATCACCTGCGTGTTAACAAACTGTGCACATATACTTTATGACCAGTTTCCGTTTCTTCCCTTGGGCATCCGATGCAATCGATATCGCTAAAGCATTTGCATTGTTCAAACTCGTCATGATTGTAATACAACAAATTACTGCCAAGATCGTGTGCTTATTCTGACTGATTAAAGAAACAACTAAGGAACTCTCTAAATAACAGGCTAAATATTACAGTCGTCATCCCTTGATATCTCTTAGAGATGGGCTAAAGAGGATGACATTTTCAGAACATGCTCATCACACCTTAGTTTGATGACTTTGTGCCTACTGACACCATTTTTGAAAAAAAAGAACGAAAAATGCGAAATCCAGGGTGCCCCGGCCGAAAAGCTGGTCGCCGTTTCGGCTTTAAAAAGACATTTCTGGTTATAACTCGGCTATTTTTTGATCAATTGTGATGGTTTTGGTGTCTAACCCCATGTTTTGGGGGTCAAGGAAATGGATTATAATGATAATTTTAGTGTAAAACCTAATCTTCCACATGATACTAACCTTTTGCCCATATTTAGGCATAAAATTTCCTTGCCTTTTAACCCTACCCCAACTGCCATTTTTTTGCATTTTTTCTGTATTTTTTCAAGTAGTATTGACTACCATACTCTTAATAACAAGTTCTAGCTATCAATCTGGTGTTTTCTACCAACAATAGTACAGCAAGGGTTATGTTATACGTGTGTCATGCAGATACCGGTATGTGGCTGGTGCATTCAGGATGCATGGTAACTGTGCAACCAGTGCTAATACTGCTTCTGCATTATAGTGCCTAATGCCGGTTGGAAGATATTACCTTTTTACACGTTCAAGTCTTTTCAGGAACAGAATATTCATATTTTTTTCTGTCAATTATTTCTCCGACATTAAGAATTGTAATGATGTTCAGATAAATTCACAGTCAACATAACAAACGAAAATTGCACAATGAAATTACTGACAGTGACATATAGGATAGTAACTATCATAAGAATCTAAGATAAAAATCATAACCCCATTAAAAGGGTATTTCTAACAACATATTCCTTTGTAGAGGGAGACAAACTGAAGAAACTCAAAAACTTGAGCCTTCACCCCTCTGAATGATATCTTTCTTTCATTTAACATATTCCTTATCATAATCATGAATTGCAAAAAGAAAAAGAAAATCATCAAAGAATGGACTTCTTAAAATATTATAAAATAATGAAAAATAACAGGTACATGCTAAGGAATGAAATCTCCCCTCAAAAGCGTGTATCCGTCAATGTGTTTATCTCTTGACCAATTTTCAGTGATAAAATGGACCTGCGTTTCTACTTTTTTCGACATTACACGTAGCGTGTACAATAGTAAAAACTTTTTGCTGAGATTTCAAAAACTTTGTTATAAAGATGGACGTGTCTTAGGTAACGCCAACTTTAATTTAAAAAGAATACTGTTTTTACACAGATGAATTTAATTCTAATTTCTAGGACACACACACACACACACACAAATCTCTGTTCAGTATGGGATTGTCCCCCAGGAGACGTCGCCGGGGGAGTTGTCCTCCGGGGGAGTTGTCCTCCGGGGGAGTTGTCCCCCGGGTGAGTTGTCCCCCGGGGGAGTGGTCCCCCGGGGGAGTGGTCCCCCGGGGGAGTTGTCCTCCGGGGGAGTTGTCCCCCGGGGGAGTTGTCCTCCGGGGGAGTTGTCCTCCGGGGGAGTTGTCCCCCGGGGCAGTTGTCCCCCGGGGGAGTCGTCCTCCGGGGGAGTCGTCCTCCGGGGGAGACATCCTCCGGGGGAGTAGTCCTCCGGGGGAGACGTCCTCCGGGGGAGTTGTCAGGTGGGAGTAGTCCCCGGGGGAGTTGTCCTCCGGGGGACAAGTCCGTGTGTGAAATGTTAGCCATCAGCTGCGCACATAGCACGCGTTTCGCGATCACGTGACGTACATTCTTAGCGTATCGGGCGCCATATTGTTACCCGACAATCCGGCTAGCTCGTCAGCAGACAGTCGAAGACTTGATCGTCTTCCTTTTTGCTGGTTGACAAGAGAAAGGCTGACAGTTCACTTGCAAGCAATCCTAGCTATATTTAGGAGGTCCCTGTATTACTTGTCTGTCCTTTGATCTCGCTGAAATCTGAGTGAAAATGCCTTGCTGTGCTGTGCTTGGATGCTCCAATAGGCCGGATAGAGGGTCGAAAATGCATCGGTTTCCCAGAGATCCTAAAAGAAGACGGCTGTGGGAAATCCTGGTTTGTCGAGAAAATTGGCATGCCAAAGACTCATCGTTCTTGTGTGCCGTGAGTATGCTTGACAGCTTGTCATGTTTTTGAGACTGTTCAATGAATAGAAAATAATGATCTACATTCCTGAACATCGTGCACGCATCAGCCCCAAGTCGTCCGTGTTTCGCCCTCATCACGCCGCGCCGCCGGGCCGTGGCGGGGGACTCCCCAAGCCAGCAAGTATCGGTGCTCATTCATCGGTTGTGCAGTAGCCGTTCGAAGCGCGACTTACGAGAGAAGTTACTGTATGTAGGCCTAGAGATAGCGACAGTGCTTCGTACTGTTAGTTGTAACCGTTAACCGTTAGAACAGTAGTTTAAAATGTTTGTTACCAAATTATTACAATCAAAGGTCATGACCAACACAGGCAGCAGGGGTGTATCCAGGATTTTTTCTGGGGGGGGGGGGGGGGGGGGGTGTCGTAATCACGATTTTTGGACCTTTATCTTCGCGAGGGAGCGATGCGACCTAGGCCGAGGGAGCGGAGCGGCCGAGCGGGAGGGGGGTGTCCCCCCTCCCACGGTCGGGAGTTTTTGAATTCTATATCTTAAAATGGGGCCATTTGGTGCATACAAAAGTGACTTTTTAGGCATACTTAAAAACCCCATTTATGTTAAAATTGGTGATAAAACCTGTGTTGGTCACTTACAAATTTGTGAATCGGTAAGTTGAAAACTGCATTTAGGCCTTAAAAAAGTTGCTTACTAGCTACACCTTCTTGAGTATATAGTAAAAAGTTTTGCGGACCATTCAATACTAGTATTCCAGAGTTGACAATATTTTCAGAGATAGTCAATCCTGCCTAACTTTGCCTCTGTAGCAAGAAAAGATTCTAGAACCTCTTTGAATTGCAGTGTCCTATAACTAGAAGCAAGTAAGGAGCAGGCGAGCGCAAGCAACCGCGCGTTGCTGTGCTGCCCGGCTGTCAGGACGCGGCGGTTGTCATAGGGTAAGGTGCGTGTAATAGTAGGCCAGCTGTAAGTGTGTAGTCTAGTCAACCAATTCGATGAGTTGCTGATGGGAGACAGGAAAATCGGTAAACATGGCAGTGCGGCTTAGGCCTAAGCCTTAGCTATAAGGTATGGCAGATTAAAACTAAGTTACGGAATTTACGAGGTTTTTGACAATTTGCTGGAATACCACCTGGTCACTTTTTTTTTTCCTGTTGTATATAGATAGGGTAAAAAGCCCTTGAAAAACAAAAATGTCTTTTACAAAAAGTGGACCTTTTGAAAATTTGGGGGGGTCGTACGACCCTTCCGACCCCCCCTTGCATACACCCATGGGCAGGATTAAAGGAAAATAAGACCCACATATATGGTCTTCGTATTATTATTATTTTTTTTTCTGTGTGTGCTTTCCCAATGTTGTTTGTTGTTTTAATGATTGATGTGAATAGTGGAAATAAACTCAATTTGATTCAATTCAATTCAAATGCAGCAATTCTACTAATGGAACATATCAACGAAATTTAAAGGAAACGGGTATAGACAAGTTGTTCAAAAATTAAGAGTTTTGACAATTTTAGTGCCATCATGGCTGGGTGAGGAGACTAGTTGTGACATCACAGCCACATATGGACAGTGATACATAGAAATTGTAAAGAAAATATAACATAATATATATAATTTCCACTTTCCTAGCATAGACCACTTGACTTGGCTCTTTCAGAAAGTAGGAGGAATATTGAATATATCACAAATAACATATCATAATGTCAGTAACAGGTCATAGGAATGTTTACTTTTCACAAAGAATTAGATTTTGTGGAGCTCTCTTTTTGTTTTCTTTGCATTGTTGTCAAGCCCACGAGAGGTGAGGGGAGACTAGAGGATCGCCTGCGGCGTCTGTCCGTCCGTCGTCCGTCCGTAACGCTACAAAAACTCGAATTACTCTCTACGGAGGGCTTCAATTTCAATCAAACTTGGAGGGATGAGTGGTTATTCAAAGTTACATGTTTTACCAAACATGAAGGTCACCTCCGGGTCAAAGATCACAGGCAAGGGTCAATGAACTTAAAGGACAAGTTCACCTTCATAGACATGTCGGTTGAGTGAATGCAGCAATATTAGTAGAACATATCAATGAAAGTTTGAGGAAAATCGGACAATCCGTTCAAAAGTTATGAATTTTTGAAGTTTCCGCTCAGTGACGGCTGGATGAGAAGACTACTATGGCTTGTGATGTCATATGAGTACAACTATATAAAGAAAGTGTGAAGAAAATTCAAGATATTCTCACTTTTCTCACATAAAAGAACACTCGACTTCTCTCTTTCAGAAGTCACGGGGAATAATATTACCCCTAACATAAGTCAGTAACAAGTCGAGGAAATGTCCAGTTTATTCAAAAAGTCAAGTTTTGTGAAATTCTCTTTTTATTTTCCTTATATCGTTGTACGCATGTGACATCATACACTGTAGTAGTCTTCTCCTCCAGCAGTGATTGCACAGATATTTTACAAAATCATAACCTTTGAACGGATTGTCAGATTTTCCCCAAACTTTCACTGATGTGTTCTTCTTCAAGTTGCCTTCACTCAATCCACACATGAAGGTGAACTTGTCCTTTAAGGGCCAAATGTTAAGTTTTTACAGTGCATTTTGATTATGGCTCAAAACTTTTGATCCACTGGTCTATTTGCGACCAAATTTGGATGGTAGATGTCCCTTGGGGAGTTGGAGGTCACCAAAAGGTCAAGGGTCACAGACAGGGGTCAACAAACTTTTAGCGCCCAATGTTAAGTTATAATGGCGCGTTTTGATTATGGCTCAAAACTCTTTATCCCTATACTAGTAGATGTCTGTTTGTGACCAAACTTGGATGGTAGATGTCCCTTAGGGAATTGCAGGTCACCACAATGTCAAAGGTCACAGGCAGGGGTCAACAAACTTTTAGGGCCCAATGTTTACAGTAGCTTTTACGGCACGTCTCAATTATGGCTCATAACTTCTGATCCATTTACGTCCGTTTGCAACCAAACTTGGCCGGTAAATGTCCCTTGGCGAGTTGAAGGTCACCACACGGTCAAATGTCGGAGGTGGGGTCAATGAACTTCTGGGAGTTAGAAAAACAATTTCTTCTACGCGAATGGGCGAGACACATTTTGGCACTTGCCTTCATGTTATGAACTGCAGTAGTCTGAATTCATACTGTGACAGCTGCACCAAAACTTTAGGAATGCTTACTTTTGAACAAATTGTCAGATTTTCCTAAAATTTTCATATTCCTTTTTAATTATTGCTGCATTCACTCAATGCACATACATGTACAAGGTTTCTTTTCTCCTTAAATACACTAACAGCAGCCGAAGGAGGCAGCATGCCTCTGAGCAAAGCTAGCCAAGTGATGTCAAATGCACCCAACTGAAGTCTTATGTCCTCATAGCTCAATTTTTGTAGGAACTTGATTGTGTGAGTGTTGGACATATATGTCAGAGTATTGCTCCATATTTTGGGCAGGTCATGTTGGGCAAAGACTATGTTTTGACTGCTGCATGTTTCCTCCAAAATCTTTGTTGAGACTTTCTGATTATCAAAAGTCAATGGATATTGAAAGAAGCCCCCACCAAACCCCAACAGTGTGGCAGCTTTAACCATATTCTAATTGGGCTATTTGAAACCAAGTTTTTACTGGGGGGGGGGGGGGCAATTTGACCCCCACCCCCATCAGATCTCGGCCGCTGATCATGTGAAAAAATTTTGCCTGAACATAGAGCCGGATGTCAACTACGAGATTACATTGTCATACAGTAGAAAAATGTTGATTTTATATTTTTTTGATAAATTATTTATGCAAATTTACGCATGAAATCATATTTTCACCTATAACTCCATCAAAAAGACTGAAGGATTGCTACATTTTTGTGTCAGAGTTCCTCAAGACACATCAAACAATTTTCTTGTAAAAAAATATGCAATCAAAATCAGTTTCTTTTGTTTTGTATTGTTTTGTTAATTTCTTATGTATTTTATTGTTTTTTTCAATCTTTTGTTTTCTATCATTTCTTTGCTAAAATTTGTTGCAGGCACTTTTTCAAGCCTATCTATATTAGAATTGATTAATTTCAACGGTTAAAAGTTGAAATAATCTAATTTATATCAATTAAACAAAAAAACACAATTTGCATTGGATTTGCACACGAAATCATGAATTTGAGCTGTTTTCGGGTCAACATGCATATAGATATGCAAAACATTGCATAACTTCAGAATGGTGTACCCGGACGTCAAAAATTTGGTCTCAAAATATGCGGGAGACTTCAATGAAAAAAGTCATGAAATGACGCTGCAAAATCTTTGCGCGTTATATTACTGACTAGAGTTGATCATTTTGATTACTTCTATCTTTCACAGGACCACTTTGATGAAACGCAGTATGAGCAAGGTCGTGCTGATAATCTGCGGAAATTGAAGCCTAATGCCTTACCGACAAGGTTTGCCTTCAATGTTGGAGTAAGTGTTCCCCACCATACCCTTTTAGTGGAAATAGAGTATTTTGTATGCGTGTATTTATTGAAAACCACTAAGGTAGATGAATTTTATGTCTACAGAAAGATTAACCCACATACGCTTAGTACAAAATGTCAACCAAGAATACTACAAATTCCACAGCCAGATTTGATGCCGTAATGAAATGTAGGGGAGTGCTGATGAGAGAGCTGGTAACTCCATCAAGTGCAGGCATCATGCATGCAAGTGCAGCACTCATGTGAAATAAGTGTCAACAGATGATATTCTGTGAAGTACTTTGAGCTTCCTGCTCTGCCAAACTTCTATTGCGTAGATATCACATACCTAGGGTATCTGACTTCAGATTCAAAATAGATTTGCACGGAAACAGAAAGTGGTGGATGCTCACAAAAATTCAGACATTACATTGAAATCTTTTGAATGGAAAAAGGAAGATTTTAAATTCTAGTACATGTAGAAGGAAAAGTGGAGAAGCTTCATGGTGTACATGTGCAGTGACACAGAACTTCAGAGGGGATTTCTTTTTTTCCCTCCACCACCTATTGTTGCATCACATAGACCTATACTATGTAATGCATGAATATATTAGCGAACCTTTTCTGCTCTCTATCATGTTGAGGAGCATGTACTCATATATGCCTGAAATTGACCTTTTCCTTGGGGTAAGATGGCTCAAAAGATTGCATGAATAATGAAGTTTTGTTTGTTTACTTTATCTATCTCCCTCTCTTTATTCATGTTGCTCTAATTGAGTAAATTAGATATGATTAAGAAAAAAATATTGGTTTCTTTGTCCTCTTAGGAATGGTTATAAACATTTAGATATTTATGGCAAAAATCTAGGATCGTAGTCTGACACACTGATTGAAAAGCTGAAAAAAATGGAGTCCTATTGTGTAAACTAAGATCAATAAGTGTAGGAATGAGGTAGAAGTTTTGCATGGCCCCTTTAAAATGCCAGAATGCCACATTTTATTATGTAGTAAGCACAAAGTTTGTGCAAAAAAAAAAAATGAAATTACACAATGAAGAATTCATTTCCAGAGTGGCATTAAAACTAAAGCAACACCATGGTTTATAATTTGATGTAGATGTAGATGACAGAATGATAACTTGATTGAAAATGAACAAAGAAAATTGAATTCCATTTCAATTGTTTCCAATTTTCTTTGTTTATTGTCATGTATTTTCTGTCAGTTTCCCTATTTGTTTCGATTTTTTAGTGAGTCTACAAATGATAAATGTGATGTTCTATATCTGCATCTGAGGTTGTTGAGTTTCATGTACAAAACTTTTTAGAATCCATGTGCACAGTTTAGATCTTGAGATAAGATTCATAGCAGAAGGCTACCACTTTACATTTCACTGACTTTGTGATCATTTTGATATTTTTTTCCCCCAGAAACACTCTGATCACACAGAGTGCAAACAAGATTGTGCTGAAAATGTTAAAAAGTTGAAGAAAAATGCGGTCACCTTGTCTCCACGAGTGAAGACTCTCCACCGCCAACCTCTCTGGAGGAGAAGCAGACGTATGGTTGCCCAGAATAAAGCATTTCGCAGGAAGCAGATCCATCAGGAACATTCCTACTCCGCACAGACCAGTCTCCCTGAGCCAGATATTACACAGATGTCTTCAACTGATGGCAAAGCTAGTGTTACAGCAGGTTGATAATTCTGTCTTTTCTTTTTATTCTTCCACCATGAAGTGTCGCCAGATGTATTATGTTTTGGGTCGTTTGTCTGTCTGTCCATCAGTCCACCCGTCTTTTTGTTCCATATACATTTTGTGGACAGCACAATTTACAAAATTGGTCCAGGTATCCTTTAATGAAATTTGGTGTATGTCTGAGTGAGCCAAGTTGTGCCTATCAACTTATGCCTGCACATGCTCAAGGTCAGAGGTCAATGTCAAATTCTCAAAATTTAATCATTTCCCCACATTTTTGTCCCTGCCGAACGAGTTCGAGCAGGGGACTATGAAACGGGCTCCGTACGTGTGTGTGTCCGTCCGTGCGTCCGTGTGTCCGTCCGTGTGTCCGTCCGTGTGTGCGTCCGTGTGTGATCAAAATGTTCAAAATGCTACTCCTTCGCCATTTCTAACCCGATTTTGATTCTGTTTGCTTTATATGATAGCACTACATGGGAGCTTTGAAACTTCTATACAGAATTTCAATTGTGACCTTTGACCTTGACCTTTGACCTATATTGTACATTTTGCTTCAAAATGCTACTCCTTCGCCATTTCTAACCCGATTTTGATTCCGTTTGCTTTATATGATGGTACTAGGTGAGGGCTTCAAAACTTCTACACAGAATTTTGACCTTTGACTTCTTTGACCTTTGACCTTGATTTTTGACCTACATTGTACATTTTGCTACAAAATGCTACTCCTTCGCCATTTGTAACCCGATTTCAATTCCGTTTGCTTTAAGTGATGGCACTAGGTGAGGGCTTCAAAACTTCTACACAGAATTTTGACCTTTGACTTCTTTGACCTTTGACCTTGATTTTTGACCTATATTGTATATTGCCTACAAAATGCTACTCCTTCGCCATTTCTAACCCGATTTTGATTCCGTTTGCTTTATGTGATGGCACTAGGTGAGGGTTTCAAAACTTCTACACAGAATTTTGACCTTTGACTTCTTTGACCTTTGACCTTGATTTTTGACCTATATTGTACATTTTGCTACAAAATGCTACTCCTTTGCCATTTGTAACCCGATTTCAATTCCGTTTGTTTTAAGTGATGGCACTAGTAGGTGAGGGCTTCAAAACTTCTACACAGAATTTTGACCTTTGACTTCTTTGACCTTTGACCTTGATTTTTTTACCTATATTGTACATTGGCTACAAAATGCTACTCCTTCGTCATTTCTAACCCGATTTCGATTCCGTTTGCTTTATGTGATGGCACTAGGTGAGGGCTTCAAAACTTCTACATAGAATTTTGACCTTTGACCTTCATCTTTTTACCTATATTGTACATTTTGCTACTAAATGCTACTTCCGGCGGGGACATATATTACGCACCGCGTAATTTCTACTTTTCCTTGTCTTTAAATGTAATGTGTGCATGTATTACAAGATAAAGATTCTCAAGAGAAAGTTTTGAACCATGGGGTGAAAGGTCAAGAGAAAATACTAAAATTTTACCTTTTTCTCTATATCTCAGAAATAGCTTTGAAGAGGTATTTTCATGAAACTTACTTATGCATGTACTGCCTGACAGTGATTCTCTTGGGAGCTTTTTTGACATGGGGTCAAAGGTGAAGGGTCAAAGGTCAGGTTAAAATGCTTAAATTCCAGTTAATGCTAAAGTTGCACTTTTTACTCATTATTTAGAGATAACTCAATGCATAAATTTGATAAAAGTTGGTGTATACATGCATTACTGCACAATGATTCTACAGGGGAAATTTTGACCATGGGGTTAAAGGTCAAGTGAAAATGGTAAAATGTCACAATTTTTCCCCATATTTTGAAAAAGCTCAAGGTATTGCCATAAGAATGGATGTTACCAGTTAGTGGATATTAAAGAATTGTGGGCCATGGTCAAGTGAAAATGCTCAAATTTCCTGAATACTTGCTCTCTAATAAACAATATAGACTTCCATCCAAATGAAACCTTTTAGATAAAATAAACACTCAATGCATTTGTGACAAACATGTCATTTTTTTTTTTGCCACTCACATCATCTCACATTGTCAACATGTACTCTAGACCTCCAGGGAGAACCGTGCATTATGGTGGAGGCATACCAATCGCAGTAGCAACATTTCTAGTTTGTTTTATTTTTTCTTTTACCCAATCCTCTTCAGTCCAGCCTAAAACAAATGTGTGTGCATTGTCTTGTTTTTACAGTAATATCATAGTCGCTTCCATATGAGTATATTTAGTACAATATTTACAATTGTGTACAAACAATGTAAGAAAAAAAAAAATCCATACTTCATTAACTTGAAAATACATGTATTTTGATTTCTTCCTCCCCCCCCCCCAAAAAAAAAAAAAAAAAAAAAAAAAAAACTAATGGAAATCATAAGACCTTTTGGTGAAAAATATGTGGTGCTGGGTGCAAGGGCCATAGTGATTTTGATTGTCTTTTTCCAACCCAGCAACATAGGGAAGCGCATCAGGAAAAGCTTGACATCTTGTACCCTTGTATTACACTTGTTTTGTTTATTTGTCTGTTGTTTGATCATTCGCTTGCACTGTCTTGCAAATGCGGAATAAACAATAGTAATGATAATAATAATAATGATAATAATAACAATAACAATAAAATGAAAATAATAATAATAATGTAAACAAGATAATAACCCCTTGTGCCATAGCATGAGGCAAATCTCTCGTTTGAAGAAGCTACACCCCTGTAGACAATGCCAGTGTATATCTTGACAATCAAGGACTTAAAAACCAAAGATATAAAACACCTGTTTCTTGACCCTGGCCTAATCTAAGCATCAGTCACCGCCACGGGGGGGGGGGGGGGGGGGGGGGGGGGGGCACCCGCGAGAGGAGGAGATTGTTTTGGTTTTGGCATGGGCTATGTAGCTCCATGGTGCGTGTGTGTGTTGACAAACTTCTACAATGCTCTCCTTCTTATTCCTGTTTTTTCGTTACAGTATTTATGGGTCAAATTTTTTCGTTCGAAATTCAAAACGGATGACTATAGAATTTCTCAATAGAATATAAAATCTAAAACTTGAGGAAGAATAGAGAAACTTGAGTGCACTTTGAATCGTCTGCCACAGGCAGATATCCTTATCATGCTCTTGGATACGTAATATGACAGCTGTTGCAGTCATTAAACCCTGGCTTGGCCTCCAGGTTTGCCACGCCTGAGTAGAAAGTTATTTTGCAGTGGGCAAAGACATCTACTCCCACTTCTCGAATGAAGAATCATTAGGGGGGTATAGCACCCCATCAGCTTCGTTTGGCGATGGGGTCTCGCCTCAAACGGGGGTTTGACGGCATGGGTGTCTCAATGATATTTTATGACAAGATTAACATAAAGCCCGCTGCACACTATACGACTCACGACCTTACGACTGACAGAATCAGAAATAAATCAGTTTCCTCAGAATAAACACCGCTTGTTTATTTCAGATCCAAAGTCTGTTAGTCGTAAGATTGTGAGTTGTGTAGTGTGCAGCGGGCTTAAGTATTGGATATGAGGACAATACAAAGTATGGTTTAATTGTGAAATATCTTGCCTTTATTCCTCATCCAGCAGCTTCAAAAGAAGAAGATGGGAACCATTTTGTGGGAGAGGAGGCAGCAGCATCAGAACAACCGCAGTCTCCTTCACATAGTTCATCCAGCATGCTTGGGACTGCTCCCTGCAAGTGTGTGGCAAGAGAAAGGGAGATCCGCAGTCTTCGGCAGAAATTGGGCAGAGAGCGAAAAGAAAAGGAATTGCTCCAGCAGCAAAGTGCAAGCTTTGAAGCCAGAGTGGCCAAGGTGTTCAGTGAAGATCAGTTGGATGTACTCGGCCGTCGAAACAACGGAGGATCAGATTGGTCTGCTGAAACTATGGAAAAAGCACTCCAACTATGGTTTGCATGCAGTGCCACTGGATACAAGGTACTACTGGCACAGAAACAGCCCCTCCCAACTGTGCATTCCTTGAGAGAATGGCTTCGGGAAATATCCATAGAACCAGGTGAGCTGGATGAGGTCTTTCACATTCTTAAACTGAAGGTGGCTGCTATGGAAGAAACAGAAAGGGAATGCTGCCTGATGCTGGATGAAATGAGACTACGAGATGATATTGAGAATGCAGGTGACTCCAGTTGTACACAAGAGGGTGCTGCACCTCAAAATCACCTCAGAGCAAGCTCTAATGCTCTTGTGATAATGCTTGCAGGAGTCACATCTCACTGGAAACAAACTGTTGCGTTCCATTCCACGGAAAGTTCAGAGGATAAAGGCTCTGTCAAGCCATTTGTGCTCGAAGTCATCCGGAGGGCGCACAACATTGGCCTACATGTTACTGCAGTGACCTCTTCTTTGGGAAGTATCAACCATGCCCTGTGGAAAACTTTTGGAATTGGCTGCTCGAAGTCCAACAGAACAAAACACAAGGTTCCGCACCCATGTAGGCCTGACAGGCACTTACACTTTCTTGCAGATGTGCCTCATGTCATTGAGCACCTGAGAATGGAGCTTGTGACAGGGAACACCATAACACTGCCCAAGAAGACTGTTTCTAAATTCAAACTTCCTTCAGACAAAGTGACAGCTGAGCATCTGCAGAAGTTGGCAAATTTCCAGATAGACGGACACGAGCAGCTTGCTCCAGAGATCACCAGAGCCATCACAAAGTCAACACACTCTCAGGAGACAAACTTCTCTGATGCCTTGAACTTCCTTAGTCCCTCAGTCAGTTCTGCTCTTCGTCACTTGGTCAAATGTGAAGGGTGTGAGCCAGCCCTTAAAACAACAGCGTGGTTCCTTGAGTTTATGAATGGGTGGTTCAAGTTGATGTCAAATGGACACCCTGTCTTGGCACTGAGCAAGAACAACATGCAAGCTTATGACAAAGCTGTGGCCCACCTTAAACAGGTGCTTCAAGTGACCCAGAAGATGTCTGTGGAGAACAAAGACAATTGGCAGCCATTCCAGACAGGACTCATTGTCTCAACTATGTCCATTCTGGACCTGCAGACAGAACTGCTCGCTAGGGGTCACTCATATGTCCTAACTGCCAGTTTCACAGAAGAGCACTTGAGGGATGTGTTCCGAAGCATTCAAACAGCCAGTACTGCCCCAAGTTACCCTCAATTTCTAGCAGCTCTAAAGAGTATTACCGCTGAGCACTTGATGGAATAATCCTTGAAGAGGTGTTATGAGCAGGTCATGTGAAGCCATTAGCCTTATTCAGGGACTGCTACAAGTACGTAGTCAGGTCACATGACGCAGTCCCATTCCCAATTTATCTCTACCACATAGAGGGTTGTGCATCCCTGAACTCATAAACAGAAGTGCTCTGCAGTCTTTCTTTGTAGTTATTTTGAGAAATTATGTGTTGTTGTTCATGTGCTTTTTTGTTGTTGTTTCTTTTTTGTTTTTGTTTTTTCAATATGGCAGCAGAAAGTTACAGTCATTTTTCGTATGCTGGTACCTTATGCATCACCCCCACACAATTCACACACTTCAGCGAGACAACTTATTGGAATTGTTGTTGCTTTGAAATTAGAATAGCACCAACAATCATTTTTGGATAGATGCTCCATAGACTTACATTTGGTTAAGATATTTGGGGTAAATCTATCAATCATTATCATTATTTTGTTTCATCTATGCCCTTAGATTTTAATCCCTTCAATCTCTACTGATTTCATGTACGTAGCCTGCTGTTCAAGGCTAAGTGTACTCCCAGTGACGTAGAAATTCTTTATTAGCAATAATTGGGTCATGGCAAGGGGGGGGGGGGGGGACAGAACATTCCATTACCGGTATTTATTTCCATTTGCAAGTTTTCTATGGATTCATGCCATCCATACAAGAGTGGAATCATCTGCATATCACAACCAAAGAATCAGTCACACCCTCTCCTTGGACAATCTGAACAAAATTGTAGGTGGTATGCCGATATTGCATGCTACACTACACAGATACAAAACTTGTGTAGACTGCATAGGAAGTGTTGCCTCTTCCCTTTGTGTGTGATGAGGTACAATGAGTGTGACATGTCAGTGTGCATGTAAAGTGTACAAGTTGACCACTTAATTGTGAATCCCCAAGGCATGTATTGGGAAATCAAGCATGATGAGTTTTACTTGAAAAATCCTGTAGACCCTACTCATGAAATCTTGTAATGAGTTTCTGACATTAGCTTGGTACATTGCACTCCCGTTATAACGAAATGCTCGGGACCGGCAGTTTTCTTTCGTTATAACGAAATTTCGTTATATCCAAACAAATACAATGTTATGTATAACGAAAACAAGGAAACCACGTACATATATCATATTCTGTTTGCTGAATACCCATCATACACTGGAAAGCTATGTGAAATGTGATGGGATAACTGTATTACAATAATAAACGCAAGCTCCCCTCAGAAACTGTGCGTGTCACAAGGAGCGAACACACAGTGGTGTGAAGCATTAACCCATGGAGAGACGCTATACACATGTAAATGCTTGTTCCGCTACGTATTTTCGAAAGCAATTCGCATTTCGTTATAACGGAGCACATTTCTTTTGTTTTTCTTTGTCTGTGGCGCTCGGAAAAGACTTCGTTATAACAGAAATTTCGCTATAACCGTGTTCGTTATAAGCGAATTTTGCCCCATAGACTTTAATGGTGATAATTTTGGGACCAGAAGATTTACTTCGTTATAACGAAATTTTGTTATAACCGTTTTCGTTGTAACGGGAGTGCACTGTACTGTATACCAAATTAGTTGTGCCATAGCCATGCCTGTCCAGGGAAAACTTCCCTTATACATTGTAATAAAAACAAAATACTGAATCCATGTCTGTTGTTACATGGTTCTCCTGCATAATGATACATCACCAGTTTGATAAATTGTATTGTATCATTCAATTTCACTTTTAGTGATCAATAATTACCCTGTGAAACTTTGGCATTAATATTTCTTCTGAATTTTTCTTACAAATTGGACATGGTTTCTCCTTTCACTTGTTTGATGAAAGATATACTAAGTTTTTCCTTGATGCCTTCTCAGTTATGCCAGGATTTGATTCTTGATTAGGAGCCTTTTCAGATGTCAGTGAAGCTCTTCTGTGTGTTTGCCATAGCAACAGATAGTGTACCACGTTATTTTTATATTTTTTTGTCTGTGTGTCACACAGTACAACATTCATCTGGAGCTATGCAAACGGAGGGTCACAAATTGTTTTGTGTGTGTTTCACTGCAGTTTTGTAGAGAATCGGCTGTGCCGTATGTATGACAGAAATGTGAAGTACATGTATTCTCAGTTTCCCCCAGATATCTTCTAGATCTTCCCAGTGGATAATTACAGGCTATTAAAATGAAGTTCGACAAGGTTGGTGTTCATGCATGCTGTTAACTTAATTCTGGTCAGTCTGGGCTGTGTGATAATTACATATATGACACACACATTGACTTGGTGTCTCAGAAACCCTGGTGAGCTTACAGCAATTTTGGAATTCTCCCCAAACTTTGTTTGTATCTTCTGTCTTATTTATTACCATTTGTGCTTACAGTACATCATTTGATTTTGTAATGTCTTTGCTGTATAGGTGTACTGAGAAGACCAATACTGTAGTACTGTATTGTGGCATTCACCGTCATGTGTTAAACATTTAGTGAAGTATGTACAGTACCACTTTTGTGGCTACCATTTGTCATTTTTGGATATTTTGTATATTTTGTGATGATTGAATAAAACACAAAGGCATGATACAAGTTGCATCCCATAGTCTTTAAGTGTATTGATATTTGATGTTTGGGAGACCAGGAACTTGTAAGCATTATGAATATAATATAATATATATATATATATATATATATATATATATATATATATATACTGGAAAAGTGGAAATTTTCAATGTGTTGAAATTTTTGTGCATTTCACGCAACCATAGACTAGCGCGAAAGTAAAAGCACATGAATATTTTTGCTTGCCATATGTTCCAGTAGTTGATGTCTTGATTCCGCAGAATTAAAAACATGCGAAACTCTTCTAACCTGGCTGAGTGCGAAAAATTAATTGCCCGAAAATATTCACTTTTACAGTATATTGTATATGAATGATAGAAATCTTGATTTTGAGAAACTAGCAACATTAGAGTTACATGGTTGGAACAGTGCATGAATGGATTGCATTCAACAAAATGCCTTAGGATTTTCTGTTCAGTGCAAGCCCAAGGAATCCTGAAGTGCACCATTTGGTGCTATGTACACAACAGGAACACAAATACAGTACTCTCCGCGTAATTGGGTATCGCTTAAATGGGTACTCCCTTTAATTGGGTAGTAATGTCAAAAACAGTTCCAATGCACATTAAAATTACCTGATAATCGGGTTGCGTCTCCGCATAAATGGGTAATTTTCTTCTTATCTAATTTCTACCCACATTTTATCTCAGATGTAACACTTCAGAAATCATGAATGTCAAATTTTACATGGCTAATCGCATTCTCTGCTTAATTTGCAGAAAGGACCGATCATTTAGGGGAGTGATTAAACATGAAAACACATGTACCAGTACCGACTTGCCACACATAAACTAACATTACACATGTATATAGCTGGCACCACAGAACTCGTGTAGAGTTCTGTGGCTGGCACTCACAGCTGAATAGACAGACAGGAGTTGAACACACAGTTTGCGCTCCTCCCTTGCTCCGCAACAGCATTCAAAATACGAGAAGTTTGCAACGAAAATCAGGCCATGCACCAGTTCCATGATTTTGCTTTTCCCCAGTCACTTCTCGAAAAGTAACCCGACTAGTGCACGCAGAGAGACGTCAGAGCTACCAAGTCCCACGCATTCTGCGTGAGACTCGAGCATTTAGGGCCTGTCTCACGATCTCACGCAGGGCACCCATTTTTCTCACGCATCGGGTGAAGTCTGCAATTTGTGCCAAAAATAAGGAGCATAGCTCAAAGGATTCAAGTGATAGTTGCAATTGAAGGTATATTTCCCTTTTGTCTTTCAAAATTAGTAAAAAATAGTCACTTAAGTATGCACCAGATCGCATCATTAAGAGCTAATAATTCAAAAAAGCTCCCTACTATGGAAGGGGTGACACCCTCCTCGTTCGTGTGCGCATGCGCGCTAAAAGTTTTTTGAACTTGGCATCTCTGAGAGGTGTTCATTTCGGAAAACGCCTGCGTGTTAGCGAGGAGTCTATAGTCAAACGACAAAGTTTTTTGAAGACATATTTGTCCATAAAAAGAGTGTAAATTATTGCTCGTGACTGAGCAAGTGTAAGGTATGTATAATGTGCCATGCAGGCACACGTGTTACCTTAAGCATACAATGTAGATGTTTGGTGCAGTGTACAATGCATGTACATACACATTGTGTGTGTCCATTGTGAATGAAACATGTTTTTCTGTTAATCGGGTACTCCGCTTAATCGGGTAAGAAACGCTCTGCCCGAGCCTAGCCGATTATGCGGAGAGTACTGTACTACATATTGTACTCTATTTCAAGGTACTGTAGTGCACTTCCAAAAAAACAAAATTATGCTTTTATTCTGAATGAGTAACAGATATGCAAGTCATGACTAACACATTCTTGAAATGTGTGTGTGTGTTTCAACGTGTGGTACAGTGTACACACTTGACAGCAAATCTAGAAATTTACAAAAGACATGACAGTTAATGTGCATTTCGCATTTCTGTTGCCATTTATTACCAGCTGTTACGAAAAACTTATAAATAAATATAAGTTTAATTGCCTAGAAAAAGCTACATAAATCCATGGGGACGAGTCACTTCTTGTATAGCCCACCACAACCATAATACACAGTGTAAAAAAAGACAAAAAAGGGAAGTTTACTGCTTCACATTCTGTTTCTATGGGGGAAAAAATCTTTACAGTGTTTGTTACTGCAAGAACAATTCAGTATCGAGCATATACACATACACATACACATACACATACAGATACAAAGAGATTAAACATCTTGAAAGCGAACTTTACGCAGCATTCTCTTCATTAGTTTGGACTTTACATCACAAAGCTGTGAGGAACATATTATGCACAACATCTTTTCAGACATAGGTACAGTTGTATGTGTTACTGAAATATAGGAGAGACGGCTGCATCAGATTCGGTGTTTTAGTATTACAGAAACTGTTTATGTATGACACCTTGACTATTGTAAATGAGTATTCATATGTACCTCCTCTCTTTAATTAGGCCTACCTAAATAGAATATGTATGACACTGAACATGACACTGAAGTTGCTGTGACAAAGGTGTCAAGATAGAAAGAATAATTATGTTTCTATATTTACTTCTGCAAAATCTTTTAAAAAAACAACAAAGAAAAAACAGATCACGGCTGAACATAAAACTTGATTGCAACGACAGTGGAATTTGACACAGCGGTCCAAAGAGGGTGAAGACTAATATTTTCAATGGCTAAACAAAGAAGTTATAATAAAGAACTAAAAATTGCTGACTGCAATCCATTCACAAAGCCTTCTCCAGGTAAGTCTCTTCTATTCCACTGATGGAAACATGGTGTCTCGATTCCAGGTATAACACATCATCTAATACATGTACATGTATGTTAATAATAGGCAATACAGGTACATTGTATCACACAGTGGGATGATTTTAACATTATTCATAGTGCCCATCACTCGTTGTTTGTATGTTTTTTGCTCTTGTAATCTTCACCAATTATCAGTTTTTCATCATGTACGACATGTAGTCACTTTAACCTACACAATGTCACATGAACACCACTTTTTCATATACATGTATTAAATGTTTGAAATTCTCTTTAAATTGATATCTATACAATAAAGCTCTATCTTGATTCTATTGCTTACTAGACATGAGCGACATGATGGGGGGGGGGGGGGGGGGAGGCACTGAAACAAATTGTGTAGCACATGGGTGCTGTCTTTGTTATATATCCACATATCCACTGTACATACACCCTTCTGTTTCTTAACTGCATCGCCACAACATCCTTATATCTCATTCTTATATTTGTATTCCATCTGATTTCCACTCAAAACTGATAAAGACACACTCAGCAGGGTGAGAATCTCAGTCTGAGGAGAAAAAAAACACCTATCAAACCACATACTCCTATTCTAGTTATGAGCTGACTGTATTAATGCGAGTGTGTGTGAGGGAGGAAGGGGAGGAGGAACTAATATGTGGCTGTTATTTCCTCATGTAAAGGAGAGACCAGCCTGGTAGTACGTCTTGAAAATCTTCTCCAGCGAAGAAACGTAGGCGGCCGTTCGGATGTCCAGGCCCAGATTGTACTTCATGGCGATCTTCATGATTTGCTGCACGAGAGAACAATATTGGAGAGACAAATCATTAAATAATGGTGCGGCCTTTGTAACTTTTCAGGTCTGCAAGAGGAGCAATAGGCAGAAAAGGGGCAGAAGGCTCATTTATTTTTGGCCCCCCATTTGCAGAGGAGTGTTGAAATCTCTCTCACACACAAAAAAACAAACAAACAAACAACCAAACAAACAAACAAAAATGATTGCAACTGTTACATTGCCTTTTGACATTAAGTTCAAAGTGCAATATGGACTGACTTGTGAATATCTTTCAACATGCGGTCTGGAAGATGCCTTTGGTAATTATAATAAGCACATGAACAAGCATAACATTAATTTAAAGATCCCTTTGCCAAGCCAGGCTGCAGTTTTACCTTATTTACACATGCTGTTCTGATGCAAATTGTTGTCTGCAGTAGGAATATTCATGAAAACATGTTGGCACCAAGATAATTCTACCTATAAGATGGAACTTAATATGACCTCAGAACAAACAATTGACCTTTCATTTCATTTCATTTCATTGAGACAAGGCTCAGGCACTTTGTATTCAATCACTCCCGTGCAAATGTAACATGTTTCATGGGTAAACATGCAGTTACTGTTTCTATTTCTGTGAAAGAAAAACTCTTTATGCTAAGTATTTATCCAGTGCAACCCAAATAAAGGTCTTTCATTTCGAAAGAAAAGAAAAATAAGTGAAGCTGACATTAAATGATAATTTTAGTAATTACATCGTGTCGGCTCTGGACTATGTAGGACAGGTCCCATATTCTCATAATCATGTTGCTGCTATAGGGGCGAAGCAGGACATACGTCAGTAGACTACCATGCCTTATACTGCCATTACACCAGCAATGCCAAAATCTAGTTCAGGTCTAAAAAGAAATACAAGTTGTAGTGCAGGATGGAAAGGAAACAGTGGGAAAAAGAAATGTCCTGTATTGCATAGTACAATAGTTTCTTCTTGACTTGCCACCTTCTTCCACGCATCATTTCATGTTTTTTTTTGTTTTTTTTAAGACAACAAGATGTGTTCTTAGAATGGCAAGATGACACTGTGTAGACAACAGCAGCTGACGTCAAGCACTTTACCATGGAAACTAATGAGATTATGAGTAAACACCAGAAGTAGTGCACACTGCCCTTCCTTGTCAACTTGCCAACTTGTTCAGAGAAAAGTAAACATTAAGAATAACAAATAATAAATGTCCATCATCCAAAAGAAGTCAACAAGCAAAAAAAAAAAAAAATTGAGGAAGAAAGTACATTTTTTAAAGTTTCCATCTAATTCTATAATCATATTCTTTTCTCAGCCACTCACAGTCACAGACCACCAGAAACAGCGAGTTTCACCTGTCAGAAAGATATACAAAATAAAACTTGCATCAAGTTGAACTCAATGAAAGGACTGCAGAACACGGGTTGACATAGCTTTGTATATTCTCTTTATTATCGTATCCCATTTCCTGGAAATGAATTCATTACACCATGCCACATGCATGGCATACAATCACTTGTGCTTCTCTTTAAATTCTATCCAATGTTATGTTTTGTTTTTTTGTTTTCTCAGTGCCACAGAGATTTAGAATGAAAAGCAACAACATTACATCAGTCAAGCAGATACAAAACCAACCCTGACCAACTCATGTACAGATTTAAAATGGAACAATTTCCTTTGTCAAAATTATACAACATACACGTATATCACATCCTTATTTGTCTTGGCGTCAGCTGTAAAGAGAATGCAGCAGCATATAAAGGTATGGAAGTTTGAGTGTCAAGGCTCAGTAGGTTAAGGACTGTATGAAGAAGAGTTGCAATTTATCATTAGTCTGCACAATGGTACATGTTCATACTGTCTGTATTGAGCTATGATGGATACCGCTTCAATAAGTAATTAAAGACTGCTACCTGAGTTTCTGCCACAGTATCATACATGAAGTAAACCCTCACATATGGACAGGATGTTATCCTATTGCATGTTTACCCACAGTGCCTTGGGGTAAGCAAAGTCATATGAGAATAGAACAGTGTGAGACACATGTCTTGCTCAAGGAAACATGTACATTAAACCATGAGTCTAGGATTACACTCACTAAAATTTGGGTGCATGGGACTGATGTAATATTTCTCATGCTATGAACTGACCAAACACATTGTGTTGGTAAGTCAAATATCATAATTTTGAAATCAAGAAATATGCTGTCTCAACTACACATTCAATGTTATGTGTTTGGTATTTCCATATGATTATGAAGATAAAGATAATTTTCATATATTATTTGCCAGGTTTCTTTAACCAATACTCTTTAGTCCACTCTAACTCTTGCCTCAATAGAAATGAGCCTACAAAAATGACTCCTGTCGATGAATATCGTCCTACATATGACACCCTTAAAATGCCTTTGGCACCCTTCTTAGCAGAGACATGATGAAAATTCATTTGATATGTCTACAGCCTCAAGAATACATCACAGAATGTACTATAGGAACTTGTCAACATAAATACATTGTTAAAAATAAGTCATCTACTGCATCTGTGCATAATCTATTAAAAATACTATAACTTGATTTCATTTGAATAAATTACACACTTCCATCAGACTTTATATCCACTGATTATACATCATTAATAATGTGTAAAACTAGTTGAGCTCATAAATACAGCACTTGCTCGATTTAGTGTGCATCTACTGAGGATGGGATACACATGTATGCAGGATGATATGAAATTCACTTGGTGAATGTAAATGTTAACTTTTCCATACCTTTACTAAATGATGAATACATTAATATCACTTCAGTACTACATGTAGTAATATCTGTGCTTTTCTTACTAGATGAAAGTGAGATCACTAGCCGTTTGTAATGGGATTACACACAAAGCCATATCCCATTGTCCAGCTTAAGAGTAAGATAACATAAACCTTTGATACATGCTGTGCCACCTTATTAAGTATTTACTTGGCTTTCAAAAGATATAGGACAAATAGTATGTGAATTAATGTCTTTTCAATGACATGTAACATGATTACTCTTCAAATGCATTTCTATACCCTTCTGATATACTGGATCTGCTATGGGATGACTTGAAAATAATCAGTGAAATCACTCATTCTGAGAAGCATTACCTCGAGCAATGAAGCACATAAAGAAAGATTATCCAGTTTTCCTCCTGCATTTGAGCATACTATACATGCCATATATTCCATGGCACTTTTGTTTCTTTGAAAAAAAAATGAGTAAACAGTCAAGAGATTAACTTCAGACTAATACTGTAAATCCAGGAATGTTCACATGTAGTCTAATTTAGCGAATTTCATGCGAGCTAAGATTCGTAAAATTAATATACACGTAAAAGTTCTTAACTACGCTATGCATTGAATGCCAGAGGCAATTCGCGAAAAATTTTGTGCGGCGAAAATAACTTGCTTTACAGTTTTATGTCTCCTGTAACACAAACAAATTGTATACTAGTTGTCAAGGTGGAAAATTGTGAATGTCGCTACTTAAAAGGAATAATGCTTATATTGTGGTTTTCTGTTACAAATTTATCAATGGGCAAAATTGTCTTAAGAAGAAAAGCTTTGTGAATTATGCAGTCATGAAATATATGGTGCTGACAGTCACATTCTGCAGCTACACATGTAAAAAACCTTGCATCTACTAGGGGCATTCTACAGCTCACATCAGTGACATCAATGACCGAAGGGCATTCTTAAATTCTCAGAATTCTGTGCTTCCAAAGTATCATCTACATCTAAAGACATTGCAACACAGGCCTTGTTTTAATAGCTATGTTCAAAAGTTAATAACACAATGAACAACACAACAATTTCACTCGGCAAAAGACGGCACAGAGCGTTGCGTGTGGCTGAAATGAAAACGCTAGCAGTTCATTGTGTAAAAATCTTGTGATCTACTTTTTAGCACACTTTTTGCCCAAGAGTGTCTGTAGTAACACCCTCTAGCACAATGTTGTAGGGCCTACTGTCTTCTTATGTATTGTCAAGTCAAATTCCATGTGCTGGGGCCTTTACAGTCAGGAGATTCCCAACAGTAAATCAATACAACTCTAAAACAACAACAAAACAAAAGAGTAATCATTACTATTCTTAGCAACTTCTGCAAATACAAATTTTCTATAAAACCCTTACACAGCAAAAAGATGAACAAATAAATAGAAAAAAAGGGCACTGTGCATCCAAATTATCTATGAATACATTAAACAGATTGCTTTATCATGAAATGTGCCTTTTGTTTTTCTGGCTGTTGCAAAGAGAATATCAATCACAATGAATCTTGCCAGACAGAATTTTAACGACAAGCACACTTTAACGAATGATCCCCAGTTTATCCAAGTCTGAAACTGTAGTAAAGAGTCTCAAGTTTCCATCATGATTATTCAAAAACTGCTTAATTCTGAGAGCTGTGTAGGTGCTTAAAAGTCCAGTTATATGCTGGAAAATGTCTGATCATTACAGAATAGACTTAAGTATAGTTACTGGATGCAGAATATTGACATGTAAGCTCTATACACTGACCAGCTGCCATTTTTTGCTCATGTTTGTACAACTCTTCATATTTGATTTATTTCAGTATATTTGGTTTTGTTTCGCTACTAAATTTCAAAGAGCTGCAGTTTATGTTCAGAGCAGAGGAAAGCCGTACAATGTATGCTCATGTAAGTTTTGGAGAGAAACCATTCATAGCTGCAGTTGCTGTGTTTACAACAAAATAAAGAATAGACACCTTAAAAGTACAGCAGCTCAAACTTCCAGCCCAGAACATCCGATATCATCATTCATGAATTCATGCTTGCAAATGCTGCTCATTAACATATCTATGCTGACATACTACCACAAATACTTGACAACCATCTTAAACTGCTTTCTTTATACAAAAAGGCAAATTTATTGGGTGCTTCGTTCTCCCTTATAAAGAGTATGGACATTAAACAACTTGTCATTTTACTGTTTTGTTTGCTTTTTTATAATGAGTACAATGAGGAAGATTACTTGGGGTTCAAATATCTACTATGTAAGGAATGTAGGTCAGAAAAACAGTCCACGAGTATGTTCAATGCGCATCTCTTTGATCACTGTTTTGAGTGCCTGTTACTCTCACAGTATCATTTGTAGTTTTCTTTTTGTATGCAGGTGATATCATTTCCAACACTCCTGAAAAACTTGCAAGTCTTAATTCACTTTACAACCCCGTTACCCTGTTACGCTTTATAAGAAAACAAAAATGTTTCTAAGACCCAGTCCTTTTTTTTTTTGCATTACCAACTAACTCTATTTTTGCTTTAAATACGATCTGTAATTTGTTTTCTGTTTGTTTATTCTGCATTTCTAGACAAGTTCAAAGTACAGATATGATTTCAAACCTGATATGCACTTTGGTTTGCTTGGCACATCCTAGTCAGACAAAAGTTTCCTGGGCACAAAACACATAAGACTACTTGAGGAACAAGAATATGCTTACTCTTCGGGTTCTTACACTACTGAAAGTCAAATAAATATTAGCTAGATGCGAATTATGTGAAGGTCAGGCCAGCATCGTTGTACGTCAGGAAGATCTTCTCGATGGAGTTGACGTAAGCAGCCGTGCGGATGTCAAGACCCAGGTTGTACTTCATGGCCGTCTTCATGATTTGCTGAAAGATACAACAGAACGCATTCATCATTTGCAATGCATTCAAAGGCAATCATTTGGCAATCAGTGAATGAAAAATATATACCCGGTAGGCAATCATAGCATCCCCATGACATGATTGACAGTGATGACATCTTTGGATAATGGACTGACACAATTTGAATATGATATACAATCACATTGAGCAAGAGAATATGGGATGCAGGTCATGATGAACAAGATCACACAAAATAAGAGGTTTTCCCCTGGATGAACAAGTATTGCTGCTATTTTAGGACACATACATTAGTAACTTATGTCAGCATGTCATGTTATTGTATCAGTAGGCCTACGCAGTATATGCCTTTTCAAAGATATTGGAAACTGGGAAATTATAATTTTAGTATGCAATACGTTAAGATAATTAGGATTGCTGATTACTTTTTGATGCAATGGTACAAGTATGATGGCAGCTGTGGAATCTTTTAAATAAATTTTTTTTTTTTTTTAAAGAAAAAGAAAAGCTTCTTGTTAACTCTGGAAATCAAGGCATGAAATGGAAAAAAAAAGACAACAACAACATTGGGCTGGTGGCGCTGAATGCATATGTCAGAATGATTTGATTCTTGTTGATCTTTATTTGATTCTATCACTTTAATATGGCTGGCCAGAATTTCTTTTAGCATTGGATCATCACATCTCTGCTATTATCATCAGTGTATAAGCTTGGTATTCTACACTGTAATTGCAGTCTTGTTGCTATAGTACAGACATTATTTGGATTGTTCACTTTCAGAGCATCTATAGGTGAGAGGGGCACATGAGATTCAGAAGATGGTAATAAATGTAAAGTTCAACAAGTTTCGTTGTGATCACAAGCAGAAATAAATTCATGGCTACTTTATGAGTCATGGAACATTCAGTTCATAGCCATAGCACAGAATCACTTAAAGAACATTTTGTCTTAATCATTTATACGAAAAAAACATCAAATGTCTATTTTCCCCTTGCAGATCTGCTTTGTACTTCCACGGAAATTATATCAAATGTCATGAATATTGAACTCATTGAATATCTTAGGGGCATGCAGAAATGGCTAGTACAAATGGTCAAAATGAAGATTTTTTAGTAAATGGTGCATTCAAAACACTTTCCATGCATAGAATCTGTATGGCCATGTTATCTGACATTTTGAAAGGACGAAACACAATGGCAACATCAGCTGAACACTGAAAAGAGGCACTTTGATTGAAAATGTGTAGCGAACATAATCAGGTATGTAGTAGCTCAGCACTGAGCACTGTTATAGTATTAGACTTTAAGAACCAAGTATGGGGACAGAGGGGGCAAACACCATGACATAATAGAGTGGCATCTTATATCGTTAATGAATGACTGACTTCCAATCACCGTCACCCATTGTTTTTGGTGTAGGATTTGTAACCTTCCCCTAATGACCCCTTTATATAACAGCAGTCAGAATATTTTTCTCTTTCAACTGTATAGAAGAAACAACATACTTTCTCATCCCAAAACCAGTGAGTAGTACAGTAGGAAGTGAATCCCCAAATTCTAATCTTTTATGCAGAGACTCCAACCCAAAGCACCTTCTGATCTGGAGATTCTCCCGCCTGAAACCCCTAGCAAACGGGAGATTCCAAGTTGATGTGCGCGAAGTGCGAAATTTCCAGGTTCTAGATGCTCTCTAGTGCTATTTAAGGCTTATTATTTCAACATACGATAGCAATAAGTAAGAAATCCTTTCCAACGGGAGACACAGAGCCAGGGCGGGAGAAATTAAATCATAAGCGGGAGAACGGGAGATTTTGCAAAAATGGGTTTTCGGCGGGAGATCTCCCGTTGACGGGAGAGTTGGAGTCTCTGTTTATGTCCAGCATCTTGAGATAAACTTTGGCAGGCATTGGACAGACTGGCAACCAAGAGGGTCACGACCTTTGTAACCGCCCAGTTCACAACACTGCATATCATCACAAGGTGGGAAATGAATGGTCCGATCCATGAAAACAAAGAAATGCAGGGGAGAAAGACAAAACTGAAAAAGACCTATGTCAAACACACTCAGCTGGCCTACTAGCAGGATGTGCCAAAAGAGAGAGAGAAAAAAAAAATGAGAATATCACAACACATGCAACCTGAAGTAGACATATGTACCAAAGATCAGAACATATAATCAATTACCACGAAAAGCAACATTTGACCTGGCAATGTGAATATTATCTTTCGATCAAAATCAGATAGAACTCAATCAATGTGACAGTATTTCATTTGTGGCAGTATGGTAATGCCAGAAAATGGTCCATGCATCATGTTCACCGGCTGCATCAAAACTGGCCAAATGCCAGTTTGGCACTTAAACATCAATGCACATAGATCAAATCCACATAAAAACAAAAATAACAATAAACACAGCCACACACAAACACCCACACACAGAATAGTCCATTAAAAAGCAAGTACAAAAAGTATGTAAGGGGAAGCCTGTTGAATCCTTAACCTGTTCAAACTGGATCAGGCCAGAAACAGTACACACAGGCAGCATTCAATGTACAAACTCACTTGATTCTTACACAGTTGAACAAAGTTTGAAATTGACTCATAGAAGATCAAAGTGAATCATGAGTGGACTGTATGCAATGAAGATCCTTGTTGGTTAAAGCAAGAATCATACAATCTTGCATGAAAGACAGGCGAATTATAGTGATGATTTCAGCACTTTGGTGGAAGGGTTATATCAAATGCAACATAAATCATGAGGAAAAGGCTGAAGAAGAATATCATTTGATACGAAACAAGCACAGTTAGGAGATGAATGAACTTAGAGATGGCAGGGTTTGTACAAAACTATCAGTGGTGTTAGATATTCAAGGATGAAGGATGAAAAACAAAAGAACGAAAGGTAAATGCAGAGAAAACAAAAACACCGCACAACTATTCAAACTTTGTTGCTTACCCAAAATAGGCAGGTCTTCAGTGAGCACCTTTCAATCTCTTATGTTCTGCGATTTCAGCCGCGGTCTCACAATCCGATCACTTTCTTAAACATTTCTAAATCTTCTCTAACTTGAGTGTCTAGCACGGTAGCACCGTTGATATTGTGATAGTAACAGACACTGAGCTCTGGTCATAGTCTTCCAACACACATAAAGCAACTGACACTGCAGCTGTCCAGTGCATTTTTTTTTTTTTTTTTTTTTGCTTGAATTTTCCTTCAGCGTGTTTTGACACTCTGCAAATTTACATGGATAAAGGGCTAATTGGCAGCATTTCTTCAACAAAACACACATCGTGAAGGTCCCCAATGATCTGTTTTGTCCACGTCTTAAATTCCCCGCATCACCTAACCACTGACAGAAAAACAAAAGACAAATATTTCACCTTACAACCCTTGGAAGAATGCATTATTTCTGACAAATCCATCAGTCATCTTTTCACATGGTTGACAGGAGGGTTTTCCGCTGCATCTTTCTGAGTCTAAAGTCGATCTATTGCTTAAATATCAATGTTAACTCAAATATTGGGCTGTTCAATAAAGGTAGGATGGGTGCCAAAGAAGAGGGGTGATCATTAAGAGAACATCTCAAGATAGACAGAAGAAAATACCACAACCAGCAGACCATGAGAAAGACATTAGGACAGACAAAATAAGATAAAGTATAGAATTCTTCATCAAGGATAGAGACTTGATGCAAGTATTTCAGATGGGGGATAAGAATAGAAACTATGCCAAAAAAAAAAAAACCATGCTGGTCAGAGAACAACTCCTCATTGAATGATTATTGAGGTGTCAACAGTTAATTGTGAGTTTCGGTCAGTCAAGGGTCAGTGACTGTAGTGTCAACCCTAAGTAGAACACCACAAATAGGAAGAAAACCAAAAGGTTTAGAACTTGATAGGTCACACAAAAGGCTTGAGCTAAAATCTCACAGTTAGATTCCTTAAAAAAAAATACTCCCCCCCCCCCAAAAAAAAAAGCACATAAGAAAGCAGGGAGCACAGGAAGAAGCACTGATGCAACAATTCGGAGAGGCAAAAAAAAAAAGAAAGCAAAGAAATAAATTGAAAAAGCAAGTGATGATGAAACTGACCAACTTCCCTGGGGGAAAAAAAAAAATGAAACTCGTCCTGGAGACTTATGTAATCTAATGATCATATGAATCCTGATGCCAGATACCCACCACTGGTCACATACCCGTACTGACTTTATCTACACATTCTGCCCTTGACCAAATTAAATCATGTCAACCTTACATCAAAGTGCTGAATTTCCTTTTCTCTAGGGCTGCAGTAGACTCGACAACAGTCCCTGATTTGCTTGGGATGCAGTTATCATTTTCATGCGAACTTAATCACTTTGTAAACATTTTTTTTTTTTTTTTTTTTACATTTTGGGGGGTAAAATTCCCTGCTTAAATTGGAAAATCTGTCACGATCTTTATCTCAGAATATCAATGATATACACCCAGTTTCACGTGGTGCATTCTATTGCCATTGATGGTTCATGCAAAGTTTGGTGCATTTTCAACTCTGCAGAATATAAGTAGCAAGCAACAGCTTGGCAGCGCCAACCAGTGCATTGTGGGTAAGGCTTGGGGAGTGTGATTTGATAATTCATTCATTTGGCAGCTATAATGTATGCACTGGAAATCTACTTCATGTTCACCAAACCATCCAACGTATTATCATTTTCTCTTGTTATGGTATACTTTTGAATTTTTTCTTGCACACCTGAAAGCCTACGGGAAGATAACACACACCAGAAATATTCATACAAGGGAATACTTGGTTCATTCCATGTGTGCATGTGATTCACCTTTAAAGGGTGTGTACAGTTCTGGTCGAGGTGAAGATTTAGCTTTTAACATTTTGTGAGATATTCAGAAACCACTCTATGAGATGTCAAAGAGCATGCAGTTCTAAGGGGTATCAAAAGTTTATTTGATGAAAATCGGTTTTGATATGGCTGAGATATCCAAACACAAGTTGGAACAAAGAGATACTAATAAAGTTGGGGCATGTCGCCTTTTATCATTAGCACTTTTTTGGATATCTCAGCCATTTGAAAACCAATTTTCATCAAATAAACGTTGAATCCTTCTTAAAATTACATGCTCTTTCATATTTCATAAGAGGCTTTTCATTATCTCACTTGGGAATGTTCAAAACATGAATCCTTACCTCAACCAGTACTGTACAGTCCCTTTAACCTATTTACACTTCCACCTCCACGAATAGCAATGATATCTTTCCTGTTGTTGTCAAAACCCACTGACATCCAATGAGATGCAACGCACATTTTCCCCATATTACACTCAAGCATCAAGAAAACCACAATGTCCAGGACAGGAGACAATTACTATTGTCTTATCCACTAAACATACATTTAAAACATACAAACAAGCACACACACATTCTAAACACACATGCATACATTGAACTATTCCATCAACTCAAAATGAGGAAAGTGGATCGCTTTCTGCGGCTGCTGCTAACAGCAAAGGCCACCGCACAATACACGACTGTGTCACAATTAACCAGTTGCACTACTAGAGAGACGAGCCGGGTCGTACAACCAAGTCGCACAACTCGTCAACACACCATACGATCAGACTGCACAGCTAGGCTTACGACCGTTCTGGCTTCAGTACATTATACTGTAGCATGATTGGCTAAAAGTCCACAACAGGTTGTGAAAATTTGACATGTCAAATCTCTATGACTGGCATTAAGACCCAGTTGTGAGACTAGAAACTGGCAAGGCCAGTGACGTCAACCTTTCGGTCTTAGGACATACGACTGGTAAATCGTAGCAAAGTCGTGTAGTGTGCAGTGGCCTTTAGTCGGGTCATGGCTTCAATCTCCCTCTCTCTTCCACTCCACTCTCATGTCAACCTGCCTCAGGCAGCGTGGCTGTATGTTGCTGAGATCGTGGGAATGACCAACACTTCAGAACATACTTCCCTCATTCAGCTAGCCTTGATGTATGCCTCAACAGGCCTACACATCGTCTGAGCTGTCATATTCTTTTTCTGCCACACACTCCTAACAATCACTCAGCTAACCCTGTTACTCTCATGTGCACTATCTCATCAGTGAAAAAAAAAATCAACAATTGCATGTTTTCATACCTAGTAACTTCACCAACTCCTCTCGATAAGATATCTGTTTGGCAGTGGTGCAATATTTCACCTTTACTTTTCACCCTTAGTGTATTTCTTCCCCATCTCATATGGCAGATCATTCTGCACAAGTTTCCTTTCCAAGTGTCCTTCCTCTTTCTAACATGAGTGACTTGTTCTCCCATTCTACCCATCACATGAGTACTGTCATCAGAAGGCTGAATCAGCTGTAGCAAAGTCAGAACTGGTATTGCACACTTTGTGAAACTTTGCAATGATTGTCACTCAAATAAGAATTGCATCTACTGCAGTAAAAACCAAGTCAAATTATCACATTTTACAAGCTATAGGCTCAGTTTTGACATGATAGTTGCTACTATTGGTGAATTGGAAAATATGACCATAATGACCATGTCAATGATCAAATCTGCATTGACCCATGAGAAATATCAATACTAGTTAACCTTCATTAACACTGACCACTCTGTCTCAGTTACCTACAGCAGCAAGTATCTTTAGGTTATAGCTAAAGAACACATTCCCATACAGGTCAGTCTTCCCGCTTTCTGTGGATGATCTTGAGAGGTAAGAGCTATAGCATCTCGGAGACGCTGTAATAGCTTTGTCTCTAATCTGTGTGTCGTGTGTGTGTGTGTGTGTTTCTGTCACCCTCTTACCCTAGCTGATCGCTCCATGGTGTAGGACAGTCCACTGTGGACAATGTCTTTCTCGCTGGCACCAGCGATGCGATCCTTGAATTCGTCCGAGGGCAGGATGGGGATGCCACTTCCGTGCCTGCCAAACTTCCTCTCCAAACTCTCCTGGACACTCTCTGCAAGAAAAAGGACCGACAATTTCATGAGTCAGCTGGTCTGTGTACCTTTGGCATAAATGGTCTGATTCTCAATTCATCAGATTCCCAATTCAATAGAGTTCTCTCTCTGACTGGATAAGTTGCTGCCATTGAATGTAATTTGGAAAAGAATTCCTGAATGCTGTTAGTCATATATGTTTGGATTATCCATCCAAGAGGGGATGGATGTTCAGCTATCGGCAGCATTATTCCAGCACCATTCATGCCTGAAAGCATGAACCCAGCTGCAGCAACGACTTTCCTCTTTGCAATATCCTAGAAGTGCCCCTATTTAATACTGTATACGCCATGTATTTAGCGAGTCTAAATTTTCGTGAATCGGGACTTCCTGATGATTTCGAGAGTAGTTAAATCCGCGATCGTGGAGTACTGTACTGAATGGAGAATAATACGTGTGCATTACATTCATATTGGGATCAGAGTCATTATTTACATGTGTTTTTAATTTCGCGAATAGCACCTGACTCGTGAAATTCGCAAAAATACGAACCTCGTGAAATATTTGGCGTACACAGTAATCTGTTATACACAATCACACCTCACTTAAAAGGATTCACAGACCGTTTAATTTTCAAAAATTTATGAGTTTCCCATCATGTCACATTGCAAAAACTACTGCAAGAACCTACTGAGGTAAAATGCGTCCACATTAAGGATTATCAAAAGAAAATGATAAAAAAAGAAAGAGACAAAAAAAGGAGAAAAGTGATGTACCCTAACATGAGGAAGTACAACTTACCAAGAAGATACTGATTAGAGTCCCTCTCGTATTTGAAGGTTAGACGACCGTAGCTGACATGGTTAAGGTTCTTGAGCCACTCAAAGTATGAAACAGTGACACCACCAGCATTGATGAACATATCCTGGTGTGACAAGGGGTAAAGTGACCAGATGGGCACATATAGGTTAGAGATGAGCTTCAAAGCTTTGAGAAACCACAGAAAATCTTTTACAGAGCATCCCTTTATTTTCTGTCTCAGAACAGGAAAGCTTGACAAAAACATTTTGAAGATATGATAAATTGAAGGGAAATCAATTTATCACCTCCTACTTGAATAACATAAGTATTGACACTGTTATTCTTTATCAAACAGGTTTACTAATCTACCATGCTCCATGCATTTACATCAATTTTAGAAATATTTACCACACAAAGGAATTGATGAGTTCTAATGATTAACTATGAAGTTAAACAACACATAAACTTGTATGGCATTCAATGTCCAATATCTCCCATATTGAGGGTGGTATTTATTGATAATTAAAGCAACACATCCAAAGGAGTCTTTTTACCAATGGAATTAATCACACAAATCTTCTTTTTTTTTCTCATTCTAGAAGTCAGTGCTCATCATCAGCGCAAAGAGACAGGTCTTGACTACACATGAACACTTACTGGTATCACAAGCACATTCTTCTCCAGGAGGATTTGATCAGCTGCAGGCGTTGTGGGGCCATTCGCACCTTCTGCGATGATCTGGAGTGCAGGTGAGAGAAGTGGAAATAATTTTGTTTGTTACCTGGTAATTTGGTGGTCCTTTGGAAACATCCCTCCCTGTCCCTGTCTATCATCTAGTTAGAAGTTAGGAGAAATGTAGCTTACTAACATTGATAATACTTTGCACAATGCTTACATGTCTACATGGTGAATACTAGCCGATTTTCTGAACTACATTTGCGGAGGGAAGTTCCACATACCAGGTACCCTCTTTTCCTAACTGAACATCCCATGTCACCAAGAAATATCTCTAACAGAATAGCTGTAAGCATCTAAGGACTTACTGTCTCACCTAAGAAACCTAACCCTTTTGCCTATTATTACTGAATAAATTTGCCAAATGTCCTTCTTTCAACAACAAAAACCACTCTATCCCTAAAGATGATTCTTGGAAAGATGGGTGGCTGGTAGGAAGAGATCAAAATACGGGGGAATGCCCTGGATAAGGTGAGAGTTAAGAAACACACAGAACATGTTTAATATTGTGCATAACTTTCTTTGCCCTCCCCCCCCCCCCCCCCCCCCCCCCTCGCCCTGGCAGATTAAAATACAGTGTTGGACCATGGAGCATGACAAACCTACCTTGGCCTTGATGTCGTGAGCATTTTTGGCAGTGATCTGCTTCTCCCCGGCACAGGGGACCAGAATGTCACACTGTGTCGTCAGAAGATCCCCATCATATGCCTCTGCCCCTGGGAAGCCCACAATGGTCCCATGTTCCTAAGGAAAAGAAAGAGTAGATGCACAAACTTTGATACATAAAATTTGTTGGCCAACTAGAAGGAAGGAGTTTGATCACCTTCCATCAACAGCAGAGATTTGCTGCATAATTTCATAGCTTGAGATGCCGCCATTACATATTGCACTAGAGCACTGAATAAAAGTGAGTCTAATGCTTCATGACTTTGTAGGAGAAATGTTCGTTGCTCATTTAACCTATTAAAGTGTTTCATTTCTATTCAATTCCTCATTAAAACGCCTTGTTTCTCATACAGACACAATATTTTGCCCATCAAATCATCACTGCATGTATAGTGTGACAATAACAGAGAGTTGTTAGATTGTTTGTTGGTTTTCTTTGTTACCAAAGCAATCTATTTTTCATACAGGAACTGGGACAGTTTGAAATATGTAGGCTACAAACATTGATCCTGAGATTTTTGCCATTTGGCCAGTCTGCCCTTCTGTGAGCTTCGCATGATTCTGTTGTTGTTGTTGTTGCAACGACTTGAGGAGAAACTGCAAGAGCTTAATGCCAAATCAAAGAATCATATACTAGTACACAACACTCAATACTCTTCAAAGATCCATTTGACTGCAGTTCCTTGTTCTCTCATATATCCATCATTTCTGCCAATGTTGTTCTCTAATTAGGTTCCCCCCCCCCCCCACCCTTTGAAAAATCCATGCTACCAACGAATCTTGATCTACTCAGCTGCATCAGCTGACATAAGCCAAATCCAGACATGAGAAACTATACTGTAAAACCAGGAGTTAAACTTGCATTTAAAATTTCACATATTTCGCAAGAGCCAAGATTTGGGAAAAATTACTGTACCTTAATATCTACAGGCGTTGGATGCCTGGGACAATTCGAAAAAAAAAAAACTATGCCAGGAAAAAGGTTGTCTGTTCTGATTCACAAAAAAAATGTTAATCTTGCTTGTCTCATTTTACCAGCTTGTAGTCCTCCAGTTCCTTGGGGTGGATGCCACTCGGGTTGTAGATGCTGCCGTCAATCTCCATGACACCAACGCAGCGGGCACCAAAGCGGTGGAGGTACCTCATCGAGTGCAGCCCCACATTACCAAATCCCTACAAAATCATTAAAAAAACATGCATGTATTAATCATAAACACACATAACTTTCAACTTGTGACACTAATAATCTTGCCAACAGCTGTCTGTCATCACTTTATCTCACATGCTTATATTCAATACATGTTTATTTCATATATATTTATCTTTGACATATACACTGTATATCTATTGCATATTTTTACGGACACTTCCATACCAATTTAGCAGCACTTGACAAACCTCTGAAGCTTGCTACAGGCTTAGAAATCTATTCATTTATTTGTGGATTTTGTTCAGTTTTTTTCCTGCATAATATCAACAAACAATCATTTGTCTCCACAAAGCCAGAGGTCTGCAATAAAATGCGAGTAAGTTTGATGGTAAAATGAAACAGGAATTCACAGATAAAGAGATTCCCCATCCCAATACCAATCCCACTACCCCCCCCCCAAAAAAAAAAATACAAAAATGCAAATACACAGCAAAATGCATACATTTCATATGGTTCCTTCTCAGATTATTGCCTGTGGAGGCACAATTATATATATATCTAGGTGCACATGGGAATCTTTCTAACAAAAAAGTCACCTGCATGCTAAGAGCAAAATGCACTTTGAGCACATTGACATGGTGGCTATAGCCTTTGCAATCACTACCACAACAATTGAGAGCTTGATTTGATCCCAGTTTATATTCACTTGTAGACGACATGAGAATAATGGGTACTTACATGATAGAACTTCGAGGGGAACCACGTGATTCATTTCAATGAATTGAATGATTTTGACACATACTGAAAGACACCGCCTTCACACAGTCTAAATTACCTGTATAATGAACGTCTTGTCCCCAAAGCCAGGTGTGAGCCCGACGGCGCTCATGTAGGACGCCTCGTTGACAAAGTTTTCCACACCATGGTAGACGCCGCGGCCAGTGGCTGAGATACGTCCATGTATACCACCCTGAGAAATGGGATTAAGATATTCACCTTTAGTGAATCATGTGAAGATTAGTCAACACTGCTTGAAAGCTATATTTCATCATGGGGCATACTACTAGTCCATTTTGCTTAAATCAAGCTTTAAATTTAAGCTTCAATTGCTCATCCAATATGTATTCTGCTTTTTGTTAGTCAAATGCCACATAGGATTTCTGATTGCGTGTGTGAATATAGAAATGAAACAAAATGAAATTCTATGCAAGAATGAGATATCAAAATTATAGGACATAATGACTGCGGGTGTAACAACAGTGTTGTACCAATGTTCTCAATAAGCATATCTTCCCAAGAGTGTAACTGAAAGTACAAACACCAATATGTGCAGATGTTGATTTGTGTTGTGAGTCTTTGCTGGTGTTAGTGTCAGTGTAAGTCCCAAAATACTGATGCATGTGCATGTTTGTGTGTGTTACAAGTCTTTGCTGGTGTTAGTGTCCACAGTGCAAGTCCCACCTGTGTAATTGGCTTCCCTGTAACGCAGGCATGGGCGTTGATGTCCTTGAAGCCCAGGGTGGTGGCGTAGGTGTCAGCCATCCAGCTCATCTCGCGCTCACCTGTACCCATGTCGGGGGCAGGGACGTCAATTCCAGGCCCTGACATTGGTGATTGAAGAAAGAACTGGGAACTTTAAATCTATTCTTGGCAATACTCCAGAAAATGTACAATCTAAACAGTGCGCACTGAGTTTCCTTCCACAAGATGAGCACTATTACAAATCCACTTAGACAGGTGGAATTCGAGGTGATACAAGAAATTAAAAGTTAATCGGTCAAAGCCACTTCATATGATTTATAGTTGCATCCTTACAAGCAGCAGACACAAACTGGACATGATGAGCAAGATGAATGAGCTGATGATAATGACAGTACTGATAGTGTTCTCAAGAGATAACTAGAAATTCATCTAAAATGAAATAAATTCACAGGAAGGCACAAATACTGCTGCTGCCAGCAACTGCAGTATGAGTACCAATATTGAAAAAATTACCTGCAAACAGCTTCCATACATCACCATCACACACTGTGTAACAGTGATTATGGTTTTTCAGTCATATTTCAGCTACTATCTAGCTTCATGACATTTGACTCGCAACTGTTCTTTCTAGCACAAAACAATCAATGATACCTACATGTACTGGCAAGGTAAAATAGTCATATGTTTGAAACCCAATGACCCTGAATATCGTTGCTCTTTCACTTTGCATCCACTGTATCACTCATTATAGTAGAAGATATACATTCTCAGCATTGGAAATTTCTCTTTTCTGTCATCCCATAGTACAAATAATTATATATAATCAAAGTAAGTCAAAGAACTTTAGTGAAATCATAAACACAAGCTGCAGATCATAAGTATATTGTCGCTAGGGCGAGAAGACCTCGTATCTACAAAATGCCAGATGTTCAGGAGAGCAAAAAAACATGGCTGCCAAAGCACTGTATCAAATGGCAGAGCTTTTCTTTGACATGCTGTGGTGGCTTTATTTTGGGGGGTAAGACAGCTACATAGGATTTGGACATCACTTAACTAATTATCTGACCACTAATCCTAAAAAGTCATTTTCACCAAAATTTCAGATATGAGGTCTTGTCACCCCAGCGACGATATGTGTGATCTAGCCTTCCTCCATTGATGTTTCATGACAACAATTATTTCTTTCTTTTTTTACCAATGAATCCTTTTTTGGCAAGCTCGATGGTAAACCTCCTTGTGATCTTTTCTAGCTCCTTCAGGGAGTACTTCTTGGGGTTGATCTTGATGCCTCCCTTGGCTCCCCCAAAGGGTACGTCCACCACTGCACACTTGTAGGTCATCAGCGATGCCAGGGCCTTCACTTCATCCTCACTGACATCCTCACTGTAGCGGATACCTGGGGGCAAAGTTGCCATGACAACAGGGATCAGTTAGCATTTGCATTCATAAAGTGTTTTATGACATATGACAATGTGACCTAATATTGCCATCTGTCTTTTTTTTTCGTCATCTCCTTCTACATCTAATACCGAATGTCAGCCATGATTTGATCAAACCCATCTAAAAGGCAACATTGAGTTACCATAATGAATTTAAACATTTCACAAACAACCATGCAAATATCATCATATGCTCATTAAGTGTACTGTGTTTTGTTCAAAGGAATAATTGGAATTCTCATGGCTTATGATAATGAAAACATTTTTTTCTTGTGTGTGTGTGTGTGTGTATAGGACGTAGCAGAATCATACACATGAAGATCAAAATATTTGACTTGAGAGACACATAAGAAGGCAAAGCCCAAACAAGAAAGTCATTCAGTTTAGGTTCAATTAAAAGTGGCATATTATTACATCAGAGGTTTGCAGCATATACATGCACCTAAAAGTCATTACTGATTCTGATGCATAAATATGAAACCGAGTCAAACAGTCGTCAAGGCAATATGTGACGCATCAATTAGTCAGATGATGCCTGAACTACCAAGTTAGTCAAGGCAGAGTCTGACCCATCTACCAGTCAATGTGGTGGCTGACTCCACACAATCCATTGTGTCTGGGACTAAACTCACCTCCCTTGCAGGGTGTTCTATGCTGGCTGTGTTGGGCCCTGTATGCCTCGATCATCTCAAAGGACCCATCGTCCCTCAGGAGGGGAAAGTTGATGCCAATCACATGATTGCATGGCTTCAGCAGCTTCAGGATTCCTTGAACCTAAGAATTCAAAATAAAACCATCATCAAGTTCATATACCAGTACCTGACCAGTGGATTTTTATTGACCCCTGAACGGTAGACTTGAGCTTTCTTGGAAAGTGCATGCTGGTTATTAAAAAAAAAAAAATTGAAAAAAAAATTACTGAACTCCAAAATAAGTCTAAAGTTGTTTTTGGAACCACTCTCCTGTTTGACAAGTAATGGGTTCTACTGTGAAAGTGACAGATAGACAATCATGTTACACCATAATCTTTGTTCACAAGCTAGCAAACCATCCCTCAGTCATTAATTCTTCTAAATATTGTCTTTTAGGAAAGCAAAAACAAAAACAAATTTCTTATCCTACCAGAGAACAATAATTTGCCATGAATAAAGTACAAAACTACTAGTACCTCATTTAAAGGCATAATTGACCATTTGCAGATGAAACAAAAACCCAGCATTACTGCTTCAAAATAGTTCTAAAATGTGAGTTAGGGATAGAAATAACCAGTGTAAAAATTTGAACCAGTATAATCAATGTTAAGTATTGTTAAATATACAAAATGTGAACAATAGTTATAATAGAAATGTTTCCAGACTAAATCGTCTACAGTTATGGTTTCATAAGAAAAATAGTGATATCTCCTTACATTTTAGGTTTCAGTGCAAAAATTTCATATGGTAGGATGTTTTATGATACAACTGACCTACACATATATGCATCAAAACTGATATCTTGAAAATTTTTGAAATCACTGCTCCCAAAGGTAAACAGGACCTTTAATGGAACAAAGTGATCATTCATTTGTAAGACTGCATCCTCCTTCCTAGGCTGATGATTGCAGTTACGTACATGTGTTGACATTTTCAGTCAACATCACTGCTATGTTTGCTGTCGTGGTATCTATTTGATAACATTAAAACTTGAAGACTAATCAACAACCAAGGGAGAAACTAATATATTGTTGATTGACTTACTAATATACCAGCAGGCAAGTATTGTATAATGCAAGTATGCTTCAAGCAAATCCATGATACAGAAAGACAAAACAAAAACAAAAACAAAAACAAAACTAATGCAAATATTTTTTGACCTATGACCTACCCTTAGCCTCTTCTCGTTCGCTGATTCAGGTCCCTTCAAGGTGTCTACAAGCTTGTCCTCAACCAAGGCTGCCCCACGGTCATAGAACAGCTCCACCATCTTGAAAAAGTTTGGGTCATCTTGAACTTCTACTAGCGTGTGTGTATTTTTTTTTAATGATGTCATTGTTGTTGAGAGAAACAAAACAGGAAAGCAAAAATTCTCATTAATTCACACAATCCTTTCGGCACATTGTATACGAAGCATTCCTTTGCATCATAATTCATACTGCTCAATGTTACACATGAATAGTATGTCTTAAAAGACAGACCAGGGGCCCGTTTCATAAAACTTGTTATCAATGACAACTGCCACATTTCTATGACAAATTTGCTCTCAGCCAATCAGATGCAAGGATTTCAGTAGCTTGTCGCATCTATGACAACTTGTCACTGATGAGAAGTTTTACGAAACGGGCCCCTGGTGGTTGCATGTATCAAAAGTTCTACTGTAACAGTAAATTCAAAATTGCATCTGCAGCATAATTCTAACATTTACATTGATTTACAATCTGTTTGCAGATGGAGAGGCAGTGGAGTGACATACTGTCCAATGACATACAAAGTAGCTACGTACGTCCCCATCTTAATGAAGCACATATAATACAGTGGTCTTATTTCAAAAGCTATCACTTTTCTTCGTAGCTTTTCAAAAAGAATGCAAAATTGTACTGCACAATAGCAGTTCTCTTGTCATGCTACAGTTTACAATGTAACTCTTACCTTCCCAGGTTTCTATTAACAACATTCATTCTAAAAGGTTCCTCTTAATTCACATGTACATTGTACATGGCACACTAATTTTGGCCCTGATAAATTTTGCTAAACCAATATCACAAGCCAACCTTGAACACTTGCTTACAATATACAAAGCGACATTAAGACTATTTCTGAGACATTTTTTTTTCTCTCACTCTACGAGGCAGAAGGCTGAGGTATGATTGCTGAATGTCACACAGATGCATTCTTCTGTATTGTGATATTATCACCATTGACATACACTGTATGTTCCTCATTAGCACTTAATGCATTCTCCACGTACTCACACAAGCGCTGCCTGCAAGTTATGGCACAGTGTGTGCAAGAAGACCAATACACATTTGTACATATATGCATCATTATGAGATTGTGAAGCAAGCGTACCTGACTGGTGTAGGCCTACCTGACCTTTTTTAATCAGTATTACAAGTAGATTTATTTGCTGAGATAATTGGTAGGGTCTTTTTTCCCCCTCCTTCACTAGGGCACAATCAGCAGCACTCAGTTTTCATGATGGGTATAATGACTCCGTATTGCGATAGGGTAGAGGCGGTAGAGGATTTATTCAGCATGGTCTCACTTCCTACACATGGCAGTGTAATGGATAATTGACACACAGATCTACAATTTACATCTGTGTCACTAATCATAGCGTTTATTTTTGGCCTCAGACAGAATTGAGCACAGAATCTTAGTGCCATGCATGTACCATAATATAATAAAGGACTCGTAATGCTGATGCTCTGTAGGTAAAGTTTCAAGAATAGCCAAGAATGGAACTTTAATGGAAGAGTTAGCAACAGGTATAAGGGCTCATTGTTAAACTCTGTACTTAGCATGCTACAATTGTACATATTAGATATAAACATGTCTGTACACATTTCACAACATTCTGGGTCAATTCTCAGGATAGTGGGCATTGCTGCAACTTTGGGCAAACTGCCATGCACATGTGCATCAATAACGATACTTGAAAAATATCCAAAAACAACACTATGCATGTAGCTACAGTGTACATGTGTTTCGAATTGAAAATGATTTAAAAAGTCTGGCTAACTTCAACTTCAACAGTTAGGGCATCAATCTACAAACTCAGACTCATGTGAGGTTATAGTGTAGCTACTGTTTACAGTGCAAGCTGTAATACAAATGTGAGAAAATCAAACTGCAAATCCAGATTCCACCATTCTTTTGACTGGTACAATGCTGGCATACACTGTACATTAAAGGGATCATAGTTTTGGTTGAGACCTAATTTCAGGTTTCTAACATTTTTGGTGAGATAATGAGAAACCTTTTATGAAATATGAAAGAGCATGTAATTCCATGAGGAATTCAACATTTATTTGATGAAAATTGGTATTGAAATGGCCGAGATATCCAGAACAGAGCAATTCTAATGAAGTGTGGGACCCACCTTTTATTGCGATCGCTTTGTTTTACTTTGTTTGTGGATGTTTCAGCCATTCCAAACCCGATTTTTCATCAGATAAACTTAGAATTCCTCTCAAAATGGTATGCTCTGTACTACATGTATTTCATAAGTGTTTTCTTGGTACCTCGCAAAAAGTTAAAAGCTCAATTCTCATCTCCACCAATACTGTACCATCCCTTTAAAGGTATCACAGTCATGACACTAATTGGCAGTATCAGTGTCCCACTTTCAATGGTTTCATTAAATGCCTGTAACTTACATTGTACATGCTGTATGCTGTAGGGTTCATAGTATGGCCTAAATATCAAATGATGCCTCTCGACACAAGAGTACATTTCATTGATGAGATATACATTGTAGGGCTGGATCTAGAATGATATTGTGTCTGATTATTTTATCGGTAAACTCATTCATCATGTTAATCAAGGAAGATAACACATCCCCCTCAGTTGTACACTGTACAGGGTAACCCCTGTGGTATCTTGTAGTGTATGAATACTAAGACTAAATCAATTGTGGATTCCTGAAATATCAGATAATCCTTCAGTATGTGTACACACCGTCCTGGTGCAATAACCCTACACAGTGCTATGTACATAATATTATCACCAGGGAGGTGGAAGAGAGATTAAAATATGCTTATAAGCAAGTTAGAAAATGCCCCCCAAAATGCAGCACTTGCATTATTCCTACAATCAGTAATTGATTATTGATCAGAAAGAAGCCATAGCTTTACTGACAGGGAAGAGTTTAAAAAAAAAATTGCACAAAGACCAATGCCAGATATAGACTAAAACTAGTCCTCAAATGTAATACACTTAAAATGCATGATTGAATATGTATGTGTGTGTGTGTGTGTGTGTGTGTGTGTGTGTGTGTGTGTGTGTGTGTATGTGTTTGTTTGTTTTGTTTTCTTTGAGGGGGGAGAAACATACAACACATGTAGTTACTGTTAATACATGTATTTTGCATATTCAGTCTGTGTTGGGTTCTTGTAATTGTATGCTGACTTTATGTGAATATAGTTAAAAGAAATACAGTCCGACCTCTCCTATCTGGCCTTCCTTTATCCGGATCTCTCTATTATCTGGACGTGATTTCACTATGATTTTGTTTTTCCAATCTCATAATCACGGGGAAAAGGGGGATTCCAAACTCAGACAAAACTCCTGCACAAACTCATATGAATTACATATTATTCCCAACATAATTAACATACGTACTCACATCAAATTTTCATCCAAATAGCAGGCATTAAAGACATTTGCTACCCCCAAATCACAGCAAGAACATCAACTGACAGAAAAATTTTCAGAAAATCAGGGCACGTTACAGGTGATCGTTCATTGAGCAAATTATCAGAAAATTCTGAAAGCAAGACCAGTTGGCGAGGATGTGACATGTTCACACAAATATAATTATATGCGCATGTAGCTACCACTGGGTAGGCGCTGCATAATACTGTAAAAGTGGCTTCTTTCGCGGTGGTTTTATTTTCGCACTTTTCGCGCTTTGAGGTTGAACCGCAAATTTACCATCACGCGAAAATGTTTTGAACTCATCGCTTGTTACAATGCTATCATTACCGACCGCGAATTTAAACACACGCTAAAAAGTCGGCAACGATGGAAACCGCGAAAGTTTCTGTACGCGAAAGACACCACTTTTACAGTAGTATGTATTAAACAGTGAGTCTCCTATATCCAGCCAAATCCCTTATCCGGATGAGCGCTGGTTCTGGCATGTCCGGACAGGAGAGGTCGGACTGTACTAGAATACCAAGCATGATACATGCTGGTAAACCTCACTGGCACTACTAAAACAATACTATGGTATTTCATTGACAATGATATGTGTCGAGAGACAAAGTTGATACTTGTGAGAAGTGAGACAAAGTATTGCCACTACAGCATGGAAATTCTGCTGGTACATCAAAAATGGTGTAACAAAAAATTCCAGGAACTTTTGGCCCTGAATAGCAAGTAGAAGTACTCTCAACGCTGAGCACAAGATTAACAGTCCCTGCTCAGGACTCTTGTTTCTTTAGTTCCCTCTTCCGTTTTTGTTGTTTTGTTTTGTTTGGTTTTTTTTTTGAGGGAGGGAGATTTGAACTCTAAAAATTACTAGGAGTTTTACTACTTCCAGTAGCTTTAATGGATAAAATTGAAAAAAGAAATATTTTTAAAAAAATTGTAAAGCGGGACAAGAAATGTACACATACACGTACCAAATGAAAGCTTCAAACTTTGTTGTAATTTACAATGTAGAGCCTGAATACTTCACATCACATTTTATATGTAGGTACAAGACATTTCGTAATTTCCCATACATGTACAAAACTATTGATCAGTTTAATAGATGAATGTTTGCTTATCATTAATTTGTCTTTGTTGTTTCATTAGGATAAAATAAACCATGCAATAAAAGTAATGTAGATGTAGGCCTACAGAAATATACAACAACTTGGTACAGAAACTTCAGTATTTAAAGTGTTGTGGTACATGTACACTGTAACAATCACGACTTTGGCTCTGACAGTATTACTTGCTATAATTACATCGTACAGTGTAGTATCAGGTACAGCTGTACTCAAGCAATTTATACATTTTATACTTTACAAACGTAAAGAAGTTGAAATGTCTTTTTTCTTCAGGATTTCAATAGTCATATTTCAAGAGACTTGCATGCTTGCAAATGATGTCATGTTGTATGCTCCATGAACACAGTACATTTAAAGCCCAAACAAAGTTCTGGTACGCCTGCAAAAGTTGTCAAATTTTGCTCCAAAATAAATAATAATAATGTGAACGTATGCCTAGGAAATGTGCGGAATAACGCTGTAATAACAAGATATTCGATGGGTAACGACGAAAATGGGAAATATTAACCAAAAACGTTCAGTCTCAGAACTTACCCGAACGGGGTCAGGCTAGACTCGGACTCGGGAATAACTCGGCCTCGCTTTGCTTGACGGCGGGATGAGTTGTATTGGTTGTCCCTCTGGATTGTACAGTGTTGTACTATGCATATGGGAGCGGCCTGTATAAACTACATTGTAGCGTTCTGGCTACTCGCAGTAATGGTCCGAGTGTTAAACGCGCGCATCAAAAACCTCTTTGGCGCGCATGCAAAATTAGTGTGCGCCTCTCAAGCACCTCTAAAAACAATCAAAGACGCTTGATAAACAACAACAAAAACTTCAACGACCGCGCGTCTCAGCAACTGAGGTGATGTGTGTATACTAGTAGGCTTGAGGACCGCGCGCTGTCCATTTGTTTTGTACAGGATTAGCATGCACTTTCCTGTCTGCTCAGTAAGGCCTCGTTTGGTACCCGTAGTATTATAGAGTACTGATGAACATGGCGATCACAAACTGTGTGTAAATTGTCTGAAATAGGGCCGAGTTTTCCCTGAGACAGAGTTAGTCTGGAGCCTTCAGGAATAAAAGTCGGTCTACCTACTTTTATTTTTTTTTCTCAAAATACTCCAAAACGACTCATCATTCCGGCAAACCGCGTCAGCCAGGTAAGTTTCTTTGTAGACTCTTTCGATATATTGCAAGCAAATATGAAATGGTGCCAGACAGGTTCTCAAGCCCTTACCAGAACTTTGTTTTCACTTTAACCATTGTATCCAGGTTCACTCCAAATATAGACACTTATCAGTTTTTGATCTTGCAATTCTTGTCTTGAAAGTCAAGATTATCTTAATGAAATGCAGACCAGAGAGATAATTATGCACATTGAAAATCTAGGTGAACGTGGCATGTATTTTATTAATTTCCCAGACAATACAGAGTTGTTAGAACACCTGAGGGGCATTACTTATTGTAGCTGCCGCTGCCTCGTATGCAAGAAGAAGAGGAAGTGTGGAAAATATCTCATCCCTGTGGAGAGAAGAAAATGTTAGTTAAATGTGTCTTTCATTGATCATCCACTTTAGATGTACACCTGTCCCAATTATATAGTGAATAGATTTGACAGCAGGTGAAGTCTTCTACCCGACCCTCAGCAACCGTGACATCTAAAGGGCTTTAGTGCTACGTTGACAGCAAGAAAAAAGAAAGAAAGTCTATCCATTTCAGAAGAGTATCGGCACCCACACAAAGGTTTGACCTCCTGTGCCAAGGTTCAACCAAGCATAAAAACACAGCCTACAAATGTACAGAGTACAGTAGGTTTCTATTTCTACATGTAGCAGGCGGTCAAATTTGGGTCGGCAGGCAGTCAAATTTGGGTCGGCATTGTTTGTGGTCGAATTATGGGCTGCTTGCCTTACAGTCGTACTCGATACAGTGGAGCAAGCACGACAAACATGTTATGGTGAGTGATGACAGCAGACGTAAAAGTGTAATTTACGCTGTATTAATCAGTCATACTGGAACATTTCTACATTGTAGTTTATTATTTAGTCTATGTGTTTATAATTTATGTTTAAACTTTAAAACATTCACCATATCTGTCACAGAGACAATAAGTGTGATGTGAATTGTGTTTACAAATTACAATTGTACAAATGTCAAAGGAAGAAACATTTATTGATTTGACATGTATCAATTAAGATGAAGCTGAATCTTCAAGAGTTAAGATTACATGTACTCAAATATTTCCGTTTGGGTGTTAAACCAAACTGACTCCCGATCCCGGAAACGGCAATATGGTGCTCATGGTGCTCATCTGCTAGTGGAGTAGTGCTACTGCTAGTGCTAGATTTTACTGAAACCTAGGAATACAGTTCGGGAAACCCACTCACAAGGGGGGCCCCTCCTTATAAGTAACCCGTCCCCCTTATAAGTAACCCCGTCCCCCTTATAAGTAACCCCCGGGGCACCCCTTATAAGGAGTCTCCACGCTTTTTTGCAATGCAACGCGAAAATGAAAGGACTGCGGCAATTCGCTTGATTATGTCCATAAAGCTTCACAAGTTTCCTAGTTACTCACGAAATTTGAGCAAAATCGGTTTGAGGCATCATATCTAAAATCATGGATTTAAATGCGATGTCAAACGACCCCTGCGAATGCTGAAATGCGAGCGATTACTGGCGTGAGTGTCGCCAGGCGCGGCGGCGCGGCAATGCTTGAGTGCAGACGTGGCGACTGAGTACGTACTCAGTCGCCACGTCTGCGGATGATCTGCACTCAAGCATTGCCGCGCCGCCGCGCCTGGCGACACTCACGCCAGTAATCGCTCGCATTTCAGCATTCGCAGGGGTCGTTTGACATCGCATTTAAATCCATGATTTTAGATATGATGCCTCAAACCGATTTTGCTCAAATTTCGTGAGTAACTAGGAAACTTGTGAAGCTTTATGGACATAATCAAGCGAATTGCCGCAGTCCTTTCATTTTCGCGTTGCATTGCAAAAAAGCGTGGAGACTCCTTATAAGGGGTGCCCCGGGGGTTACTTATAAGGGGGACGGGGTTACTTATAAGGGGGACGGGTTACTTATAAGGAGGGGCCCCCCTTATGAGTGGGTTTCCCGAACTGAATAGGATCAAGGAGATAATTGTAGATCGAGATGACTTCAACTTTTGTTCAAGTGAAAGTAGATTCTAGAGTATGAACACTTGATGAATGTATGTTGCTGTTCTCGTCCTAGATTTGACGCCGACAAAATTAGCATGCATGCGTTCATCAACCACTAGACTACCGGTGCTAACGACAAACGTGTTACGCTATGACTCTCTACGGAGCACGAGCAAATGCCGGAACAGTCGGATTTGAACACGACCACCACCATCCCATGTCACACCTCATTCACGTACCTTCGCCATTGGCTGTGCAGTATGCATGACGATGCGTTGTCCCAACTGCCTGTTGGCTTGCTCGTAAAAATGACTGCGTTCCAGCTCCTCTGGAACACTCCCTGTAAATTCCTGAAGCAATATTTCGTAGCATAGTTGTTGCCAAGACGTCAGCTTATCTGCCTGGTAATACTCTCAGTGATAAATTAAGACACACATGGACAATTTCAAGCTAAGGACACCGTTACTTGTTAGCACAAAAATACCGGCAGTAGTGCAGTGCAGTGTTGCAGCGCAGCGCAATGGCGTCACAGAGAGGTCACTTCGTGATTTGTATGCAAATAAGGGCATGTCGGGGGTGTGTCATGAGCGTCCAATGACCGTGCACTTACGGGCAAGCCAACTGTGACGTAGTAAATAGGCGTACCACAGAGTTCTGTGACTGGTACATGTACTAGTAACACGGAAGTACAAAAGTGTACATCGTAAAGTCGGTGGGGGTTCACGACCATACGCTAGGGTCACTGCACTATTTATTCGATTCTTGCTTTTCACTTTACTTCTTGGAAGGATCGCTGTTCAACATAAACAAAATGGTATTACTACCAATGGAGGACTGCATACATCATACAGTGTCATTACTATCAAAGAGTTAATGTTGCCTTTATGGCGCATGATTCTTCTGGAATCTCACTCATATCTAGATCAAGTGGAAAGTCAGATTTGGCAGTTATGACTCATTTCCACATCCCCGGGTGATTCATTTCATTATTTCTCACTGGTGTTGCTGAACCTGTTTATCACAGCTTGTGTTTGATCCTGTTATATCCCTTTTCATCCATATTATGTAACAGTAGGGCGAGATCAACCTTTGTTGTTGTTGCACTCTTCTACCACATTTTGCACAAATTAATTTATAGCACTTTCCAATTTTAATAGTGATACAAAATGCAATTACATGTAGAAAACTGTTTTTCAAACGAGCTCTGAAAATATGTACAAGTTGCATATTTTCTTGTGCCTACAGAACCAGAATTACTCATTGAATGTATCTCACCAAACAACTTTGATGAATCAGTTCTGTCAAGGATGAATACTTCTGTCTAGGATCGCTGGATCTGTGGTGCCTTTTTGTTCATTGTGTTGTCTTCCTGTCACGTTAGTCTCGTCTTACTTTATCTTTTAGTTTCCCTTTATTAGTTTCATTGTTGTTCCAGTCTCGTTTCATGTTCATTCACATGTCTGTATGTATGTGTGTCTGTTTGTTACTCTGTCTTCTTAGTGGGCTTCCAGACCTTTTTTCAGCCCTTTTGTTTTTTTCCTTTTTGCATCAACTTATTTTTTCTATCAACATTCTGTACTTGAGGGGCCCACATTCTACAAGCTTTGTCTTTTTAGTTGGTCCCTCCATTTTTCAAAGTTTGGGTAATGCTATTTCAATTTCATCACTTCAGTTTTCATGACAACATATAATTACTACAAGGTTCCACAATTATTTTATACTCTTCTCAGTTTACTTTGTTTTGCTTATGAAACCTTATTCTTTGTTTTGTTGACAAAGAAAGTGAAATGTCTATTTTTTTTAATGAAATAAAATTTGATTTAAAAATTGACAAATTGAATCACCAAAATCCATATCATTTGTGTATGTGTGTGTGTGTTAGTGCATTTCATTGTGTGTGTGTGTGTTTAAATTTTGCAAAAAGATATAGATATATATCTTATTTTGATGTTTATTTTCCCTCCAAAGTCAGCAGTTCTCCTGAGGCTTTATTTCATTTTAACTCAGTCCCATCCTCTTTATAAAAAAGTTATACTTTATTTTCTAAGACACGAATTGTAGTCTTGACAAGACTGAATTTCTCATGCCATCAAATTCCACAATCCACTCATAATGAATAGAAGCACTCAAGCCACACATTTTTCCCCTTCTATGCATGTATTGTTTTATGCATGTTGTTGCATCACTAGCTCCAGTGGCCTCTACAATTCTGCAATAAAATGTTGAATTGATTGCATATATCCATAATGAAAACATACATATCCAGACAGTAAATGTGCATACCGGTAACCTAGCAAATTCGAATACACGCCTCCTATACATATTTATCCAATATTTTTATGTATAATTATCATCACAATCATGACTGCTTCCATCCAGCACATCCTTTCACATATTTCATTGCTTACATAAATACCTAACTTCCAGAGCATTGAATTCTTTTGAAAAATCACGAGAAACAGTTGCTTGATTATAACAACATATTTCACCCATCAATTTACGAAAAATATATCACATAACATCCTCTACTACAAATTCAATAGACTTACACATTCACACTCAGGACACATCTAAAATAAAAGAAAGAATAATAAAAGCAAAAATATATGAAACTGAGAATTAGATTTCAATATAACATGGATGTCATCAAATTTGATTACATAGATTTCTCGAAGACACAGCACAATAAAAATCCAATTTTAGCTCAGAGACATGCACAGCTTGGAGAAGTACTGTGTGGTCATGACGTAACAATAATAGAACATCATGAAACAATAAGACATTTATTTCTGGTATGCAACTCATGCCTTCAAACCTGATCATTTAGCCTCCGCCTGGTAAGAGCAAGGTGTATTCAATGTTCGCATAAACCTTTGCCTCAGAGAACGACGTGTTGCAGACCCTGTGTATACTGTATCTATCATAATATGACAACTATCTGTTCATCTACTGTAAAAGTGGAAAGTTTCGCAGAGTGGACATTTTTGTGCATTTCGTGAAACCAGAAACTAGTGCAAAAATAAAAGCACACGAATGTTTTTGCTTCCAACATGTTCCAAATAATTATTCTTCAATTCCGCGGAATCAAAACAATGCAAAATTCATCTCCCCCGGTCAAGCACAAAAAATTACTCACATGAAAATAACCACTTTCATAGTATCCTGCAGTAGTCAACCTGCTCTCATGAATGATAAGTTTAAATACAGAGTAAAAGCACAAGAGGATGCGGTTTTCACCTTTGCACATCATAATCCATATTCACAATGGCATTATCCCAAACATGAAATCTTTTGAAATGTTCCACACAATAAGAGGGACAAAGAGAAAAACAGACATAGTAGCATCGCCATTTCTTGCACCAACATGACATATCCCTTTGTACCATTTTCTTAGAAGCCTGCCTGGAATGTTACGAGTGATGTATCTTTTCCAACCAGTAGCATCTCAACAATTGTTTTCTTTATCAGGTTTCACAATTCTGCATACTCTATGTTAAGAGAGAGAAAGAAATGCGCAGGTTCAAGAGAACTATTAATCATGGGTGAATAAAAAACATCTAACACATAATAGGCATCAATCACGACTCCTGGCACATTTACAAAAGTTGATTGTACAAAGCACTGACACAAATATGAATGTCAATCTTGGTTGGATCTGACTTGGTGCATAGCTGACTATGAATTGAATACAAGAAACATTTTATGTACAGGCCAACCCTAGCTTCAAAGTGAACATTGGTAAAAGGAGAATTTTCCAGAATGGAATTTACAACATACATGTACAGTAATTTTAAAAACACTGACAAGATTTTGTTAGCATAGTGAGGACTGTACCAATTAAAATGTCATAATTTCCCTCACTTACTCTGTCCTTATAATGAGATTAAAAGAACAGGCATAAAATGCTTGACTTCCCATTACACCCTTCGAGAATGCAAATCCAGGTGCGAAACTTGTACATATTACATGTACAAAAATACCAAAAATATGGGCTGCACGTAGCAACTCGACACACACATAACAGAGAGGTAACACTAACAGTACATTGAATGTAAGTTTCGCATCTGTAGCATGCAGTATAGAGAGTACTGTAGCAGGAAAGGGGGGGGGGGGGTAAAATTTACTACTGACAACAACACAACCAGAGAAGGTCTGGGGAAGGTCTAATGTGTGAAGTCTCTCCCTTCACTCGCATACTTCTCTGTCTGAGATCGATCGATAAAGAATGATGATCGAAGTAAAACTGCTGCGGCCACATTATTAATCTTATATACAGAGAACTATGACCCCATTCAAGCCTTCACTTATTTCTCTACTGAGCACACTTAAGTTCTTCAACTCCTCCTCATTATCAACTCAACAAGCGCCAGTGCTTACCATGATGGATCTTACATGTGAGTTTATACTCACTGCAATTACTGCGTATTGTAACTGTAGTGCTGTAACACAATGACAGTCTCCAGCATGTGTGGCTGAGACATGCATGCTTTCTAACCAGACTTCACTTAACGTACAACATTCAGCGAAATAAGATGCTTTAGTGATACACTGGAGCACAACTGTATTTATCAAGATATGCTGTCTTCTCTTTTTTTTTTCACTAAAAATATCCATACTTTCCATAGGGAGTTGGACACATACAGCTCAAACAAAGGCAGAGAAGGAAATTCATTACTTCATATTTATTTACAAACAGTTTCTTTGGCACAAGTTAATATGTTATCTGTGCATGAGGTTTTACTCAATCATCATCACAGTAACCCTACACGAAGATGGGTAGTACTTGGGTACTTGGTACATTCATATCCACCAGTTTTTGTACATTGTTCAATAAATAATTCATATTATGTACACAGCAATCACTACCTTCCACTAAACTATATACACAATATACACAGATTGCACTCTTATGCAAAATAAATACTTTGTGAGATGTACTGACAGGGACGAGATTGTGTCTTTTGAGGGTTAAACACAGATTTCACGAAGGGTATCATCCTCTGCTTATAGTCACGTATTTCCACTTTTATTTTTTCTCCCCCAGACAAGAACATGTATGATTTGGTAAACTTTTTCCTCGCTTTTCATTATATATGTGTATTCATGTTTCTTTTTCTTTGGTAAATGATTAAACAGTTTCTATGCTGACTCCTGGCAGAGAGTGAAAAACAGCTCAAGAGGTTGGTTATGCAGGTGATATGAACATATCCTTGATCATTACAATTAGGTACTTTCTGAATGGCTGTCTACATTCATCTTATCCAGCAAATCATGGATAATAAATTGGTATTCTCTTTAAATCAGCACATTCAATCTCTGTGTGTATCCTATAATTTATCCTAGTTCCAGTGTATCTTCTTTATTGCTTGGTGCTGTCAGCAGCCTGATTACCTCGGCCAAGAGGGTTATGTTTCTGCAGGCATCGGTTTGTTTGTTTGTCTGTGTGTCTGCAAAATAACTCAAAAAGTTATGAACGGACCGGATTTGGATGAAACTTTCTGGGAAAGTTGATGATGACATACAGAATAGATCATTAAATTTTGGTAATGATCTGATTACCATCTGGATCCAGAATTTTTTGTCAACTTAACCCTAACTTACCTGGGCTATTTAGCGAGCTTGAATTCCTGGGGGGGGGGGGGGCATTATGGCCCCCCCTTCAGATCTCGGCCGTTGATCGCGCGATCGCCGCAAAATTTTGCATGAACATTAAGCCGGATGTAGTCTACAAGACTATTCAGTTAAATTTTCAAAAAATTTGCATTTTCTATTTTAAATCAATTAATTATGCATATATATGCAAAAACCTAATTTTCGTCTGTAATTGGCTTATAAAAGCTTATGGAACGCTGATTTTTGGTGTAAATATTCCTAGTGACATTCCAAACATTTGTGCGTAAAAAAAATTCAGTATCAAAATTAATTTCTTATGTTTTTTATTGTTTTATCAATTTTTTATGTATTTCCTTGTTTTTTCAAACTTTTGTTTTTGTTGTTTTTTCAGCAGAATTTGTCATACACATTTTTTGAAGCATAACTATACTAAAATAAATTGATTTTAGCCATTAAAATTAAAAATATGAATCTTTATATGAATAATTGAAAAAACACAATTTGTATTGACTTTGTACACAAAATCACGTTTTTGAGCAATTTTGGGGTTGACGAAAATTTTTTGAAGGGGCGTGGCTTCGGAACGGTATGCCCGGGCGTGACAAATTTGGTCTCAAAAGTTGCGCGAGACTTGAAAGTAAAAAGTCAGCGAGCGGCGCAGTCAAAAAATTTTGCGCGCCAGAATGGTCGCAGAATTTGTCAAGGGGGGGTCATTATGGCCCCCCCCCCAGGTAAGTTAGGGTTAAGGATTCTTCATCAGCTCCAAGTGTTTTTCTTGTTACGTATAGTGATTGTGCACTGTTTCTACAGACTGATTGTACCCTGTCAAAGTTTGAGTTCTTGTAACAGATAAAACAGTAATTCAATAAAATGAACCATTAGGTGAAAGGGTGGAGAAGAACTGTAATACTCAGTATATCATTTTATTTTTTTGTTAAAACAAAAGAAATAAAAAGAAAAAAGTTGGGGGGGGGGGTGCGCCCCCTTTAGCTTTTTATAAAGGCACCTCCCCTTTGCGGAATTCCTGATTCCACCCCTGATACTGTCTATGAAAGCATATGGATGTGACCCATCCATATAAGTCAACAAGACAAGGTAACTGTGGCCTTTTACTATGAGCAATGTCAAAACCTTGCATCAATTTAATATATGACCAAAACTGACAAGTAACACTGAGCAAAGACGTCTAAACTCAGATGGATCCACAAATGTTACGGTATCTACGGTATCTTTCCTTCTTGCTTAGGATGGAGCATCCTGAATTCTTGCAAAGACACTCTCCAAGGCCAGCGCTACATTCCTGTCGCCTTCCAACTGCAGACGACCCATCATGTAGGCCGTGGCCGGCCGCAACTGACCCTCAAACATGGCGGTCATGTCCTCCAGTCTCAGGGTGAGGGTGACATCAGGGGTCAGTGGTGGTTCCCCTACCCCAACCCTGCCGCTGCCTATAGTGGGAAATGTCATATGAAAAATCAATATTCAATGGTCACGAATGACACCTGGAGCCATGAAAATGATATACATATTATCTCTTTTCATTAGAATAGGAGGAAACACAACAGGCAAGTTTGCCGGTGGTAACAATGTAAAAAAAAGAAAGTAGTGCTTACACATAAAAAGAGTGGGTACCAATCCAAGAAGATTGTGAGTCTTTGTAAATGATTCTAAAAAGAACCTGACCCGATTTGTGCACACGTGAGAATCGGGAAGAGAGGGTTGCAGTAACAGTAATGTGTATGCTTTGCTGCACACTGCTCTTCCTCATTTACATCACCATGCAAACCTTCAAATAAAGCATGAGAATCAATCTGGCATTATAACATCATAATATTTAGTTTCTACAGGAACACTGGCATACTGCAGTACAGTGCACTCTGTCTTTGCACCTACCTGGTTAAATAAAGAAGGTACGTACCTCCTTGGTTAAACACTCATCATATCAGCCCAGAATTGATATAATTTCAAACACTGTCACATACTATAAATCAAGTGCTTGATAGAAGTATAGACTTACCTGTTTTTAAATCCAGAAAGTATGTTCCTCCCCCTTCTCCCTTCACAACAAATTTGTAAACTGCTCCAATTTCCCGCACCAACTCCTCATCGAGCACTGGCCGGGCAAGTTCAAGGAGCTGGGCGGGGGTCATTGCACTCTCTATGGGCACTTCCACTAGGGACGGGGTGGTATCAACCTGTCGAGGGACCGTCAGCTGAGGCTGTTGGTAGCTGGGGCCCGGGCTCTGGGCTGGGAAGGCGGCAGTGAAGTTTGATGGTGCCGCAGCCTGGCTGGCATTGGCTAGGGATAGGAGCGATATTAGAGGAGATGACTGGGCGTTGACCCTCTGTCCACCTGTATTCATAAGAAAGAAATTATTATAAATAAGCAAACAAACAAAAAAAAGCGAACAATGTACAGTCAAACCCGTTTATAGCGGTCACCCAAGGGAGATGAAAAGAGTGGCTGCTATAGACAGGTGGCCGCTAGGCAGGTTTGACTGTACATGCTATAAACCAACTACAGATAGATCTGGTTATGAGTCAAAAACAAACAAGCAAATAAACAAAACGAGCAATCTTCAATTCTACGACGTCTTTGCACTGCAAAAGAGCAAAATTATGCAAACTTGATGACTGTGATACATTGAAAATATTATTTTTTTGTTGCATAGCCACAGCTATCAATAGGGCAACGTGAGCTGAGGTGGTGTGAGTTCATGTTTTCAGAAAGGAGGCATGAATTTTGGCAGTTCATCTGCCATTCAAATTGACGGAGAGGTGCCTGTACAATGCACACCCACACATTACAAAGAACAAGTTCCCCCTATTCAGCTGATATATTTTAAAATTCAATGCTTATTACCAGTATCTGTGGAATAAACTTTAACAAATGTGTGGCCCATTTCGAGAGAATTGCAAGCAGTAATTTTTTCCTGCTTTGTTTGCTTTGTGTTTTTCTATCTAAAAAAGATCGACCATTGATATTCACACTGGAAACACCATTTACTGCCAACACCATTCACTCCCATGTGGACAAAAACTGCCATAGCTCACCTGTCACTTGACCAGCTACTTGGGTAAACATATTGGTCACTTTTCCAATGTCCAGACTCGGTGGTTTGGCTTCCTGAATCACAGTGATCTCTGAGCTGAAGGATAAAAACAAACAAACAAACAAACAAACAAAGCGGATACTGTTAATCATGTAGGGCAGGGTGGCAACTCTTGTGAATTATTTGGCTTTGTGTTGATGTTTTTGTGCATGCATTTTTTTTTTCCAACTGTAGCAACAAGCATGTTCCTTCCATGCTGGGTTTCAATAGCATCTCACATACTTCTTGTACCCCACACCTACTTACATTATTTGTGGAATATTGGGCAATGCACTTGCATTGACTGCTACCCTTGACTCTCAATTTTAGTGTGGACAAAACAAAATAAAACGGGATATAGGTAAGAACAAGTAGAGCGCACCAAAATACGACCATATTAAGTCACTGAAAGAATTCCCAACCTAAAATACATAATGACAATGACCTGTACATCACACTGTGAAATATGGTTCAACCCAATAGGAGATTGAATTAAAGACACACACTTTCTGGTTGAACTGGTTTATGATTTTACCCATCTATACATCACATCATGTCAGCACTGCTAAATATTAGAGTGTGTAAAGTGTTAGTAGAACCTTGTTCTCAGCTGTTCCTTCACCCTTCTAAATCTTGGGAAATATTAGTGCAAGCCTTGCAAATTTTTGCAATACTTTTGAGCTGAATTCCTTCCTTCCTTCCTAATTGATTAAAAAAGAAAAACCACACACACACACACACACACACACACACACACACACACACACACACACACACACACACAGTAATGGTACAAAACAAATCACACAGCTTCATCTTCCCAGATCCATCATGGACTTTTTTTACTTTTAGACTGGGGCCCATACAAGGAGCATTCACATTGAGGTCCCAGTCACTTATCCCACTTGCGAATCCTCCTTCTACACAACACCATATCTTTTTCTTCTGTTTTTTTTTTAACTTTAAAACATGGTCCTGTCCTTCCCACTATTTACCCATATCACAAGAGTCGCAATGATGTCGACAGACACTTAGTGTCAAACTCACATCTCCACACGGCTGACCTCAACTCCCCAGTTCTGTGTGACCCCATTCATCATCTCCTGCAGACTGGCATTGACCATGGGCTTGTCCTTCTGGATAGCACTCAGCTCCCAGGCTGACAGGAGTTTGAGCAGGCCCGTCTGGCCCAGGTTGCGGATGGCGTGGTCCATGTCCTGGATGCCAGCGATGGAGAGGGCCACGTCGATGATGCGATGGTAGATTGTGGCCCCAAGAGAGATGGCGGCACCATCTGCTGTCAGAATCTGCAGGATGTCATGAAAGTTGCAAAAATGTGTGCATAATTTACCATTTGCAGATGTAACAAAAACCGAGCATTAGTGCTTTAAAATAGTTCTAAAATGTGAGTTAAGGATAGAAACAACCACTGTAAAAATTTGAATCGGTAAAATTGATGTTAAGTATTGTTAAATATACAAAATGTGATCAATAGCTATAACAAAAATGTTTCCAGACTAAATCAATCAGTTGCAATAAACCATCTACAGTTACAGCTTATTGAGAAAAATATAGACATCTCCTTACATTTTAGGCTTTATCGCAAAAATTTTATATGATAGGATGTTTTGTGGTACAACACGCCCACACATATATGCATTAAATGTCGTATCTTGAAATCACTGTTCCCAAAGGTAAACAGGACCTTTAAAGCCAAAATACAGTTTTCAGAAGGGCTAAGAATCCACCTTCCACCATTTGGAATTTGCTCGCAATACATTGAAAGGATCTACCGAAAAACCTGTCTGGCAGATGTACTTTGCCAGGATAATGAGTTGTTTTGAGTATTTTGAGATCAGAAGCATAGAATCATTTTGAGATCAAAAGTGTAGAATAATTTTGATTGTATGCATACAACTTATATTCTTGAAGCGCCCTACCTACTCATTAGTGGGTAGGTAGAACGTTGCATGATGAACGATCATGCCTTAGTTATTGTATTTCCCAACAAGCTGCATGCATTTCACTTTAGCACAAAAGATCAGTGAACATATCGTCGCTGGGGTGACAAGACCTTGTATCTGCAAATTTGGTGAAAATGACTTTTTTTTGGATTAATGGTCGAATAATAAGTTAAGTGATGTCCTGTCCACATCCCATCTGTCTTACACCAAAAATGGAGCCACCACGGTGTGTCAAAGGAAAGGCTATCCCACTCACCATAGCGCTTTGGCCGCCATGTTTTTTGGCTCTCCTGAACATTTGACATTTTTGTAGATACGAGGTCCTGTCGCCCCAGCGATGATATATTCATCAAACATAATTCGTCGCTGGGGCAACAAGACCTCGTATCTACAAAATGTCAAATGTTCAGGAGAGCCAAAAAACATGGCGGCCAAAGCACTATGGCGAAAGGGATAGCCTTTCCTTTGGAATGCCATGGTGGCTTCATTTTTGGAGTAAGACAGTTGGGATTTGGATAGGAAATCACTTAACTAATTATTTGACCATTAATCCAAAAAAGTCATTTTCACCAAATTTGCAGATACAAGGTCTTGTCACCCCAGCGACAATATATTCATCTAAACACATGATACATCACGAAACACTTACTTGCTGAGGAGGAACATTAAAAGCCCTCGTCCTCATGTCCACCCTTCTCCAGTTATCGATGAGTGGATTGATCAGAATCACACCTGACATAAGAGCAAAAATAATGCATATTATTACATTACTAATGTCTTCTTGAAAGAAAATGAGTCTCAAAATCATTCCAATTTGAACTTGTTTTCTTTTAAGTCACAATACTGTATAAACGTGAGCTTCTTTCAATTGTTGATTCCTGTTTAAGAAAAAATAATTATTATCCTTGTCATCACTTATTTTCTATGTTTGTTTGTTGAGGTTGATCAGATTTTGTTGAAACAAGCAACAAGATGGATTCAAGAACTCAGCAAACAAAAGAATTCACCAGTCAAATAGTTTTAGGGGTGGCATTTGATGTGCTTGAACTCACTATCACTCCAACTGTGATATAGGGACTTGTGTTCTATACAAAAATACATGAATAAATGTCTGTAAAAAGCTGACACCTAGATCACATAAGAAGAGTATGTGTGCTTGATAGGGCAGTGGAAAAGTTTACATTTAGTATTGAAATATAATATATATACATATATATATATTTACAATGACAATTTTCTTGCATATATATATTCCAAACAATATATATGTATATATATATATATATATATATATATATATTGCTTTTTGTTTTGTTCCTTTTTTTTCAATTGTGACAGAATAATTCTTAAAACTTGTGTACATGCATTATATCACGACACAGCTCAGTCAGAAAAGTTTAGTACCTTCTAACATTGATTCACCGCATTAAACAGTGTATTAAAAATGATACATTATCTTTAGGATCATGCAAATATGATGCCCATACCTGGTCCTTGTGGTGATTGGAGACGTCCCAGCCGGAAGATGACAATTCTCTCAAACTGCGAGACCCTCTAAAAGTGACATAAGGAACAAATTTGTGAAATATTGCTGCTGCTGTTCAACGAGAGTCCACCATTTTCATAACACTTTTAATCTAATACTCTTGATTTTGCAAGGTAAGCAGAAGTGAATAATTCGAAAGAATGAATACTTGTAGTAAGTAAGTAAAGGCAAATGGACATACTTTACAATGATTACAAACACATAAAATGCTCAAATAAACCTTTCATTTAATATATACAGCACTTCAGTGCACTGATAAATCTGAAGAGCAGCTATTTAGCATGTCCAGTCTTCTACTGATTATAAAAAAAAAAAAAAACTTTACTTAGAACTACAATGTACACATAATAAGCAAAGAAGGAATCTAATTCATACTCACAGGAATCTAAAAAATGACTTTACAATCTGCTCTCTGGAAACTTCTGAATACCTTCAGCATGGTAAGGATTTAGATCATCCACAATGGCTGCAGAAAAAAAAATCATCTACAGTCTGTATTTATCTTGATATGTATTTACCTTCATCTCTTCTTTGCAGAAGAAGCCAATCTTACACAAAATCCACAATCAATTTTAATTGCAATTCTCTTGCATATATTTCAAACATTATGACAGCTACTTACCTTGATTGCAAGCCATCCAGTCAGAGGGAATGTTAAGAAGAGGATAACATAGGCAAAAAAGACGACAAGAAGGGTGCAGACTCGAGTGGCAACTGGAGGTTTGTACTCTGTATGACAAAACAAAATGGATTAAAGGTGGTCACGAGCATATACACCACAAAAGAAGCAAAGGGGGCACTGCTTTCAACTGTGCTTTACACTGTTAGTAGTAGGGTATTGAGCTGTTGACTATGATTGCATATTAAATTCTCCTAACGGGAAAAACTTGCACAGTTTGGCTACTCCCTCCAGAGTATGGTTGAATTATAACCTAGAGCATACCATATTATGACTTTCTATGTTTTTGAGAAGATGCAATTGTGGCAAAATTCTCAATAATAACAAACCTCAAAAGACAAATATCCAGTCCATGTTTTGTTTTGTGTTTGTTCTTAATCACTAGAGACCATGAAAACCATCTTCAATTCCTCATTCCAAATGGCATCTGTATAGTACAACACAAATTTTGCTCTGTCAATTCTGGATCTTTACTAAAATAAGTGAAATTAACATTTGCTGTTCTCACTGCCCCTAGAATACTTGAAAAAAGCAACAACAAAATTTTTGCAGACTACTGGACACTGGAGGAGGAGCAGTCATATCAACAAGATTATGCTGAGAAATCGCACATAAGCTAAAGAGTGATTGAAATATGTCAAATGTAAGTGACAAGCTAGATTTCTCTCTTTTCATGAAGGAAAAAATATTCTGCAGATGAGCACAAATAAAACTCAAAGCATATATGTTGGGAAAATTAAAAATATACTATTATCCACAATAATTCTTTTTAGGTTTGTTTGTTAGTTTGTTTGTTTGTCTGTCTGTCTGCTTGTGTTTAACAATTCATCAGATACTAGGCTTTGATTACCACACAACTGACCTTTCTCTTCATAGATGAATGGTGGCATAGACTTGCTGTATGAGTGGACTGACTTGTAGTCAAAGACTGAGCTGAAGTCAAAGGCCACCACATCCTTTGCTGGAGACTCACTGCTCATGGGCAGACGACTGTACTTCACTTGTGACATTTTTCACAGGATTTGTAATTCAGCTGTAACAAAGAGTTTAGAAAGAGATAAGAGTAATAAAAGTAGAGATACATTTTTGCAGATAACTGAGATGGTGAGCTTACTGGTCAAATCAAAATTCAGCTTAAAGGGATGGTACAGTATCTTGGGCTTTTAACTTTTTGCAAGATACCAAGAAAACACTTACGAAATAGAACAGTGCATACCATTTTAGGAGGAATTCAAAGTTTATTCGATGAAAATCGGGTTTGGAATGACTGAAACATTCAAAAACAAAGTAAAACAAAGCGATCGTAATAAAGTGTGGGTCCCAAACTTTACTAGAATTGCTCTGTTTTGGATATCTCAGCCATTTCAAAAACAATTTTCATCAAATAAACGTGTAATTCCTCGTGGAATTACACACTCTTTCATATTTCACAATCTTTCTCATCATCTCACCAAAAAATGTTAGAAACATGAAACTAGGTCTCAACCAAAACTATACGATCCCTTTAAGAATGGAATCATTAGACTTAAAAACTTTCAATGCCAAACTTTGCAGTTTTTTGCTACATAGAGCAGCAGCTTCCACTCAACAAAATTGCACTTCACTCTTTAAAAAAAAAGAAGTAACAAAACAGAACGATTAAATCAACAAAAACGAACAGCATCATGAACAGCACACACAAAACCTGTACATACATGTAGCTGACAGGCTGGTAAGATACGATTCTGGAGTCGAGATTAAAGGAAAGGAATTTCAATTTGAGAACCCAATGCTGGTGCATCTATATGACATAGGTGGTAGCACCTATGAATGTCGACATTGAGTTGCTGGGTTACACGTGCAAAAGTTTAAATTACCTAGAAATTTACAAAGCAATTGCAAAGGAAGAATTGCTAAAAAAAAAGAGAAGAAGAAGAAGCTTGCACCAGTTTGGTTGTATAGCGATTGTAAAAGAGCATTTGATAATGCAAACAAATTTCTGTTTGTGACTTCATTTTCAATAAACAACATATCTTTATCAAGTCAGTTGATAAATCAAACAATGAAAAACTGATCATCCTATGACTTTTTATTCTTTCCCTTCACATCTAGAAGAAATATGATACAGACATTAAACAAACTCTGAAATTTTCAAATATAGGTACTTCAGTCACCCTAACCTAAAGTGGCTTGATGAAGTCACACACAGGTACAGATGGTAACATTGTCTTTAAAAAAAAAAAAAATCCTGCAATAGAGGCTTACCTCCAATACTCAGTATACAAAATCTGTTACAGCAAAGATAACATACATGTACCTCTCAAGGTTTAGTGAATTATAGTGTGCAATCTGCACCACTGCAAGAAATTTCAATGTTCACGACAGTATTTTGCTTGGATTGACGCATGATAATTTTTCTCGTAAAAATATCTTTGCTCATGTCAATTGTAATGTCCATCTCCATCCATTTCAGGCAGGAGAGCATTTATGTATTTATGTATGTGACATGAAAAATTTCATGAAAGAAAAATGTGTATCAGTTATCTGTATTGTTTATGCCTCTCAGTGGATGTTAATCAAGGCAAATATTTACAGTGTACCTTGTTATAAAGTTAACTTGACTACGCTACCTCCATTGACATGATTGGTAATTATTATTTTCTTTCCTTTTTTTTTTTTTTTTGGTTGTGATATCACCATACTAAAAATTGCTACCTGGGTGTTTAAAATGTGTACGGCATCTCTGTCCATTCTGCTTAAGCCATGGAGGACAGACTGATTTTGCTACAACATGCATTTCCCATAGACCCCTGCCCGAGTATACTCAGGACTTGTCCCCAATGGTTTAATACTACTTACAAGGGTTTTGTGGCAATCATTACTAATTAGGGGATGCTAAGTATGAGATTTTGTATGGAACAAGGTCTTTACATGGGCTCTTCTTCCAGTCCATGTAGCTAGTTAGTAGTGGTAACTCGACAGAGCTCATCTCAGGCTAGACAGGGTCTATACAGTGGGCTAAATGTCAAAACTCTAAGTTTTAATGATTAAGTTTCTAAGTTCCACAGTGTGACTGTGAGTGAGAGTGTTGACTATTGGGCAATTGTGCACTTTATGGCCCTATCGGTATTTCACTCCCCGTACCCCACAGTAAGTTTACAGTACACATGCTGACGAACCCGCGGTGTCTGAGTAGTGATAGGTAAACTCAAATTCGCACGCACTGCTCGATTAGGATAAAATCTCACACAATAAAATAGGGCCGTAACGTAAAGAACACAATTACCGACTGTTTAGTGTTGGTTATGTGATGCCATACTATAATGACAATGTCAATGGGAAAGGCCAAGAGGTCCCAAGCAAAGTTTCTAAAAATTCTATGTATAAACTAGAGTAGAGACATTAGTAGAGATTAACATTAGACTTAGGTTAGCCCGACCAGACGCCGTGCGCTGCGTCTGACGGTGTGTGATAGACATATCTACTAAACCCCATACACATATCTACTAAAGCCCTCGAACACGGCCACACAACAAAACTGTTGAAAATTTCTACATTCTTATCACAAATTTTACGAATCACTCACGTGAATTGAGATGCTTGGACTATGAGCATGGTATTTCAGTCCATAGTGAGCCCTCACGCAACATACACTGAGCAAAAAGTCCAATCTTAACCCGGAATGCTGTGATCATCGCTGGGCGATTCAAAATAAATCTTTCCCAGCTTTGAACGATGCAAATTGCGCTGCTAGAGTTTGTACACCAACGTGGTCGACAGCGCTCCCTTCGCCCAGTGCTGCGCTGACATTTTGAATCATTTCTGCCATTTCTACGATTTCTGTGGCATACAGGATTAAAAAAGGTGTCATTTTGGTTAAGTTGTGAAATATGTATGTCAATATCAATAGCTGAAAACAGTAGCTAAATAGATAAAGTTTTCATCTTTAAATGTAGTCTAGACTTTGTAACAAATATGGTGCAGTAAATTCAAAATAGAATCGGCGCCCCGGAATTATAAGATTACGTAGTGTCCACACGGTACAGCCCTGTCGCGACTTACACTTCTGTACAGCGACAGGGCTGTGTATAGTTAGACTAATATAGGTTAGCAATGACAATGTTAGACTGAGTGTTGTTGATCAGCCATGCATTCTAATGTAAAAAATAAATAAATAAAATCTTTTGAACTGACGATACAGTGTAGATGAGGATAGACCTGGAAGCTCGACTGCTGCTACACAGCAATCTTCCAGTATCTTCGGTAAAGGTAAAGGTAAAAAAAAATAAATAAATATTTCTTGGGTCTTCAGTTCGAGTTTCATCTCCGTGTTTCAATTGGGAAAGCATGAGAGACGTACATATGACAACAACGGGATGTGAAGATGTGAACACAATTCACAGCGTCACTCAACGAACGAACACAGCATGCATCACACACTGTCTACTACTGCACTAGTATGGTAGGTGTTCAACACACCGACAGGGTCCATATCTACTGACCGCGCATTATAATGGCATTGCGCGTACAGAAAGAAAATGTACGCATGGGACTACGCGCAACGGTGTTCGATTCTTCACTGGGCTACGCTACCAAGTAAAATGAGGCGAAAACAAATAAGTATTCCCTCTAAATTAACGAAATTTAGCAAAATCGAATAAGATTTATCGTGTAACTACATATAACTAGGCCGGCAGTGGCCTACCTTTGCTGACTCGTTGTTAGATGTAGAGTATCCTTCCATAATAAATTTGACGATTTTGACCGCAAAATTGTCACCGCCGCTTGTACGATCCTGCACACACGTTACACATACACATGACATAATTACTTTGTCGCCCGCTACAACCGTACGAGTTGAAGCAGAAACGAGAAATGAATGTGAAAAAACAAACCGACTCATCTAATTTATTTCAATTACGATGAAAAGTTTCCTAATGAAAATCAATTCATATTCATCAAACAGTCCTTCAAAAGTAATATCGAAGAATTCAAAATATATTCAAATATTATTGGGGAAAAAATGACGGCTAAAAAAAAACAGCGGCCTGTCGAAAAAGCGCATTTAAGTGCCCTTTATGAGTACGTATTGTCAAGGTGGTCAGTTGAAATGAACAGGACAACCGAGTGCAGAAAAAAATGACACCCCACGCGTTCGAAGCCGCCATCTAGAGCGCGTACCTCAGATCGCATTTTAGTGCGCGCTTGTGAATCCGGAGTATTTTCTCCACACGTGAGTAAAATTTCAGGCAAATTGTGCGATTTTTCACGTTTCTATTGATAGAAAAACGTTAGGTGGCCGGTATTATGAACACCCAACCATACTACTAAGTAGTAGTGTCACTGTCGACGCAAGCATAACAAACACAGAATTAAGTATGTGGGTCGGTGTATAATCGCCAAACGCAAGATTTTAAGGAAAATCATGATATCAAACTCAAATTTTACCTTTTCAGCAATTATATATGGTCTTCATAATCACGGCCGGCTAATCGATGTTTTCGTTTGGTTCTTTTTTCACTATAGACAAGGCATTTTTAAGTGCGCTCACCCACCTTCTGCCGAAGTTTATGATTCTTGTTAATCTCCCCTATTTCTACCCCCCCCCCCTTAAAAAAAAAAAAAAAAAAAAAAATCGTTTGAGAAAAACTGTATTGCGCCATCTTTTGACTGATTCGGAAGAGCGACATCACGACAAGACGATAACTCGGACGACAACCCTGACGTTATCGATACATTATCAGCATAACACACCAATCTCTTTACTATTGTAATCTACTTGGTGTATGAGTTTTGATTCTCAGATATGATATATGAATATGTATGAATATATACAATATATGATATTCACACGGAGTCCCATGCATCTTGGCAAAAGCTCTGCATTTTGCTATTGACACCCCAGGCCAGGCCCATAGGCCTATACTTTTCTCCATTTTCGTCTCTGTTTGACAATGCGCTTGTATCTTATACATGAACTGTCTAAAACATTTATAGGACACATCTGGAAGTTTTTCAGGCTGTTACATTTGAACAACTATTAATTAGTTATACTGAGTACAGAGTTTCAGAATTTATAGTGATTGGGATGGGTAATAAGAATGTTTCAAAAATTTAAAACAATTTGCAACGAACAAGGATGACGACATGGCTATTAAAACGGAGGTCCCGCGTGCGAGGGAGTCACAACTCACATACGTTAAAGATCTCACTTCACTTCCATCCTCAAAGCACTTGGAGCAAAAACCCGATGAAGTCCACAATAAAGATATTAGCGAGCTTCAGATCTGCAACGCGAACACTGAAGATGCTAATTAGGGAAAATATGGTGTTCTGCACGTGTGAGAGAGAAGCTGTTTCCACTATACAACGCGGGAGGCTGCGTCGTCTTAACGTTCTAAAGCTCCCCATTAATGATTACTCACTCCAATAAAATGATGGTTGAATGATGCCGACCCCTCATGGTTTGCCCAAGGTGACTAGCAATCGCACAGCAAACTGTATCAAGTCGATACATTCTGCCATACGCAGAAGAAGTAGAACTGCATTGCTACGGGAGATTTTGTCCTGCCCCCTGCACTCACTCTCTATTTTCTTTCTCTTCCCCCTCCCACCCCCCCCCCCCTCGTTTTGTGCGGCGGATATCGTTTAAACAAAAGTATAATGGCACAAAAAGCCATCTACACGAGATTATCCGACATCTGCCAGGCAAGGCATGTTTTCAGGTTTTGTTTTCCTAGACTTTTTGGTGGACTTCCATGACTTCTTCGGGAAAGTTTGATAGATGACGTACCCCATGACTCTCCACTCCCCCCCCTCCCCCCCCCCGTGTTTTCTACACCCGTCTCCTCTCTCCCTCCCAACAGAGTGCAATTAACTATAATACAAACTCTTTTAAGGTCTTTTCCGTTCACTTTAAGGAACCATCTTCTTCTATGTCCCGTTCATCTAGCTTTATCTTCTTTACCACCGACAATCACCACGATTATGTCAACTGAGCTACGATTCGGCGTATTAGTCAATCATGGTACTAAAGAACAAACTATTGTAGGCGTCTTTTTTTAACATTTTGGGACAGGACTTTAGGGAAGGGGCGAGAAGGGATTACCTCCTTCTCTAGATCTGCTTAACGGAAGGTTAATCTATCAATTAGTACCCTTGGGTCCGAACGAAAGCCCCTCGAGATGTGATCGACATTCAGATACTTCGTTTCGCAGGTTGTCTCGGAGGAGGAGTACCTTCGGAGACAAGATACCATGGGGTTTGACAAAAGCATTATAAGGCGCTTGGTCTCGGGACTAAGTTCATCCTGTGTAACGTTGGCAACCATGATGTGAGTCGACGGGGAGCCATCATACTTTCATCAATACCGTCTACCAGACAAGACAGCCATATAGCTCGCTGAAAATGTTCAGATCAACAGTTTATAGATTCCATGTCAAGCATTATCCTTATGCTAACCACATAAAGAGGAAAAAACAGCAATAATATAATACAAATGTACTGAATGAAAAAGGGATGTTGTTGATAGGGCATGCATGTATCTGATGACATGTGCGTTTACACCATTGTTTTCAACCGAACTGAATCGATGGGCGGACAGGCAGACCTAAGGAGAGATTGAAAAACATACGGGAAAATATTATTTTGCCTCTTTCGCCCCTTGCAGGAACAAAATCAAACCTTGTCTAAGACTTAGTTCAGTCACTGTTTTGTCTCTCATCTTTTTTAAAACTTTTGTCTTGGTCATTCTTTCTATACTCATTATGCTGCACAATTGATTTGCGGCCAAAAGACACTCTGAATTCTCTGCTTCTTTTTTTCATTTTGTCAACCTGCACAATGTACCCCAATAATACCGGCATCAATGTGTTTGCTTCAAGCTGTAATGTGAAACAAATGGTTTAATGTCACACAGGACAAAGCGATGTTGCTATCATGGAATGGTAGAAGTTTGACAGTCGATGCCGTTTTCATCAGGAATCATTAAGACAGTTTTGTGTTTGATAGAATGCCGCCATGTTAATCCAGTGTCACCTCCGTTGCATACGCGTGTCATTGAAGAAAAAGTGATATAAATTTGGCGAACGCTGTCACGGTTTGGACTGCAACAAAAGACAAGGAGCGGGAACAATGCCACCCGGAATCGCATTGCAAAAGACTGCAATTATTTCGAGATTGGGCATCCCTTCCCCCAGAATGTCTTCAGCTTGGCCTTGTCGTCACATTAATTGTACAACACATATTCAAAGGAAGGATCAGATATAAGAAAACGCCTACTTTCCACCATACAAGCAGGTTAGGTGTGGGATTTGATGCAACTTTAACAATCAGGATTGATCATGGTGGAAAGCGGTTCCATTGGATCGAAGTTAAAAGTTGAAGAGTAGGTTTCTATGAAATCTAAATCTTTCTTCAGGGCCTCCATCAGCCAGTAAAACATAAAGATTGATAGGAATGCCAACAGAAGCTTGCAGACAATATCAGCGAATTCTTGTAAAGGGAGAGCGCTGAAAGAGAGCGCGGGGAGGGGGTGGAGAGAGAATGTGAGGAGGGAAACAAGGAAAAAGAAGGAACGAAAGAAAGAAAGAAAGAAAGAAAGAAAGAAAGAAAGAAAGAGCGTGTAATACAGAGAACTTTGTGAGTATATTACATTGTACCTAAGTGCGTGCATGTGTGTGCCTGCATCCGCACGCATGTAGGTGCGTATGTGTTCTTGCGTGAGTATGTTCGTATGTTTCAGTTTCGTCAACAACTCTCCATAAAGTTAATAGCGTTGTTTATTTCACCTTTATGCATACTAGTGACAAATTGTATGGGCTGAATTTGATCTGAACCACAAATTATATGTTTTGCTCTTGACTGTGATTGATGTCAAATGCACTTGTATATAATATCCTTATGAACATTGAACTTGATTGCTTTAAATTGTAAATAGTTGCAATGAAATCAAAAGAAATTTGCGGTGATAATGTTTCGGGTTTGTGATTGATTCCTATATTTTTGTAGACGTTTCCTGCCTATTCATTTCGCCTGTATGTTCCTGTCATTAATTGGCACTTCTCTAAAAAGGCGAGCCAAATGGTCGTTTAACAATTACAAAGTATAACACGCTGCATTTAGGTTGTGGTGTACACATACAAGGAGCTGCAATGAGGCATGCCGTGCGTACAAGCGAGAGGGTGCTAAGCGTGTAATTGCATGGTTGCATTACGTTTTATTTTCTCCTTGTTAGGCGATAATGATTTGACTATAACGGCGATATGGTCACCATTGAATATTTGCACACTGTCAGCCATTATGAAAATCGCAATCAACCCCGTTTCGTTATTTTCCGTAAGCGCTGACAGGAGTGAGAATGATGAAGCAATCAAGGAGCCTAGTTTTTTCGACTCACAAACATGTTTAACCGCAGTTTTCTGGCTTTTTTTAAAGGGGGTGGGGTAACTTTGCACTCTATTGCATGACAAGAGAGAGGGAAAAGAATATTTTCTCTTATGTTTTTACATGCGTGATGTATCTTTTTTTTTTGTCACAATAAAAGTGAAAGTATGTTCATTCATTCCAATTTCGACGGAAGTTGAAAAAACGGGCAAAAAAAATAAGCCCAGGTTGAGCTAAAAGCTCTGCACAAAGTTTCAGCTGGACGTACACATTACAAGTTACTTTGATCTAGGCTCCTCGACCTTATACGATCGTCTGCTTGGCCGCCCGGTACCACAATCTATTTGCCGCCAAACTGTTTGTCATTATGCGCAAGAGCCAAAAATAGACCCAGCTTGCACCCTCATGGGTGCACTAATTTTCATCCACACTATGCTCATCTTCTTCATGGTGCCCAGGAGGTGTTGCCACAAAGAATTTAAGTCGACCTTAAATTTCGAGATCAACTAAGAACCATGGTTATGTGAAGTGTGTGTGTTTCAAGACTTATGCAAACTTCCAGATAAAGATGAAAAGTCTTGAGACTTTTTTCCATACAGGAATTACATACAAAGAAGGATAAGGGACCATTTTCTGTAAATTTTGATAATAATTTGGGTGTGGATTATGAAAACATTTAATAATACGGAGTAGGGAAACCTATGGCGTACCATAATCTTGTGTTGATCTTAAAGTCTAAGACAGCTCAGCTCTATGTTTATGAACATTTTATGATGCATAACTAAATCAAAATGGTCAGCGAACCCTTTAGTATACAAACCCATATTCCTAAAGTCCACTCCATGATAGAGAAAAGATAACTATGCTCCTACATCGGACTTGTTTAAATGTCATTTTAGATCTCAACCTGTCTGTAACTATATGAATTTCGGTTGTTTTACTTCTGTTTTTTTTTATGTACTTTCAGTAAGACCAGTTCGCAGTTAGCTATAGTCCCAATGACCTCGAATTTTAAACCATCGAAACAAAACAAGTGTGAAGCTATAGATATCACCTAATTACGCAATATGGCTTGATTTTATGTTAACAAGCTCCCCTTGAATGTTGAGAAATGTTCTTTCACTGCGCCGACGCAAACAAACTGTTGAGGAGCTGGGAGGAGCTGCCCATGTACATCTCTCATCACTTTGGTGTCTCATTATGTCGAGTTTTTTTTCCAAATGACCTTTATCTGCTCATGAGCAAAATGTCTTTCCGACATGGCATATAGTTATAACTTTCATTTCGTGCGTTATTTTACCCACACTCAGCGCTCTGACACCTTACTATGATTTAAGCGTTATATTATTGATAGGCCCTATTACTTATTGGAAATACAGCGGACTGAATAACCGCTTGCCTACTCGAACCTATAGTTAACCTTGTGTAAATGCTACGGGGATCCCAGGGGAATTGATCAAAAATTTCAAACAAGTACTTCCAAAGAAGACTCCAAACAAACAAGTGCAATGTCCGTCTGTTCTAAGTACGATCATACTTTGAATATCAATATTAGCAAAATATTCACCATAGAGTGCAAATACGTAAACATGCCCGACGCCACAAAAAAGAATTATAAATAGATAGAGTAAATTACACAAAAGTGTATTTTTTTTTTGTGTGTACAGATTGCCAAACTTTCGTTATAGACATTCAAACAGATTCTGTATGAAATGCAGCTCATGCATTATCTATGTGAACTAGAGCATAATCATGGCAGATTGTAACGAGGATAGCACCGTCGTAGAATGACTGGAACGAGGAAATGTGAATGAGACGCAGTTCGTTGATTTTTGTTTTTCTTTCTTTCCCCCCCCCCCCCCCTTTTTTTTCCTTTCCCGCCCAATGGACATGAATTAGTGTTGTATTATTTCGAAGATGGCCACCCAGACAACCTTGCGCACGATTAGTCTACGGCTTCACGGCACGCGACAAAGCAAAAATGTGAATCCCAACAGGGCTGGTTTTGTACGGATTCCAGCAATCTCGAAAGGCGCAGCGACCGACCGCGACGCTGTTGTGCTCGACAGCATGACAATAAAGTATGAAAATCAGTTCGTCGGGGTCGGTTGGGTAGCAGGAAGGGGGGGGGGGGGGGGGTTACCAGAAGAGGGAAGTGGGTGATGAAGGAGGGGATAGGGGAGAGGTGATAACATTCATATCTCCTTCTCTCCATATACTAAATTCAGTTCCTTTTCGTCATCTACTCTGTACATAGTATAAATATAGCTTCAAGAACTATACATCAATACCATCATTTGGCTGCTGCCCATCAGTTTACGTTTGCAATTATCTACACATCCTCTTTACCATCAAAGGCATTATTTACCATTTGCAGATGAAACAAAAAACCCAGCTTTAGTACTTCAAAATAGTTCTAAAATGTGAGTTAGGGATAGAAACAACCAGTGTAAAAATGTTGATCAGTATAATCAATGTTAAGTACCGGTACTGTTAAATATACAAAATGTGCACAATAGTTATAATACAATGTTTCTAGACTAAATCGTCTACAGTTATGGTTCAGTGAGAAAAATGGTGATATCTCCTTATATTTTAGTGTATATATTGTGAAATTTTTACATGGTAGGATGTTTTGTGATACAACTGACCTACACATATGCATCAAATGTGATATCTCGAAAACTTTTTAAAATGACTGCTCCCAATGGTAAACAGTACCTTTCAGACATTTTATAGACTCTGTGCAAGTCTCTCCTATATGCTGCTGTTACGTAACAGTGACACTGAAATAAACAATCAACTTTTATTAGTGGTTGTCTTCATCCGTTATCTCATTATGTGTTGTAATTCTGATAGAATTAAACTTTCTGTCGTTGTTGTTGTTGTTGTTGTTGCTGCTGTTGTTGTTGTTGTTGTTGTTGTTGTTGTTGTTGTTGTTGTTGTTGTTGTTGTTGATGATGTTGTTGTTGTTGTCGTCGTCGTCGTCGTCGTTGTTGTTGTTGTTGTTGTTGTTGTTGTTGTTGTTGTTGTTGTTGTTGTTGATGATGCTGCTGCTGCTGCTGCTGCTGCTGCTGCTGCTTGTATTTCATAATAGTTAAGTTGTATTACTGGCATATTGTAGGCCCAGGAAATGTTATGTCATATCGACGGCAAATTCGTCGATTCTAAAATATCTAAAAATTTTCAATACATACTATATGCATTTGTACCAATATGAATAATGGGTATCTAAAACAATTCAATGTTTTTTTAACAAGGTATGAATATCGTACAAACAGAAATAAACAAACGAGTAACCATCGGAACCTTTTCATAAAGCGATTTTTGTACATTGCAATGATTGTCATGACTGCGCACGCCAACAGCATTTGATTATAATCATCACTGTCGCCATATCCAAAGCCATAGCGGATCAGGCACAGTCAGCACCCTGAACTTACTTCGAGCTAGCTGATGTCCACAATTTTCCCTGGCTCTTTCTCCCTCTATAACGGTTGTTTTCCATTTGTTAATCTCTTTAGAAATACAGAGAGATAATCCAGCCATCTTCTCAAATGGAAATGAGCAAACAAGCAAACATAATTAAAAGCATAATAAGATGCATTAGATAATGCATTTGATAGAACAATAGCAATGGTTTCTTCTGGTTATGTGCGTGATTGTATACGTTTCTTCTTGTAAGCGATGACAATATAAAGTCTTTCAGTCCCAATCTAGACTGTAACTACCATTGAAAAATCAACAGTACACCACAAAACCTTCAATGGCCCTCTGTTTCCGATTATGATTACGTGAGGTAAAAAAAAAAGAGTGCATGTGGAGTCATAACTAATGCAGGGAGCTAGCAGCTGTCAATCTGACATTTATCATAATTTTCTACGTCATTCTTCATATTATTGCTATTGCCATAAGAGCATTGTCCGCAGTGATACCAGAGTATTAGGAGGTTTGATTATTGTAATACATAATGTAAAACTGAACAACACTCATCTGCCAACAATCTACAGATGCCCTTGTGCAAACTGATGTCGAATCGTAGCACATGATATTAACATTGGTACTCACCTGACCTGTTCAAGACTAGTAAGTGAAGCAGAGTGTTGATCGCGAGTAAATAACAGCGCCTGTTCGTCTAGGTCAGATGTGGACGTATAGCGCCCTCTTGCGTGCCTCTTTTGTACATCGTTTACGGTAAAGTCAATTTGAGGATGAATAAGTTACTGCGGTTGTTGTCTTTGTTTTGATTGATCCTATAGAAGCATGGATGATGCTGCTTACTTCAGGTTTCGAGTGATGCAAATGAATACAGGACGGCTTTCTTACTTTAAAAAAAAAAACGCACTTTCGCATACCAAGGTTATTAATTCCAACCACACATCGATGACTGCATGTATAATCATTTTTTTTCCAGCCCATTAAGACTGAAAGTGGCGCCTTCTAAGAAGAAAATTGATCTAAAGCATGTTAGATATAATGGTAATTGCACTCACTGCCACAAAAAAATTAAACAATATCAGTTCGTTCGTTCTGAATACGAAAAGCAAAGATACCGTAGACATCCTCAAGATGATTCATGTATTATGAAGTACCAAACAAGTTATCAATGTCAATTAAATGAAATTGTTCTCTTATCATTTCAGTTTATCATTTTGGTTATCGTCTGTTGAACTTGAACTTACTGTCACCTCCCCCTTAAACCCATGCGTGCGGTTTCTAGTCCTCCAGCATTAAGAGTGTACGGTTCCCCTCGACAGCGCGTGGCGTTCTGATGGACACAGACCGTGTTTGTCTCCGTTTTATTTGTGTGCCGTCTGTCTGACTGTCTGTCTATTAATTTTACTGTCTCTCCGTCTCACCTTTTTTTTTCTGTCTACTTTTTTTCTACTTCTTTTCTACCTTTTTTTTTTCAGTTGCTGGATGTGTAATGTCTTTCCACTTTTGGTTTTTATGAAGCAAATATTCAATCAAGGATGACATGACTCTTTATCGGCCCGTTTACCGTGCAACCGACGAGCCTTAAATCGTGATGAGCATGATGAGTGCGTGTGTTTAATGTTCGAAATTTTGTTGACTTCGTCTCCGTGAAGAGGCGCATTGGTGCGCTACAAGTGCGCGTCTCCGGGTACATTTATTCCCCTGCAAAATCACGTTTAGAAAGTCAAACACTCCATGATTGCCGCGGTCCATTTCACAACCAAGGCGTAAAACCAAGTAAGAAAAAGAAAGAAATGTTTTGCTTTAATGTTGTTGTGGCATTTTAGATCCATCGCTCACAGAAAAGAAATGAATTATGTATGACATTAACGATTTGGCGTATCATAACTGCAAGAAGCACGGTCATCACAACTTGACGGATTTTGTTTGACCGCTTGCTTTGTTTCGTGTCACTACTGAGTCGTCACAATAGACACTTTATTCCGTAACGTACCATGTACCTCCGTAGCATTGTTATCTCTGCTTTTTACTCTACACTCTCACAGCATTGCTTTCTCTGCTTTTACTCTTATTTTCGAATTCTCCCTGAACTTTCTTGTCCACAGAGGGTCCTTAACTCCAAGGAGCTTGGAAGGAAATCCCGGCATTCTTACATACTCTTCAACTTTTACCCTCCTGGGGCTTTAGTTGCCCCTCCCGTCGCTCACACTCTTTCTTTCTCTCTCTATTCTCTCTTTGTCTTTAGATAACATTCCCTATCTAACAGAGAACCTATACACCTCTGCGTATCCTATCCTGGAAGATGCGTCGCGCCGTTAACCCCCTTTTGCCTAGCCGGAGCTAAAATTGCGATTAACTTTCCGAGCTGAAAGGAGGTCTGATCAGAGATCGGCGTCTTCCCCTTTGGAGTTGGATTGTTCAAACAGAAACTGAGCGATCGATAAACCTTACAACAAACACAATACCTGGAGCGATACGCGTGCCGGGCAAGCTTACGGCAGAAATCCATGGGCCGTGCTCCTAATCTTAAGACCCCCTTGACAAATAGGACCTTAATTGAACAGCCGTATCAGTATAGCCCCACCGATCGATCGAAGGTTGCCTCGAGAGCCAGTCTCTATTACTTCATTTCAGATAACTAATGTTTGCAACTTCCCCTCACCCCCTCCCTCACCATTTGCGTCAGTGTGTAACTTACTACACTGTTCAGGGTGGTGAGCACATCGAGACTATTAAAAAAGACTGATTCATAGCTGCACCTGAAGTTATTATAGTTTAATTGCATTAGAAAATGCAGCTAACTGAGGTGTGTGTTTGTTATTGTTGTTTGCGTTGTACACATAAACACACAGGTTAATGCTGGGTTCCAAGTCTCATTTTGCATCAGTAACTCACCAATCAGCAATACATGCATATCTCTAGTTCGTATAGTAATCCACATACTGTCGCGGACGACTATAATTCATCTGTCAGTAAACACTTGATTCGTAAAAATATAAATACCATTAAGCTTTTCTTGTGAAACAACATATTAATAGTATTACGCAAACTGATGGAAGCATACTCAATCGATTACGACCGAATTAGATACACTGGTGGTATGCAAAGGAAATAAAACATACAAAACCTCCGATATGCTCGAGACATTAGAGCTAAATTCTTCCCTCCGCGCATATCCCCCACCCCGACTGTTTTTTTTTTTTTCGGGTAACCACGTACTTGTAAACTCTTTATGTGTCTTTCGTTTCAACTTTTCGACATTCATGTTCACAAATGCTTCAACAGTCAATTTCTAATCTACCAGTGGTAGTCTTGTATGCAGCGTTTTCATGAGCCGGAAGTCATACGATGGCCGTTGGCGTTCCTAAAAGTTCGCTGCTATTGTGACGTTCACCTTGCCAACAACAGGGGACGATCTCTTGGTGATCATGGCAATGGTCCTTGAAAAAAAAAGTAATAGCGGTGTTCTCTAAAGTTCAAGTGGTCTATTGTCAATTTTCAACCAATCGTGGCATTTCTTGGTCTCTTGGGACAAGTCCTTCTTTCTTCTCGACCCTCTCCAAGAATAATGATCGAAAAAGGGATCAAAAGGCGTCGGCTTTTCTCTGTCATTCCACCTCGTGCGATCTTCTCTTTTCGTACTAGAGCCATGCCGAGCTATTGTGCACGGCACCATTGTCCCACTATTGGAAATCTACACCCTCGGCACTCGACATCCACGGATCAACGGCAGCGATCATTAGAGGCACCGCTATGCAAATATCGAAACTTGACACGTTGGTATCTCGGTCCCCATGCGACCATCATTTAGTGCGCTCGCGCAGTTGTTCCATATAATGATGATATGCCTCTATAAATATTGTACAATAATATTGACCGGTGTTAGTTATTTGAGAGTGAAACTAATTAACTAGTCGACGAAGTATGAACGGGGTTATTCAATAATTCGGTCAGAAAATTGCATTTTGGACGATAATTATTTCTCGGCATCATGTTGGTTTCAGTCACATAGCAACTGATGATCAGTTGTCAACCAGGTTATACATAGGACTTTACTTACTTATTTTTTTTTTTTTTTTACTTCAGGCTAATATATGACATACGTTATTTCTGTTGATTGGCAACTTTAATTTCAAGATGTTTGGTCTGCAGTATATCTTTAGGATAAATGAATCTTTAAATGTTAGTTATTCTGTTTCGCCTTGCATTCCTTCTGATTGAATGGTTGCTCTTGTCAGTGGGGTTAATCATTTGATATCAGTACTAACATCCAACGCAGGAAGGAGGAGGAGGAGGAGGAGGAAGCAGACACAGAAGAACAACAACAAAAAGCATTTGGAAAATAATTCCGAATACTGTAAATGATAATGACGATGACGATGATGATAATAATAATGGTAATAATGATAACAATGATAATTATAAATGAAAGAAAGATATTATTCAGAGGGGTTAAGGTTCAGGTGTGAGTTTCTTCAGTTTGTCTCCCTCTACAAATTTAATTTGTAGAGGGAGACAAACTGAAGAAACTCACACCTGAACCAATGATATTGATGATAATAATAATAATGAAAATGATAAAAATGACAATAATAATAATAATAATAAGAAGAAGAAGAAGAAGAAAAAGAATGATGATGAAGACTCATGCCTTTTAATCAAAGTCAGTCTGGGGAAAGTTATTGGGAAGATGTAGAACTGTTCGCCATTCACTATACAATATTACACAATAATTCACGTGCTTCTATTATCCATTGCATGAGTGGCTAAATAATGATAATTATAAATGAAAGAAAGATATTATTCAGAGGGGTTAAGGTTCAGGTGTGAGTTTCTTCAGTTTGTCTCCCTCTACAAATTTAATTTGTAGAGGGAGACAAACTGAAGAAACTCACACCACCGTCCTGAACCAATGATATTGATGATAATAATAATAATGAAAATGATAATAATAATAAGAAGAAGAAGAAGAAGAAAAAGAAAAAGAAGAAAAAGAATGATGATGAAGATCCCCGTCGTCCTTCTATACCCAGCAATGTCAAGTATCCAGTCTAACCCAGAAGGTTGAGAGGAACACCTTGGTAAATTCCAAAGCACATTTGTCAGTAGAAGTATGCACAGTGCTGGACTCGAACTTCCGACAACCTGATCCAGAATAGAACATCATCCAATATTCTTCCAACTACCACGGATAGATGACGCGAACGCGTATACAATCAGTGTGCCGAACCGCCTCACTCTCGCAAACCAATTTGTCTCTCCAAGGGATGATGATGAATAAATTCTTAAATACATGTCCAAGGACCGTGCATCAGATCCTTATATTCGCAATGTAACATTATGGCTAATGTTCGATAAAGCACACTCTGAAACTACGGGACTCTTTGGTCATGCCTTTTAATCAAAGTCAGTCTGGGGAAAGTTATTGGGAAGATGTAGAACTGTTCGCCATTCACTATACGATATAACACAATAATTCACGTGCTTCTATTATCCATTGCGTGAGTGGCTAAACTATGAATGATAAACTGTTGATTATTTCATATGATGATGTAAAATACAAACATATAGTGCATGTTCATTCCAGATGGCATGGCGCACAGTGTTATGGCACAGCTCAACGATGCGAATAGCACCTATACGGTGTAATTTATATTGCTGCGGATTACCTTGTATTTTTTCCTCTTCATGAGGAGACATACATATTTATTCCTTTTTTTTTCGATCTTTTTTATCAACTATTCTCAAAGAGGCTGTTGTGAGAGTCTATACTTCGTCGCGTGCCATTACCCCACGCTCGCGACCTGGTAATCCGGCCATTGAATCCAAGTTGGCGCGCCCTTTGTCCCCCCTTTGGTTGATGCTCATCGATCGAAGGCCTCTGACAAGAAAAGGCGATTTATTGTTTAGTTTGCGAGAGAACGCTGGAGACAGCGCTCATGTTTGAATTGGTACGCCATTCCTTTCTTTCCGATCGCTTCACGAGTAGTGATCAAATTGCGATAGTACCGGTTTCAAATATGGGTTTATCGATCGCCTTATCACCGAAGATTGACACGCGCGAGCCAAAGATTGTTTGCAGGCACAGACGGATGTAACCATGCAACCCTTTGATCCGTGTCGGGACATCCCGTTGTAATTCTAAAACAAGCTTGTGACGAACACACACTCAGCTCGTCATAATTTTAAATATATAGAAAAAAAGACCCAGTTACTGGGTTATGAAGTGACACGGCATTGCGCGACGTTCGCAACCATAAAAGTGATGTCTGTGAATTTGATGGACTCCACTGATCGCTTTGAATTGTTGGTATTTTGTCGCGACCGTCTGTGTGCTACTGTCGGTATCTTGATGGTATTTTGTCGCGAGCATCCGTACTCTATTGTTGGTATCTTGTATACAGGATGTATGTTCCTCACCTACGTAGCCATGCAAAACATACAGATAACACATATCTTGGCATAAAATCACTGGAGTGCTGATAGATGTCAAATGTATACTGAATGTATACTTATACAGAAATCCCACAGAAGAAGAAGGAATGCCAGTGTATCCATATTCTATATTGAAGGTGATCAAGGAAAACATGAACACCATGAGTTTTATTTTGACATCACATACTGAAGTTACATATTCCTTCTCAAGTCAGACTGCTGGTGTGCTTGAGACTCTTTTTTTTTTTTTTTTTTTTTTTTGAGAACCAAAAGGGGCTCCGGCAACAGTGGGTTGCCATCATTGACAGTGATTGATAAAGGTAGAATACCTTCAGGGTGATCACGTTGACTTCAGGTAGCTAAAAAACACCTAATTTCCTTCATGAAATATCAAAATCCTTTGTATATGATTATATGCCAACCATATTCATTCTTCATAACAGTTGGTGTACCTTCCCAGATTCACGATGTCGTAAATGAGGAAAAACAACAAAGTATGGATTCCAAGGCTGTTATCATCATAACAATAATCATCACATTGAGTTGTGCGAAAGGAAAGCAATGATTATGACAGCAATTGTGCCTATTGTGATGGTGAATGATCGTTGTGGTCATGGGTACATGGCTAATGGACTTCTCCGTTAACACATCTTACCCCCTCCCCCCCCCCCCACAAAAAAGCAACAACAACAACAAGCAAACAAAAAATGACGCAAAGGAAAGAAATGAAAAAGGAGATGATCTCTAAAGAAAGTTTATGGCTTCCTCGCTACACAGTATGTTCAGTATAAATCGTGCGTGCTCCACAGGACAGATCCTTCTGTCAAGACGTGTCAAGAGAAAACAAGACTTGCTGATACCAACTCATTGCCTTCCTATATCCGCAGGGGTGACTAAGCAGGTTCTTAAGACAGATTTTCCCCCTCTCTGACCATACAGCTATTGAAGACAGTCCAAGCCCGTGTAAGACCCAGTCCTGCAAGGAGCCAAAGGAGTGGGGATAGCGGACAAAAGAGAGGACGCGTGGCTCACGCGCCCCGTGGTTTGTAGGCAAACTGACCGATACCGCAGTGCCCGGTACCCCGGGATATTTGTCCGTTTGTCCACGGTAAAGACATCACCAAACAACCACCAATTCTTGTTTCTTTCTTTTTTCCCCTTTCAAACCTCAAATTTACTCAAAGGATCAAGTGGTTTTTAGCAAAATGGAACTTGCCACGGGGTTTCTTTTCTTTTCTTATGGATCAGACTCGAGTTTGTCAAAAGGAAATATGATAAATAATATTTATCCGCTCTGTAGCTTGCTTTAAAGAGAAATCTAATGTCAACGCTGATATTGCTCCTTTTTACTTGGTACCTGACTGCAAGCGATATGCTTCTGTCGTCTTTGAGAGTTCGGCAAAGTCTGCTCGCGAGAGATCAGTCGCATTTTCATTAAAGGATATACTCCGAACGTCAGCTAGTGGAAACAAGCCCTCGAGCGTGCAAATTAAAGAACGATTAATGGCATATCAAATTAACAAAACATTCTGCTACCGATCGCTTCGGATAAGCAGCCACAGAATAATAGTCCACGACTTGGATGTCTTGACAGCTTGTTGAAAATAAGGAAGGGACTTGAATATTTTAAAGAGCAAAGATCTTTGAACCATGTTTTCACCAAGTTCCCATTCCTGTTGTTTCTGCTGTAATCGTAGTAAGACCACGCAATGTATCTGATCTAAACTTTGAGGACATTACAATTCGAATCCATCTTACTGAATTCAAATCACTCGTATATCGAAACAAAAATAAATGAAACGTAGAGTAGGGAAATATACAATAATGTTTATGTTTTGCGTGGATGTATACGTGTGCGTGAAGTTTCGAATATCCCTTTGTACAGCAATGCTTGTATCTATATTCATGTCATCTTTCTGCGAGTGCCGTTCGATCCTATTCCTTACCAGATTTATTCTCGTCTTCAGAAACAATATCAGTAAATAATGAACGAATTCGATGGCATGCTATATGCCGAAACAATGAAAACAATACAATATACAATACAGCACGCTGAGTATAGACGTGACGTGGAAGCCATATAGTGAATTGTGCGCTTCCTTCATTCCTGGACGATATTCTTTAAAACGATCAAACCGTTGTGGTTTCGACAACCCAAATCACAACAATCTGCGGTACAACGAGCAATCGCCAAAGATGATAATAGTCGAGGGGTGACCTCTGCATCTGAATACCAATTCTTTAAATCATCTTCCACCCCTCATATCGGCCCCAATATCTGCGGTTCTATTGAAATCTGGATCGGAAATGTACCAACAAAACTTCGCCATGGAGAAGAGTTTTGCCAATACAGCAGGTCTTACTCAAATGAGCACAAGCACTCCCATTTGTTGGATATTTGTACGACCTGTAATTATTATCATTGCGGTTTTTGAACGAATTCAATCTGGGTCAGAGCTTTGTGTACAGTGCCAGAAATGAACAATTTCAGAGGGCGGTGATTTGGCCCAGTCGGTAGCGCGTCGATTGCGCGTCTGCCTCTAGATCCATAGGATCCGGGTTCGATTCCCGAGTACTAACTGAACATTGTTGTGTGTAATCATCCCGTCCCCTCTAGTGAGAGGCAAAACAATCTGTCCCTCGAATAGGACATAAAATTTAGATCCCGTGTGTGATGAGAGTCACAACTCATGCACGTAAAAGATCCCGCTTTATTCATTCATCGCAAAGAGTAAGTTCGTAGCCCGGTGAAGTGGTTCCACCTCACATCCATGGACCCCATGGAAGACCTTCTAGTGCAGCTGAATGATTTTATGATTCAGCCATCTTCTCAGATGGATAATGAAACAAACACAAACAAATTAAAAGAAACGCATCGGGAACATTTTCCATGAGATAAAACAGGTGAAAAGAAATGTTCTCAAAGGGCGATATGATTAGCAAAGAAGGCATGCATGAGCCTATACCCAACCTCCGAAAAACGTCTGGCTGATGGTGTAAAGCCCTTCAGGATCGTTGCCACACTGAATGACACACTGAACATACACCATTAGCTTTGTTTCATTTGTTATTACCAACAAGCTGAAGGACCACACCCATGAGAGTATTATTATACTTATAGTAATCATAAACTCGGTCCAGGCTCTTATTATGTTGGTCTCCGAAAAACTACATTGATTGCATCGTGGTAGGCAACAATGAAGACAAAGTTATGCACCAATACAATAATGTGCAAATTTGAAAAGCAACCCCCCCCCCCTCGAAGACATGTTTAGAGCTATATGTTTACCGTTAGACTGCATTGGATAGCAGGTGGACGCGTAGCACAATACGTGAAACGTACCCACCCTTAAGGTTTGTTTGTTTGTTTGTTTTTTCAAAGATGTGAGCGAGCAGCATCAAATCTACTTCTCACACACTTTTGTCAAGTTTGTCTGTTTGTTTGTTTAATTTCCATCTGAGAAGATGGCTGGATAGCCCATATTCAGCTGCAGTAGCTGGTCTTCCATGGGGTCCAGTTGGATGTAAGGCGGGACCACTTCACCGGGTTAAACACCCTGCTCTTGCAGCTGATTGACAAATTGCCCTACATCTACGTAAATAAGCATTGAATTGATCAGTGTTTTAGTAGTAGCATGATAAAAAATCATGGGTCAATCACCCTGCTCTTTGCAATGAATAAATGAAGCGGGATCTTTTACGTGCATGAGTTGTGATTCTCTCACACACGGGACCTCCATTTTATGTCCTATCCGAGGGATAGGAATATGGAGCCCTTCCTATTATTAAGCTTAGACGATCTAATCTGCCGAAGAAATCCCTCCCTGAATTAAAGGAATGGTGAGAAATGATAACTCGAGATACTATATGGCTCTGGTTTCACTCGTGTTTATATAGCATACTCAAAGTGACACCGTGCTGCACTGAAGTTCGGAGCAACAGAAACGTGTTTAACCATATGTTTACCGCTGTTTTAACGTGATCGTTTATATACGTATTTGAAATATGCAAGTGCAATGACGTAAATGCCGACATGATGAAGGTAATGTTCAATTTATGCCGTCGATCTGGTCTCACTGTCCGGGACATTTTCGGGTTATCGTAACGCTCCCATCAAAGGCACTCAGACCATTTTGGACTTGACTTGCCGTCCGCAACCGCCCTATTCAAAAGCTATTCTTCTCCCTTCCTTTCATCGGCTCTCTGTTTTGTTCTGGACTAATGTCCGAAAACCAGTTTGACCGAATTCACGTAGCGCGCGTCCCATGTGCTTTATTAGCCACGTTCCCGAGCTTCTCTGTATGCCTTAAATAAATTACACAAGCTTTGTGTCTGTGCACCAAATGCATGCAGTAAGCAAACAACATGTATAGGTCTGTTCCTATGTTCGTGTCCTTCTGGGTCACACGAGCTGCAAGTACACACGTGCGTAAGGAACTGTCCTATAATGGTGGGTCCATGTTGCACGAACGTTGAATAATGATGTAGAGATGGCAAGCGCTAAATTTAACCAAGCGAACCATGCAGGGTGGTGAACTTGAGACTGTGAGGACACCGGCGTAGAAAGGTGTGAACACCAAGCTTTGGCGCGGACCAGCCATGGGCGTTTGGGTGGTGTTTCCGCTACGCTTCCCCAGGACGTCGGCCGAAACGCGGTAGAGATTTTCGACGACTCCTCGACGTGCAGTCAAAACAAAGTTGACAAGGCGTCGTTTTAGGGTTGGGCCAATGTCATCTTGACGTCCTTTCTTCGAAGCACGAGGCGTCCATCACGTCACTTGAGATCCCGTGGGTCGTTTACAGCTTGCGATAACTGACTCAAAAGTGCAATAAAGAGCCTGCGTGATGATAAAATGAGTGCAAAATGTGACATCAGAAGTTTGCATGCACCAGATACAACCAAATGATTTATATCAAATTGATTTCGTTTTTAGACGAAATGATGATTCTGATATTTCTCCGTCATTTCTCTACAATTACAATTTACAATTTACAATTTACAATTTACAATTATTCATAAAACGCATATTCCTCATAACCACGATGAAAAATACCTTCAAAGCACCTTCTAGAAAACGGGTATTTTCTATTTTATGTCATTTATTTTGGGTTCCTTTTTTTTTTTTTTTTTGATGACGATGTTGTAATACACGATTTGAATGCGAATCTGTGAGTTAGACCAGCAACAGAAGTATATTATGTTCATAGTATTATACTCTAAGGTCGGACCTGACTATAAAAACAATAGTCAAGTGTTAAACCAAAACAGTTTAACGATCACGCGGTGCTTGCTGGTGCTAATGAAATTAATCAATTCATACCTTTTCGGAATGTCATAAGTGACAGCGCAACCACCAAATACAGGCTAGATCGCATGTTGATAGGTCAAATTGGTGAAGTGAATTTGTGACGTTGCACGTTAACAAACTATTATGTGTGAGTATCTCTATGTGTGTGTGTGTGTGTGTGTGTGTGTGTGTTTGTGTATGTGTGTTCCTTTTCTTTTTTTAGGTTTTCTTTTCATCTTGTTTATTATTTGTTTGATATGAGTTCATCGGCCCCAATACTTAAGTTGATATTGACATATTTGGGTCGCGAGTGACAATACTTTGTGGGGGATTCTTTCTGCCAGTCAGAAAGCTTTGTCGGCGAATTGCCATCATACATTTTAAACTCGAGTATGGCATTGGATTTTGAATGTAGAGGCATGACGGATAAATCATAAAAAAAAAAAACAAAGAAGAAGACCCTGTTAGAAAACATACACACAGTTCTGACCCTTATCGCCATATCACAACGCAAATTTGCCAAAAGATATCGGGCTAATTATGGGGTCAGGGTTTGGCGTTATGAGTGGGTAGTATTATTCGTCGGCGCGTGGTGTCAAGGGTCGGACTGAAAAGGCTCCAAACAGAGCGCTGCAGACATCAGCTTTTGACTCGTGCCGTTTCAGGCCAAATAAAGCAAGACCGACGATGAAATATTTCATCCCGGTATAGAAAAGAAGTCATTCGTTAGACCTTTTTTATGATGTCTGACATGATAGATCACAAATATATTGTGTGCAAAATGTAGCACATCGTTAAGTCAAACAAAGGACCCCTCCACCACAGATGCCATGAGATATACATGGAGTCTATTTCTGCCATTTGAATACGCGATTTGTTTTGGTCTGACAATAGTCATAGCTATATACAAGCTTCGGAAGGGGTCACATTCGCTCCAGGGATTGGCATGGGTTGAGGAGGGGAAAGATGCAGCAGCAAGCAATGATGATAGTAGCTATCCTATCTTCGACAAAGGAGGTAAGCCATGGTGATGGAGCACGGAGCTACAACTTGTAGCTCCATGGTTTAAGCGTGGATACTTAAGGTACTGAGAATCACTCACCAGGGGAGCTGGAAGACTTGCATAAATTACTGTAAATACACAGTTTCTAACAATGTTCGGACAAACTTCTCTTTCTTTTCAGTCGTTGGTCATCCCTTATGACCACCCCATCCCCTATAAAAGGTAGGGGTCAAAACAAAATGACAATACCAACAACAACAAACCTACACACACACGCACACACACACACACACACATACACACACACACACACGCTCACACACACACTTTTTGTTTTTCTAGTTTTTTGATATACTTTTTTGTTTTTCCTTGACACATTGCACTTGAACTTAAACTTGAACACACATACACACACGCACACACACACACGCGCGCGCGCACACACACGTATCCAGCTCGATCAACATCGTGTAATTCGTCACAAGGTTATAAGAGCCGTGATTAAATGATATTCGGTTTATTGGTTTATTGGTCACTCGCTGCGTCCGTTGTAACGATGTTCACGTGATCGTTGAGCTGAGTGATATAATTTTTACCATTCTGCGCAATCATTACGAATCATAACTATTGTATTATATCCTACATCATGCAATTCTCAACTAGAATTGGCCGAGAACTTCTCATGTGACTTCAAATAATTTCACTATGGAAGGAAAGTGGATCCGGCGTGTTGTCAGCCTCGGAATATTTTTCGCCCGAACAATTTTCTGACGTCACTGTTTGAAAATAACGGGACACTTAACTATCGATATCGCAACCGCAATCGTGATGAGGCTACGATAGCTAGGACGCTGAGAGCCAGCCAGCGTAGCGGCGAGCGCCCGCACTGCTGCACTAGCACTGTGCTGCGCAGGCACTGCAATCAGTGGCGGATCCAGAGGGGGGCGCTACCGGCGCACGCCCCCCTTTATTTTTCTTTAAAAACAAAAGAAATAAAAAGACAAAATATGAAATGAAACCCGGAAGTGGCCAGAAATATTAGTCACCCCCCCCCCCTTTACAGAATTCCTGGATCCGCCCCTGGTAATGCTGCACCACTGCACTGCGCTTTAGGCTAGGTTGGTATGCGCTGCGCTGCACAAGCATGCACTGCACTGCCATGCCATGCACTCTTGCATTCTGTGCACTGATACCATCAGCACCACTTGGTAATAAGGACTGGTATGTTTCCACGTTACTAATGAGATTAACAAAAGCAATGACATGGAAACATACAAGTTATGATCAGTCTAGGGGAAAATGCGTTCCAATGGCTTTTGTTAATCGTTAGTACTTTGTTGATGGGTAATGTCACTGACAGAATCTTGGTTTGAAATATTTTTGTGTGTTTATTTGTTTTCTTTGTTGGCGCATCCAAGTAATCTGAAGAAAAATAGTAGAAAAATTATCATAGTATGTACGACAAATATTTAGATATTCTATTGGCTACGTAAGTGATAATTAAAGTGTCATAAATCAATAACAATCAGTATGCATTTGTATTGCATAAATCCTTTGAGACAACGTCTTAAAATATCAATTGAGTTGAAGAACTCTGCGAGCGGTTGATGTTCTAAACCTTTCGAATATTTCTCAAAAACACACGAAAAGACATTAACGAAGCCATGAGTATGGACAAAACGAATTTGTGCTCTCTCCAGCTCTCTCGGGCCCTGCCACCTTATAAGACTGACCGCTATACTGCCTTAAGAAGCTTGTTCGTTTTTATTGTTGGCCTGTCTGCATATTGTTCCAGTTGAGCGAGTTATTAATATGATATGGATTGGCCTTGAGGGGAATACGACATTTATTGCCTGAACTAGAACTGTATTGCCCGAGTCGAAGACGAGGGCAATACAATTCTAGTGAGGTCAATTAATGTCGTATCCCCCGAAAGTAGACAGTCCATATCATTATTATTACCCATTTCAGGCATCTTAAGAAGTAAAATAAATCATTACAATGTAACTGTTTACAACTTTCCAATTCACTGTACTAGTACATATTCAACTCGGCACTAGCTCAAGCTCTGCACCACACTGCGCGCTTCATCCCTATATATCAAAGACTGTAAGATCTTTGCCTATTGACCGATTCGGGTTCGTTGAGGGCAGCAGACATTTTACGGCACAGGGCGCAGCCATAGTGGGTGTATCAGCCGACCCCCCCCCCCCTGCTCTCCCCCACCCACGGGCAACATTTATCACGCACTTGTAACAAAGGTTCGCGCACTAGCAAGCATTCGCGCACTCAGTACGAGACGCCTATTGGCTAAAGCAGTTTTTCATTCTGCGCGCGTGCTAATGTAGGGAGAGGGGTGGGGGAGTGCGGAGGGGGGGTCGGCTGATACACCCACTATGGCTGCGCCCATGCCAAAAATACACATAGCGCGTCACAGAATCGGTCAATATATACACACAGCTCAGGTACGCGGCGCGCGTCGATGACAGCCAACTCACACCAGGCGCAGGGATTGTCCTCTGTTTTTACGTGTTAACCTATGGGAATTTGCCCTCCGTCGCGAAACTCGGGTATGCGGCGCGCGTAGAAATAGCCAGCTCACACAGTACTAGCAATAGCGACCGTCCTTTAGTTTTACGTGTTATATGACGTCCAAGTAGATCCTTGTAATTTGATTGGAGGATTGTTGGTGACGTGATATTCAATAAGTACTCCATTCAACGCGCCGTGCAATTTTGGTTCTATTTTTGCGTGCAACTTGGTTCGATTTTTTCGTTCTATTCCACGGTTCGAGAAATTGTACGGTACTGCGTGTACTGTTAGTTGCATATTGAGGATCGCATGCAGCTAGCGCAGTGTACGTGTGCGGTACATGCATGCGCGTACGTAGGCCTACGTAGTGCTAGTGTACATGTATGAGCGCTAGTATAGCTGTGACCTGTATCTACACTGATTGCACAAGCCAGAAAGAGAATCGCAGTGGATCCGCATGTAAGTATGGCTATATTTTTCATACAAATATAGACTTCTAGGCCTACTTAGACCAAAAAGATCTACTTGGACGTTGTATAAATCAAATAGTGTATGGTCTTTACTCGTGCAATGGAACGAGATACATTGTCCGTACCATTGCACTCGTGACCATTCACTATTTGTATATTAACCTATGGGAATTTGCCCTTCGTCGCGAAACCTCTCCGCGAGAAACTGTCATCAACAGTAAATTATCCTCACTGGGAGCTCAAGTGCCCGGATGCTATATTCCCCTCGTTTTTAAAACGCAAATCCCATAGGGGTTTCTCAAAGCGGGGAATATGCATGGAAAATTTTCTCCTCTTCTCCCTGCTGGCGCGGAATCCCGCGCGTAGTACGAGGGAAATATAATTTGTAGAACCACAGCTCAGATGCCTGATACGGGTAATAGTAAGACACTTTAACATGGCAAGGGGTCAATTATAACCGAAACGAACTTTAAACTTTGCCATGTGTGCTGGTTGAGTGGTAAAATGATGTTCAACAATGCACGAAGAAACACTGAAGCATAAACGTGATATCTACAAATAATTCCCAATTTATAGGAAACTAATGCTAGTGTGCATATGGGAAATCGGATATGATTAATCCTATGCTTGACAGATTTGAATTCTGCAGCGATGATTTTTAAACGCACATATTTAAAAGATCCATTAAGAGACGATGATGGTAAACAAACACACACACACACACACACACAATGGCATGCGCATCAGAGCCATGCAGCACAGATTTATTCAAACTTTGTTTAACAATTCCTTTAAAGCTCGAAGGGGCACTTAACACAAGTCTTCTACGTTTGTTTATCCCGTCAACATGGCAACGCAAACTCATGAATACAAAATAGTCCGGGCGAAACCCTCTATTGTATGAGAAAATGTACGGCATACAGCACAACGCTGAGAGGATTTCTTGTGAGTGCGTGTTAAACAAATTAACATCTTCCTTTCATAGTGTTCAAACGCGTGTAGGAATGACTCAACCTCTAAAGAATGTCTCGAAAGCGATGGTGAACTTGACTTTACTGGCTGCTTCACATTTTGACTGAATCTCCGCAAACCACCAAATTCCTTTCTCAAAAAAAAAAAGAGAAAAAGGCAAGGCATTGATATGATAAAGAGTACATAGAAATATCGTTCAACTGCGTGTATTGGCTTTTCGTCAAGCATCGAGTTGAAAATCCTCGTAGAGAATACTTCGAGAAATCAGATTATAATGAGAAATGCAAGCTAGGCTTTATTCTTTTATGTGCGTGTGTGTAAGGGTGTGTGTGTGTTTCATTAGTGAGTCTAAAAAGATAATGATATTTCAGTGAATCTGCATAATAGTGTCAACTATAATTTTTAGCTTTCTGTTCGAGTATACTTGAAACACCTGTAAAAATGAAACATTAATGCACAAGATTAGGAAAACTGGAATGTGTGTCTTTAATACTGTCCTTCTTGGGATCCACGAGTTTCCTTCACTGAGTTTTACGCAATATTCCTATTTATATTAGTCTTTGCTTATTTCCTTTTCTTATATACCACTGCGCATTTTCTTTAGTGTATAAACATTATTTCATTTGAACAATATTAATGTGCAGGAAAGTTTTACTACAATTACTAAACATGATTTCTTCTACCACATGTCATGTTCATTGCAGCTCTTTCCTTATGGTGTTGTTCTGTTAAACAAATCAACAGGTATCATATGTTACGATTAAAACCATATTTTGAATGAGACTATTGTAGATTAAACGTATAGCTTCAGATCAAACGGCGATAAGATTCGAATCCTCTCTGACTGAGGTGCATAAGCCGCCAACCGACGTGCATCTGTTCTAGGATGAGGGTATAGTCTGAATACTGGCCCACGTGGACGGGACGTAGAGTTTACCCCTTTCTCTGCCATTGTGTCAAATATGAACAAATTTCACCCATAAACCTATGGACAGGTAATAAGTGTGTATTGACACGCAGGGGTTAATGGCTAAGTAGACAGTCATTACCCTATACATGGTCAAGCTCCTTGCCCTCCCCCCCCCCCCCAACAAAAAAAAAGGGTAGAACAAAAACGAAGAGAAAGTGATCAAAACAGATTTGCTTCGTTAATTGTTATTTTGCAGTACCCCGCGTGCCTTGCGAAGTAAGAAGTAAAAGAAATCAAGCATTTAAGCAGGCGTTAGTCTCCTTTTAATGGCTGTTTTTTGGTAGTAACTTGACTCAAATACGATCTGACACGGATTGTTTCCGCGCGCGTGACTGTATTGTTCCTTAATCCCACGCTGAGCTGGCGTGTTAATGTATGCCCCCTTAAATGCATGTAATGTCTATAATTGTGCTATAGAAATCAACCTACCTCCTTTAGGATCCTTACCGTTACAAAGGTGCCTTGTCCAGGATAGGGGATTTCAAGTGGTTAATGGCATAATTGAATCCTTGAATCTGCCCGCGGAATTTCTGTCAAAGCCAAGGATACTGGAGAGGATTAATCCGTAATGATCAAAAGAGGCTTAACGTGGACGGGAATTACTTCATATTATTGGGAAGCAGTCGCCATCAGTGCTTTGATGAAAATAATTACGTGGTATCAACCTTCCGCGAAGGACTTGTACAAGATCACCTACAGTGTTAACTCATTAATATTCATTAACTCCGCCCAGTATGGAGATGCCACATCAATGGACAATACATGCCTTGCGCCGACACCTTCGAACAACAGTTTACACAACAACAACAGCAACAACAACAACAACAAAAATAGATAAATAAAAAAGGTGTGCTGTTATCAAATATCTGGATATTTTCGTCAAAGGCAAGTGCATGGATTTGGAATGAGTCGTGATCGAATTCACAATTTGCACATGAAACTAGTATAATGCCTTTAAATGTAACATTAACTTTTTTTTTACAGGGAATATACCTTTAATGTCAAGATACTTGATGTCAAGATACAAGATACTTTCCTTCCAAAATTTACTTTTCACGTCACTTTTAAACAGTATATGCATTTTCATTTATTTATTCATGTGCTCTTGACAGAAAAAAAAATGCAATGCTTTGGTTCAATTGGATGATAATTTACAGTCATATTTCTTTTACTATTAAATTTTATCAATTTTAAATATGAAAAATGTCTAATCAAGAAATAATACAACTGTCCGTCTTGGCCAAAATGCGATGACAAAAGTGGAAGTCTTTATTGTATGCTATTCCACAAGCTCAGCGGATAGGTAATGGCAACAAAATTATAACTTTCAGGAGATGATGATGAAATAGATTACACGATTTCAATTGAAATATTCGGTATGGAATTTGATGAAAGAAAAAAATGACATATAGTGAGTTAGTCGTCCGGAGTGTCTCTATTTGTAATTTTGCCTATCTTGACAGCCCAGAAAAGATCTGCACGGATGTTCTGCAATGGCAAGCATTGTCGGGGATAGAATATCATACACTGTCAGCCATTAAAATCTGGCTTATCATATCATAATTCATACGTCAAAATATGAGCATCTTTTTCAAATTCCATATTCCTAAGATGAATAGGAGGATAGGCACAATACACGTTAAGCTGTTATGTATTTTACACAATATGATTTCATATAAGGAGGTATAACAAGTATACTTTCTTCTACGCGCATCTAATGGAGTACTTTACAAAAGCATTTAATTCTTTTTTCATGTAAGCATTCCAGTCGGTTTAGTTAATATATATATATATATATATATATATATATATATATATATATATATATATATATACATGTATACTAACATACATAAGGTTCATATACTTATACACACATATAAGACAAAAATTACCACCGGCAGTATTCAATTTCCCCATTGCAGAATTAAGGAGTGTGTAAGTCATCATGAAGGATTCTGAGATTAAACATGAACATGGAAAGAACTTAAATGTCGATTATTTTGAAATGATTTCAATGAAGACGTCCAGGCAAATCATCAATTGTAAGAAACAACTAATATAATATCGGTTTTGAAAGGCAGCGAGAGAGATATAGACGTGACACAATTCAAACGGTTTCACATCCGTGCTCCACTCTGGGCAAATGGCTAAGTTTGGCGCCAGTGCTTCCAGGGATGACGAAACAGTGGGGAAGGGATCGGGCGGGAGAGGGGTGGGGGGGGGGGGTGGGGGGGAAGGAAGCTGTACTGATATCGTTGTGCGACAAACTGACAACGGAATCTTTCCTCCTCATTATTTATCATTCAACAACTTCCAGCGGATTTTCCTTCTAACAATCGGATTATGGTCATCTGCTATACCCTCTCTCTTTCCTACCATCTCCTTCCACTCTTCGGCGCCTTAAAGAAATAGCCCCTAATTTAGGGATTGAAATTAGGGTTTATTTTTTCACTTAATGAGGAATCAACGTCGCTTTAAACTGGATACTGGATAGAAACAGCCAAGTCTGCCTGGAGAAGACAAGAACTGAAAACCTCGCAATCGATACACAGCTAACTAGGGGTCCAAATTATGCTCAAAATAATATTTTACACATTAAATTGCAATGTAATGAAATATTCAAGTTTACTTAACTTCGTTTGTAAGAATAATGCTGTTGTTTTTTGTTACATTTACACGTATTTTGCGATCGAAGCCAACAGAAAGAGTTCAAATTTGAATTTATTTAACAATATGGTTTGTGTGTGTTTGTGTGTGTGTGTGTGCAAAAATATTTGTATTCAAAGTAGGACAATTTTTGCAGTACAGAGTTTGTACATTTAGAGCAGCACAACCTTTGCCCTATATATAGAAATAAAGCACATCATCTCACTGATCTTGGTGTGTCTGCAGTGGGCGTGTGTGCATATATATATATATATATATATATATATATATATATATATATATATATATATTATATATATATGTATATAATATATATGTATATATATACTGTATATATATATATATACTGTATGTATATTGATATATATATATATATATATACATATATATATGTACTGTATATAATATTGATATATATATATATATGTGTGTGTGTGTGTGTGTGTGTGCGTCTGTATGTCGTGTGTGTACAACATTCGTTGTTATTGTGTTAGTCGTGTGCAAATTACGCGTGTGATGCTTCAAATACTTAAAGTGTACTGTTGATCACCTTGAATCACAAATTTACTTTGTTCAATCCCAGAGAGTGATAAATTCGAGCAAACTTTCACAATCTTGTTTTATGAGTTAGTCATACCGATAGAATCAATATTTACAAACCTTAGATATCATGCTTTCGATCTTGATTATGATCAGGAGCGTGTCGGATCGACGATGCTGAATACCATTTTAGTACTTTGAACATCGAATGAAGTACGTTATTTCCCTACTCCACTCTGAACATGTTCCTGCGTTAGATGGCACAAAATCAGAAAAAAAAATCTGACTTAGCCTTGCGAACAAGTGAGGAACTACGATTGAGAGCAAGACATAGAAAATGCCGATTTTTTTTTTTATTTCGTCCAACAAGAAAGCGAGAGCCAAAATATGAGGAAAAATAAAACGCACGACAAACAGAGGACCAAAATAGGCTTTCCTCTGCACTAAGAAAGGGGAGCTGAAATCCGACCAATAAAAACAACATAATTTGCAAAGCCAACTACCGCGCTTTTGTGTCGCCTCTCGATGCCCTGGAGTTATTAAAGCACGGCGCATTCAACGGAATGAAGGCTCTTTCAACCTAACCGGGCTGGAGTTTTTCCTTCCTTCCTTCCTTTCCTTCATTCTCTCTCTTCGATTTTTTTTTTACTCTTTCTATCTTTCCCCACTCTTTCTTTAAAGGTGATCGAAGATTTTGGGTGGAGTGAATTGTGACGACAAAGGTAGATTTTTAAGACCGGGAGCAGGTAAGGAAACGGGTGTTGTCTAAAATGCACAACCAGAGGGTGTCACAGTAGGGTTACTGCTATTTACTCGACAGGAAAAAGAGAGGGAGAGGGGTGACGGAGGAGAGGGAGAAGAAAAAAAAATAAAAAGAACTTTGATCGGGACTCAAGCACGCTACAAAACTCTGTTAGCCAATAAGAACTCTCGCCTCTTTGAAGGGGTGCAACCGTAGTCGCAGTTTCGCGGTGCCATGTAATACCAAAATAAACATAACAGTACTGTCGACTGGTCCCTGGCCATGCTATACGTAACGAATGGGCGGGAGCTTCTTTTGTCATGCAAATAAAGTCGCGCGCCGGGGCAGTTAGACAGTTTGAAAGCCCATTGTTTGGTCGCGAGCGGAGCGAGACAGGTAGATCGCATAATATGAAAGCCGAGCGTAAAGAAGCCACAGGCACGCTTTCTCGGTCAGACAATAGGCTGTCAAGTCTCCCAAATAGCAGGTTTTGTTTAGGAAAGAGTTTGTAGCTAGAAGTGGTAGTTTTGTTCTCCGTTGCACAGGCTCTGTCGAAAGGGGCGTGGCTTGTGTAGTCTGTCGCGTGAGTGTTCCATCATTGAGGTGTGTGGTTTTTAGTTCACCTTGTTCGATACAAGGTAGAGTGCTTAGGTGACGATTTAAAGACGCGTGCCACGGGAGACGCACGTCATATTCGCGCGACATACTCGTGGTAAACACAAGACCACTATCGGCTCGTTTTGACATCAAGCTTGTTTCAACCTGTTGCTGAAATAGCCAACCTGTATCAAACCTTGTTTTCCTACACACTTGTCTTCTTACTCTGAGACAGGTACCTCGTAAGGAAAACAAAAATAACTGGCTTTTCCTCAACGCTTGAACAGTATTTTCCACAAACCTGTCGCAAAAAGAAACCAATAGCCGTTCTTGCTTCGTCGTAATCAACAAGTGGTTTTCTTTCTCTAGCTGACCTGGCTGAACAACTTACTGTCGGCATTCCTGATACTGATCAAGTCATTCCAAAGCCAGAAACATGGATACCATCCCCATTGCCCTGCACACTTCTTGCCAACTCATCCAAGCTGTGAATGTCGCGGCTAACCAGACGACAACGACGAGGACGATGGACGATCTGCCGAAAAGAGTACGACGTATCCGCGTCGACACCTCGCAGCCGCAGCTGACTCGCTGCAAGCGGCGTATTCACTTCAACCATCTTGGATACGAACTGAACCAGCCGGCGCCGGCCGCGGTGGCGCGACGCAACGAGCGGGAACGAAACCGCGTCAAGCTCGTCAACTTGGGCTTTACGAGTTTACGCCAACAGCTCCCGAACGGCGCCGGCAACAAGAAGATGAGTAAGGTGGAGACGCTGAGGTCGGCGGTCACCTACATCAAGAGGCTGCAAGAGATGCTGGACGAGGAGGCCGCGGTAAATGCCGTCCTGAATGGGCACAGCATTCAGACATCAACAGTCAGCCTGTCGAGTGCGGCGTCGTCGCCGGCCTGCTCCCCGGACTCCAGTTCCAGTGAGCCGCTCTCCCCCGATGACGAGGATCTCTTAAACTTTCCCGAGTGGTTCTAGTGGACAACATGAGAGAGCGAACATCGACTTTACTCTTATCAAGGTACGGAGTTTTTTCCTTTTTACGAAATACTTCTTTCGACAGTGATGTCCACCGATTGACTGGTTGTCCTTAAATATGAACTGTAAAGAATAAATCCGTATGATGGTGGCCATATCAAGTTTTAGAAAGTTTGACAAGAAATGCGTGTATGCTGTCACTTTTTTTTCATTTAGTTTAAGAAGTAATGCTGGTGAAACAGCATTATGATCTGGCTGATACGTGATAGTCTAATCAGTTTTTTTTCCACAGATCTAGTTGTCAAATATTCATATTGTCAAAAAAGAAGGGTAGAATTTAAACTGTCGCTATCATCATTAAATGAATCAATGAAAATATTTATGATTCACTAAAATTCAGTACAAAACTGTTAACTTTTTTTAAAACTTGGAAACTGGTATTTCCAATGTTCTCATTTGGTTCTTTTTTAGTTTGGACTAGATTGTGGTGAACAAGTTATGTAGTGTCAATAAAGACATTTTCAAGTCCACACTTTGATATTTTTTCCCCCGAGTACCTTATAATTCAATTTCTTTGCTTTAACAACAGTGTCACATTCTTAAGTGACTATCAAGCAGTAGGACACCTAAATTGCGTGCAAGTTATCATTTGATAAAGATTGGAAAATTATCTTCGGACCTTTCACTTCATTGGAACAAATTATAAAGCCAAATTCGTACCGCATTACTTCGATATCTATTTGTTACCTGCAAAAGAGGAAAGTAAGCACCGTGCTCCGATTTGGACCAAACTCTTTTAAATTGATTTTTTTTCTGGAATTCGAATAAGTTAGAATATTTGCAGTCAACACAACTACTGTAACTACGCTAAATCTTCAAGTTTATCGAATTCAGAAAAAAAAATGAACAGCTGAATTGTCGAACATTTAGAGGTTAGATTGACTGCAGTGTTATCTAAATGCGAGAGAAGATGGTCATACTAACATAATGAAATAAAAAAGTTGTTAACAAGTGAATGCTTCTGGTCGTATTTCCATTGATTTTTTGTTATTATTGTTATTACAAAGAAGCAAACACGAAAGAAAATAATCAATAATGGCTTTACACCACACTTGTTCTATTCTTTAGTTTGAAGTCGCGTGTGTACTTTGTCTATCATTACAGGTGAGGGCGTGTCCTCGTGGGGTCTCGGCCAATCGAAACTACGCGCGTAGATACCTGGTCCCGTTTACCTTGTTGTTGGCCAATGACGATAGCTCCTCCCCAGGGTGGCGAGACGCCAATCAAACGGTGGCAGAGCGTGGGGGCGGTCCTCTCAGATCGCCGAGTGCCGAGACTGCTCAGACAAAGCGAAGCGATGAGACCGCTAAAACTCGTGAGTTTGAGTTGGTAAAACGCCTTGGCGGAACCCGTCACCAACTTACACATTTCGTTCAAGACCAGAAACCGCAACTGTTGAAGATTGCAACAACTTCCATACGTTATGACTTTATATTTTATTTATACTGAAGTATTTTTCTTTACTTTGCAACTCTGTCTATGATTGATTGTTCGTATCTGCCTCACACATGAATTAAAGCAGGTCGAGAGAATTCACATCCCTTGTTATCAGTCTCATAAAGTGCATGCATTTTCGCCTGAGTTGCCACGCCTAATCAACTTCACGGTGTAGATATCGAAGATTATTTTGGAAATGAATGTAAATATCTCTACATGGCTGTGACATTCGTTAATAATAATCATGTGGCAACACACACACACAAAAAAAAAGGAATCTGGGGCAACACACACAAAAAGCGAATCTGGGGCAACGAAACACTACTTTAACCTCGTCTGAACTAATAAATTAATATACTAATGCTTCCAATGATTGCATTAAACAACACGCTATCTAACTATTTAAGTCTTCGAGTAATAGCTTGGAGAACTCAAATATAAGCAGTGGGAAATTCTATGCAATATGCTCTTCCAATGTGCCCTATATGAGTGCTGGGCATGTTACAAACGTATACACAAAGATTTTTTTTTTAAAGTGTCCTATTTCTATGTAGAGAATCCAATGCCTCACTAAATGTCGTGTGGAGAACTACATAGTTTACACCAAAGCAATACCAAATGTTAAGATATATTGTTATCTATTCTCTGTATCTACACTATCATCCGTGAATTACTAGTATTGACGTAACAAATAACACGATCCAAGGCACATGTATATAACACTCATTTTCATATCAAATTTGCAGGTGCCATTCCGGTCAATGTCTGTACACATGTTGTATCATATCATATATATACTATCAAATTATGAAAATGTAATATCTTTATCTGAAATTTTGAAACTGCTATTTCTTGAATTTGTTGTCACGCCTTCGTAAATGTTATATGTTGCACTGTGTTTTATTTTTTCCCGAGGAGATATTATCATGATATGAACTCTCTCTAAACGGTAATTAGATCCCAAGTTGTTGGTATTTTTCGTTTATGTTGATGTTTCTCTATGTCTTTGATAAAGACTTTAATGTAATACACGCTTCGCTACATTCCTCATTTATCAGTGACTGTGTGCTACGGGATCTCCTCTTTCAAATGCTATCGAGGCGTATCGCCTTGTATCACTGTCTTCTGATGTAGTTGAGTTTAGATAACGTAGCTTAGCACAATGAAACCAGATGACTTACAAGTCTTATATTTTCACGTCTGTTAATCTGTCGGTCTGCTAAAGACATGTCCACACATATTTGCTTTTTATTTTTTTAGCTATTTAATTTTCTCTCGTTTTGATTTTTTATTCAGGCTTCTAGATCACAGTGAGTCTAAACATAAAGTAAAGTAACACCAGTTTTTGTATGAAAAAGGCGAAACTGTCGATGAATTTTACGAACAAGACTGAAATGTAGATCCATCAATGATTAATAATTATCTAAGATATTCCGTTGATTATTTTGATGCGAGAGCGGGGCAATTAGTCCACTCAGACTGATCATTCTTTACCTGCCAGATGCTCCTCACACGATAAAAATCAGATGTATGTATTCATGCTGGCTCCTTGCTAGCAACCTACAACACTGTCACTGCTCTAATGGTCTGTTCAGATCGTATACGTTTCAAATGTGAACGCAACATTTCTCATGCTTTATGGAAAGCAACCATGCATCAACTGCCTTACACTAAACCACTTCCATCAGATTAAAGTGCCTTCCATGAAGAATATAGCGTGTTTTCTGTTTATAAGTTCCGTTAAACAGATTACGCAGTTGATAGCTAGTTTGTAATGTAATTTGTATATTTTTCTACCATTTCTCTACGCAAAGCGTTTTGTTTCTTTGTCATAATTTATCAAGTCATGTGAATCTATACAATATACCTGTTATCAATCTATTGTTCTGTGAAACTGTTGTACAAAAGAGAAATATTTTCGTCGTTTGTAGGCGGCGTTCGATAATAAAATCTGTTGATAAACATATAGTTCATAGCAGGTTTGGTATCAATTCCTCTTTCGGTTTGTCTACTGTTTTATGTTTACAACCGAGTCGACGTTATCAAATGAAGAGGGACTTTTCAGGCCGAGCAAAGTAGGAATTATTGCGCAATGTATTCTCACATTATGAATGAGTTCACCTTATTTGGGTATTGATATACTGAATACATCTTTGTTCTACAAGAACAAGAGAGAAAAGGGAGGAGGAGGGAGGAAGAGAGAGAAAGAGAGCAAGAGAGGAGGAGAAAAAGAACCACACTGTGCACAACTAACATATTTATGTATGTGTGTATATATATGTATATATACATATATATATATATATATATATATATATTGCACATACGCACATAAACAGACACAAACAGAGACACAACAAAAGAGCCTGATATACAGTGAAAGACATACCACTATGGGAACACGTTTACTGTACAACCATGCATACATGTGGGGTGATTTCAAGTTAGGTGCTATATAATATGATATAATATGATATGATATAGTATAGTATAGTATAGTATAATATGATAATATAATATAATATAATATAATATAATATAATATAATATGATATAATATATATTATGATGTGATATAATGTAATATGATAATGCATAAAACATATACATATACAATGCATATGCTACTGAGCCTTGAGCACATTATTCATGTGGAATTGGCGCATTATAAGTACCCTGTATTATCATTATCATTATCATTCATCATTGCACATACATTATTATACACTTGCACAAAGGACTAAAAATGATAGCAACTAACAATGCCAGTAACTATACCATGACATCACATAATAGAAACCTTGTAAAGTCTAATTGGCTTTTTATGGCCGGGAATAAGAAAGAGCTAGTGTCTAAATCAACAGTTCATGTCAAAAACTGAATTGATGTTTTGTTTCTACTATCAAAGAGATGGTTAACTTCTCCATGAACAAAGAAAATCTTCCTTAGATGCTTCACAGTATACACAGCATTTAAATGTGGAACAATCCAAATGTGTATAGTTTCTCCAGTTGTTTCTATATGTCACATTGATGTGCTTACAAAACCAGCAATGGTGTAACATATTGGTACATATGCAGTTATTTCTCGAGCAAACAATTTAAATCTTTAATCAAACTCAATATGGGATCAAGTTTCAAAAAAAAATTGAAAAGTAAATACGAAAGATCCTCATCAATAACAGGATATCCCCCTCGTTCTCTCTTATCTTCTCTTCTCTTCACTTCTCTTCTCTTAATTTTCTATCTCTCTCTCTCTTCTCTCTCTCTTATTGCTTATCATTAGCTTTAGCACAGACAGACGACAGACAATGACCGCCAAGCACGAATTATTACATTGATCAATCGTCTGGCATAAATTGTCTCTCGAGTCCCTCCAGAGTCCCTCGAGACTTTGACTGCGTGATTTTCTCACCACTATACCACGGGGGAGGTTCAGTAGTGGGCTAATAGATGTCAGTAAACATTGTATTTAAAATAATGTTTTTACTGGCCTTATACATTATTCTACCAAGAAGTCAGATTCCATGTTTGGCGCTTCAAAAGTTTCAGGAGCTCTGGAGAGTCTTTGGTGTCAAAACTTTTAATTGAATCTTGATTATAAATGCTAAGGAAACTAGAGTCCGTTAGAAATGTCAGAAGGGTTATCATGCAATGAAGAAAAAGTGCATAGATAGGATCACAAGCGCTGTAGCCAGGGGATCTGAACCGCAGACCTCGGGAATTGGTACTCTGTGGTCTTATCTTACTGAGCATTGACAGTGGTTCATAATAGCAGAATGTAACAATAGAATGGTATGACGACGGACTTACATTACGAGTCTGGCTGGCCTTTGAAAATAGAAAGAAATGATGGCCGATTTTTTTTTTTTTTTTGTATAATGAAAGCTCATGGTGGTTATGTTGCTATTACAAGCGACTTCTAATAACGTATATAGTGAGGTTTGTTGTAAGATTAACAAATTAATAGATAAATCAATCAACAAATGAATACACCGGGACAGTTAGATAAAGATACAAATAACGACACTTTACCAAATTGATAACATAATAAGGATGAATAAAAAGTATAAAAGTAACGTTCCACGTTTAAACCCGCTCTAATCGCTGCCTCAACTTGCCACCGGCGTAATTTCATCGGTCAACGGACTTTAGATCAGTCTAAAATGCTCGTAGCAACATCACTTGCCAGGAAATGGCAATGGAAATTGCAAAATCATCGTCCTCCTGAGTTATAAGGAGGAGAGAGATGTCCATGTTGTTTACTATATTCTTTATCACCCTCGTAATCATTCATTGAGATACAGGACATCTTTCAATTGGTCTCGTTTTATTTCATTAGGCTGTAGCATGCATATTTGTCTCGCGATTAGTGACTATATCACTTACATGACAAACATCGACCAAGGCGGATACGGACAAACACGGATGTCGACATATCGATGTATAGTTTCGGTCCTATATAGGAACAATAAAAAAGGCAGCGATTGGTCACATGACTTCGGGAGGAACACGGTAGTTAATCGAAGTGTACACAAACCATTAAACGGACGCCCTTGATTGCACGTAACAACCGAATAAGTTTTAGTGCTGCTTACGTTTGTACTATAGAGGAGGTTTGAATTATATGCCGACGTTAAAACTCGAGATCAACACTGGAGTTCTCCATGGCAATTTTCTCATAAACATGGGATGTCTACAACTTCAAAGAGATAGCTTCAGTGTAGTTCAATATTTGTAAACAAACTAAGACAAGAACAGATATAAAGCTACTTGTCCAGATTCCTGATGTCTGCAAACTAACAAAAACAGTTGAGCCAACTACTTGACCAACCACATCATGACATAGGAGAAAAATCTTTGTCCTAAAAATGTTTTAAAACTATTTTTTAAGTATATCAAAATACAACTTAAATCAAATTCGGCCGGTAAAGGTGGAGATTCTGTTTACAATCTAGGTGAGTGCACAAACGCTTTGCATCGTAATGTACATTCAATCCCCTATAAACAGGACAGAGAGACCTTATAAGTGCACTGCACAATTGTGATTTTTTTTCTGTAAAAACAATGTAATTGCATCTTTTTGCCTGATGAGGAGGTGACAATATTCACAAATAAGTGCATAAATTCTACTGATCAGAGAGAGAAGAATGTAAGGTGAAATCAGTGAACTTTTCACCTCTTTCGAATTCATTGCTGAAAGATATTTTTCGACTTTCCCGTTCGACTGACAAGCCGTTCCAATTTTCCGTACATTAATCTCTTTTGAGGTGCTATAAGCCGTGATTTTATCTTATGATCAGAAATGTGTGAGTGCTGTGAGAGGAAAAGACAGTGATAGGAAGGGTAGGGAGAGATGGTAAGCTAAGCCGACAAACGGCTATAAATGTTCAGATAATCGTTTCTGTCTGATCCGTGCATCTGAGAATTTTAACACCCTCACTAATATAGTGACCGGTGAGAATGAAAAAAAAAAAGTCATGAGGAGAAGGGAATTAATGCCTTTTGACGACAGCATGATTCAGACTGACAAGACTTTTCCTATGTGCGATAAAATGTATTGAACGAGACAGAGAGAAAGGCAACGCGACAAGACGACGGACGCATTGCTTAGCCGAAAATGGATTTCTTTCACGATGGTGCGAAGAACTGGATTCTTAGTACGCGTAGCAGTTTATCATCGTCACTTAATCTGTTGGATTGTCAGATAAAGTCAGGTGAGAAGGGATCTGCAAAAGATTCACACATTCTCAATTTACAATACCGAATTACTCCTCTATGAAAAGAATAAAAAAGGAAAAATCAGTGGGAATCAAAGGAAAGGTTTACTCGTTGTACTGACTGGGCGGTTACCATGTACAAGGCCTAAATCTATGCCACTAATCTTTATCTATATCTGTATACACGCAAAGAGAGAAAAATATATTAGTGACATTATGATGTTTCTCAGACACTCTTTGTTATATATTCATATATATTTATATACACGTAAAGATAGAGAAAATGAATCACAAACTTATGCTTGTGTGTGTTGTATGAAGGGTGAATACTTGTCTTTATAGAGATTGACGAACTTTCACTATCAGCAGATACACTGACATGTTTTGATTCCCCATAAAAATATATAACATAATATTTACCACATTATCAAGATTGCCAATCATTAACTGCATTTCACAGTGTTTGGGGAAAGAATGTAAGCTTTTCTTACCTAAGATCCATAATCAAACATTCTTTTTTAAGACAAGGAAGAAAAAGAGAGAGAAAAAAAAATCGGCGAGGGGGGGGGGGGGAGGGGAAGAGTGGAAAGGGTGTAAAAAGGATGAGCAGGCTCCGTCAATATTATTCTTTGCCAGATCTGTCACGTATTCGGCAAGCCGAAACGCCAGTCCACTGCCCTCCACGAATTTTTCCCAGCGGCAGCCACATCCATGTTTGTCTCACGTGCACATCTGGTGGAGCCATATACTGCATGACAGTCGCGATTATTAACGACTTTCTCGGGGTGCGACGGCAGGAAAGTGTCCATCTTTTGAATGTTTTTGTCAATTTTCATATCTGATCTGCCCTCAGTGATTGTTTTGTATAAGCTCGTAAATGCGTTCGCTTCAGAAGACGAAAACGGGAAAGGAACTCGAAAGTATTGTCAGGTTTCTCTACGAAATTTCAGCTACGGCGAACTAACTTATATTATAATCTACGTGGCAATGGAAACTCATGGGATACTGTTAGAGTGTATAGGGAACAAGAAGTAGATGACTGAAGTGATGTTTATCGACCACTCCCATGCTACGTGCACTAACCCACGCGACTCCATCCAACACAAGACAAAGGAAGTATCCACAGGGGCAAAACACACACGCACAAAAGAGGAGAAAAATCAATTTTCTAGACGCAATAATGCGATTAGAAGCCATTTTGTGGATCAGCTCCTTCAAGATTAAGAGCTCACAGGGGCTTTAAAAAGAAGGATTCAACAGTTAAGAACGTTGCATTGAAGTGATTAGTGAATCCAAAGAAGAGGTTTTACTCAGTGTACTTTGTTTCGGTAAGTATTTTGGGGCAAAATAAAACCAACGGAAGGACCTTCTACTAAACGTAGTCAAGAGGATTCCCCGGGGTTCGCCATTGTTCTCTGAGTAAAGCTGAGTTTTGAAAGGCTGCGTGGCACGCGCGAAACGGCCGTTGTATCGTTAATTCTGAATAATTAATGAAGGGAAATTAATCCATGAGGTAAACCTCTAATTCAGCCATTGGTCATCAAACTGGAACCAAAGAGAACGGAAAAGGCGCCATTTGAAACAGGAAAACAAGAGAAAGCAACAAACATCCCGACAAAAAATATAGGCATTAATCGTTGTGTTTACAATCAGTATCACAGCGTCAATTTGGATGACATGAATATGGCATTACCATAGCTTAGATTTATCCCACATTGTCAGTTTACAATGTGTAAATGAAGCCGCGCAGTATCAATGACATTGTACTTCTTGACCGCAAAGGCTATAACTATACCCCTACCCCTCAAAAAAGACACCTGCTATTCATTAACCCGTTTCAAAAACTTCCGCCATGAGCGTATGATTTGCTTAACTAGCGATACAGTCACTATAAAACTAATATTCGGATTATTCAATAATAAGAGCGAATATCTAACATCACACAAGTGAGGAAGCGCAATGGAATGTTTTCAGGAGACACACTCAGAAAGATTTGGTGATCAGAATGAACTGGCAATATATACAGTATCAGAACATTTTCTATATATATCAAACCATTTTATCGTTCATCCGAGGAGAAAGAAAAAGAGTTTCAACTGGTAGTTATTATATATTACTTTTTATTAAGTTAATTGAATTAATTGAGTTGTTATCTTATTGCTGTTTTTATTTTAAAGGTATAATATGCCCTATCAATTACTGAACTATTCAGCTCTGACATCTATTTACACCATGTGCCGTATCTATCTTAAGTTACTTCTAATGCTTTTAGTTTAATTCTTACGTTGATATGATATATTTTTTTCTCTCTCTCTTTCGTCCAGTAAAGCATCAAGTCAGTAGATGATGTATTTTGTTCCATGCTGTCAAATTAACCATGGAGCTATAGTCAAACAAGAAGATTATAGTGAACGCTTGGATTGATAGATTTTATAGACTCCAACATAGACATAACAATCCATTGTCATTATGCAAAGATATATACAGAGAAATGGAATGTTAGACGGATGGGTAGAGACAAAGAAACCATCGTCAGACAAAACGAACAACAACAACAACAACAACAACAACAAAATGCAGAGGGAATTGAAAAGGAGGATAGACCACTGGGGGATATACATGTAGTTTATACTTCATCACGAGGTTCTTGATCTTCTCGATCAATCCTTACCATGTATCGCACCACTCTCCTCATTACGCCAACTATACCCACTCGACGGGATGGAGCTATAGAGGTATTCTTTGAACTTTGGGTAGTGATCAGCGTGCATAATTCATGGTCATTATCCCTCACCATAACACAACACAATGCATGTGTGTATCCAAGTGTGACGTTTATCTGGTACTTGTCGTCAGTATCGGATGCCAAAAATGATCAGCTCAAATAGATCCAACTTGGACTTTATGGCAAGGTTGAGTGGACGACGAAAATGGCTTTTATTTTCTTCTCATGTCGATCTCTGGTCGATATAATAATGGTCTTAATGAACCTGGCGTAGGGGAAACATTTTTATCCCGTAATCCCCGTTTTTTTTAGCTGTTGTTGTTGCTGCTGCTGCTGCTGTTTTTTCGTTTTCTTTTTAGAGGGTGGAGTACTTCCGGTATCTCAGTTGAAGGGAGGACTGTAACCCATTGCTTTATGCAAGTATTCTGGAAGAGGATGATGTGCCATGATTATAGTCCTCACATCAGAGAATTGCAATAATTATTACCATGGTCACTGGGTTAAATTCTCGCAGTGAAATTTTCAAAATTCTCGTCTGTTCCGATGTCTTTTTAGTGGGTCCCTCCATTTTTCGAATTTTGCATACTGTTTGCTTACTTCTAATCACTTGAGTTTTATGATAATGTATAATTATTGTAAGGTGCTACAATCATTGTACATTCTTTTCATCTTACATAGTTTTACTCACCTTATTTTCTGTTACCAAAAAAAGTGATGTCTATATGTTCTTGTCGAAAAATGAAATAAACATTAAATTGAATTGAATTGAAAAGACGACAAATATCAAACGTCAGCAAGGGAAGCATATTGCAAAAGGATTATTGGTCGCGCTACAAGCACCAACCCATCAGAAAAGGCAGAACATTTTACTCCTGACAGAGAGGGATATTGAAGTTGATAAATGCGGGATTTTTTTTTTCAAAGCTTTCATTTAATTTTGATTTCATTTGTTGCTGCATAGATTCCTCTTGAATGTTCAAATTAATGTACACGTATATAAAATGAACATACGAAACACAATCTCCTGTACAGAGATGTGCACTTTGAATCATTCTATACTTGAATGTTCAGATAAACAAATGTACAGACATTCAAATATAAAAAAAACAAATATACAAAGCATACACTTATCTTCGGGTAATGCACACACACACATCCGCGCGCACACACACACACACACACACACACATGCACACACATACACACATACACGTATACATTTTGTAGAGTAGGCCTACATTCATATATTGTAAATACATTTATAAATACAAATACATAAAAAATATACATATACAGTTGTATATACATATGTGACCTATGTACATGTACATACACATAAATATGCATATAGACATAATGTACACATACACCCACATATACATACAAACATACAAGGCCTATGCTTATGTGTGTGTATGTGTGTGTTTGTGTATGTATAGTCATCGTTTTTCACCATAAGTCGATAAAAATCATATCGTATATCAAAGCTATCACAATATTACCAATATCCTCAACCTCATCAAAGACATAATTATGGCATCCCCCAGGGCCTCAGAAAAGATGAAAAAGCTGGTGGTACAATAAAGCATTCCCATTTTCATATCTTTCTCTTCTTTTAAAAAAAGGACAAAATGCATATAATTGATGCAAACTAAATGAAACGCAGTTGATAGGAGAGGTGTACGGGCCCAATATTCAGGGTATATATTGAAATGACTTCTAAGACAGGAGCAGCTATTCGAATAAGTCTGAAATGAGTGATATATCGTAATAAGGAAAGTATGTACGCGCATGCGCAAAATGGTTTGAGATACTGTATTGGCCATTGTATACGTCATGCGTGTAACGATGGTAATGATTGCGGAATTGATAATACTGCTATATACAAATAATAATAGTGATGGTGATGATGATTAAACTTGTAATTATAACTATAATGACATTTGATGAGAAAAGATTGATTATGAATGATTACAACAGACTAACAGTAGAAAAAATATATCAATAGATGAACATGATCTTCTTTCAGTCCATATTGATGATGATAATGAGGAGGAAAATAGGGTTTCTCATGTTACATGTATTACCTTTTTGAATAAATATCCGAGTGCTAAATAATATATAATATATACATATTCAAAGAACTGCATTTCAGAAGGCGTAAGTTGATAGATGATACACTTAATCATTACTTGGACAGTGTATTGTTTGTTGATGATTTTTCTGTCTCAAATTATAAGCTTAACGGAAAGTAAATTGAAAGATTCGTTTGTTTGCAATTGCCATTCATTTGCCACAGGGTACTAGTTCCCAGGTTACATTTTTGATGCATGCAGAAATGGCGATGTATTTCTTAACAAGTGCTTTTTAATTTCAAATGATAACTGCGGGCAATGGGCCTGAATTCAGCCACGTTTCATGCACAAATCATGTCCTTTCTCTACCAGCAACAGATGCTACTGTCTACTGAATGTTTTTTTGATTGCCAAGATAAAATGTCACCCGTAGACCAAAGGTCGACCACTTTACTCTTGGGGAAAGAAAGACGTTGAAATGCAACAGTTGGCTGTCCGTTCGCGGCCCTGCTGCCCATTAATATGATGCTGTTGTGTCGCGCCACGTACATTGCTCCAATGTTGAAGCTCTGTGCGACGGACACGCGCGCAAGGTTTATTATCCGCTCGGGCGGCAAGCGTACGTGAGTTTTTGACGGGTTTATCTACACAACGATGTCGCACTCGAACACTGTTCACGCTTTATGACATCTGTCGCGAATAGCTCAAAACGTGTCCGCTGAAGTGGTTACTTCTAGACGTTACCATGTCAAAAACACCGAACGAATGCCACTTCCCCTCTTTTCTATTTTGTGTTTCACAAAAAAAAAAAAAAAAAAAATCAGCGCTTAAAAAGTAACAGTTGCTGAGAGAATAAAGGATCTGTCTGCTCTCTCTCTCTCTCTTTCTCTCAAAAAAGAAAAATATATATCGTAATTATCTGGCGAGAAAGACCAGCGGGACATTTTTGTTTGGATGCGGCCTGGCGGTTTCTGACAGAGCAAATGATGCAAAATAATGTTCTGCGAAACGCATGCATGCTTCACCGTGCTTTAAACGCTGCACCAAAGTCGACAGAGACATAGTGATTTCTATATGGTTGGAGTTAGGCTACAGAAAATATGGCTCCATATTAGAAGCATTGTTTAAATATAGGTAAATGGAAAAAGCTGCAACTCTCAATTAAAAAATGTGCAAAAGTCTTGAAAACGAATAATACTATTTATATAATTGTTGTAGCAAAGACTCGAATATGCTTCATTTTCATCATTAGGCGATTGCACAGTTTATGTGCAAAATTGACTTGTTATACAAAATGCGTATTTGTGGGCGTGTAAAATCCAAAAAGGTCTTGGGCAAATCTGGGTTGTTGAACATTGGAGTAGCATTCCCCTCTATACCTCGTTCTTCACTAACATTTGTAAATATCACACAAGGAACTAAGTAGAAAAATTTTCCCTTATATTATAGGGTATTTCGTTTGCGTATTTCTTACTTTTTTTAACTTTTCTGGTCTGCCTACATCTGTATCTCTCTGTCTATATCTGTATATAATTATGTTCGCTTAATGCACATATTCCACTGACAACAACATGACGGGTGGGGGATGCACCTTTGGGCTTTCTGAAACATCTGAGTAACTTTTCAGTATATATTAAGGAGATGAATCATTATCAACATCAGACCAGAGCAATGAAAATTTTTTTTAAAAGATGACTAAAATCATTTTGCCTGCCATAATAACAGAATAAGCAAGTAAATATGAAACATTTCACTGATTCATGATTTAAGTATGCATAAACAAGTGTAGATGTTAGATAGAGAAGGGCGACACTTGCTCGTGTATGTTGCAAGTGCCATGTTTTTGTTGTTGTTGTTGTCATTTTTTTCTAAATCACAGAGATTTCTTGCATTTAGAATACAGTCTTTGATTGGAATTTCCTCTCTTTCTTTTCCTGTTACTGGTACCAAATTTGTTTAACACCACGTTGAGAATCATTATTGTACAAATAGTGAATGGTCACGAGTACAATGGTACGAGATTTCGCACGAGGTGAAAGATAGAGGCGCTCTATTCAACGAGGCGAAGCCGAGTTGAATAGTGCGCCTCATCTTTCACCGAGTACGAAATCTCGTTCCATTGCACGAGTAAAGACCATACACTATTTGATTTATACAACGTCCAAGTAGATCTTTTTGGTCTAAGTAGGCCTAGAAGTCTATATATGTATGAAGAATATATCATACTTACATGTGGATCCACTGCGATTCTCTTTCTGGCTTGTGCAATCAGTGTAGATACAGGTCACAGCTATACAGTCAGACCGCAACGTCCTGAAAAGCCTTCGCATTTATCGTACGCGTATGCATGGACCTTACGGACATGAATACGTAATGAGCTGGGAGACCACATTTTCAGAGTGTCTGTAAATCTAAACGACATTATCAATCTTCATGACTTATACATCGATAAAAAGCTCAAGAGTTGTACTTTGATGAAATTTGACCACTTAAAAGGTTATGACATACAGAATATACTGAACAAGGAAATTATGAAACACAAAATTTGCATATTTTTCATTTTTCTTAAGGGGTACACTAGACCAATGAAATTAAGGTGGACCAAAATGGAAAAGGTATAAAATGAAAGAGAAAATATCATTCTATGAAAACATAATGACTTTATGTGGGCTGATCCTATGAACGGGTCAGGTTGGCGAATAAATCATTGCGTTGTACAGTTAATTTTTGACGAGATTTCAGTTTGCCGCGAATACGCGTTTCTGATTGGTTAATTCCCTCTGAGTGGTGAGTTGAACGAACCTCGCGCAATGACAGTAAACGTGTACTCTACATAACAGTAATACGCTGTGTGTAGATGACAGTGTAGGACCCTATGGTGTGTGTGTGCGCGCGCACACAATGTATGTATACGCGCTCAGGTTCAGGCAACTGTAGCAGCAAAAGATCTCCACGTAAACAACAAGAACAACACTCCACTCTGATCGACAGCTCAACTTTGGCTTGAACTTTGTTTGCACAACTAGATAGAGTAGCGTGTATTAATGAATACCATACAAACGAATAATAAAAGATTTAGCACTAAGTTTGCGCAAATGAGTTCTTTGGGGCTCTCTATTTGGTATTATAATAATTATTCCTTATTAATCCGCTGTATACATCGCTGAGTGATTTATTTAATGATACCCTGGGAGCGCATGATCATTCATGTATCTCAAATTGCCACACTATGATTTTTACTTGACGAGACTTTCAATTTTTGTTGTTTTCCAAGCGAGGGACCAATTCAGTTCTTATTGTGCTATTATAACAAGTATATCTAAAACGTTGACCATCATTCATTTGGTGATTCAACCTATGAACGGGTCGGGTTGGCAATAAATAGAAAGCCTTGTTCTAATTTGTCTCAGGGTCGTTTGGAAAATATCGATATAATGCAGAGATATGAGTGATGGTATCATAAGCTCATTTTATATAATGTAAGCATTAAAAGGTGTCATTTATTTCAAATATTCACAAACCATGTCCATTAGTCACGGATAGTAGATATTCATGTCGCCAATAAGTGAATCTCGTATACCATGCACTTTGTCTCTGAATTATCTCGCAAAATCTCGGGTGCTGAGAAGGACATGCGCAAAAACCTGCGCGTACGATAAATTTTTGATTTGAGCTCATTAACAGCAGCGTTGCGGTCTGACTGTATACTAGCGCTCATACACGTGTACACGTACACTAGCACTACGTAGGCCTACGTACGCGCATGCATGTACCGCACACGTACACTGCGCTAGCTGGATGCGATCCTCAATATGCAACACACACTACACGCAGTACCGTACAATTTCTCGAACCGTGGAATAGAACGAAAAAATCGAACCAAGTTGCACGCAAAAATAGAACCAAAATTGCACGGCGCGTTGAATGGAGTACTTATTGAATATCACGTCACCAACAATCCTCCAATCAAATTACAAGGATCTACTTGGACGTTGTATAATGGAAGATAGCAAAAGAAGCATTATTATTTGCATCGTCTGTTATTATTCATATATCGTCCAACAAAGGTAAACCCCCAAAATGGTACCCCCAGATGTGCTAGGACAGCCAAATCGATTTTTTCATCTATCATAAAATTCATTAATTTATCTATCTTTTGTGATGAGTGCGGTCTACATTGAACCCATTTCCGCCAAATTCGCGTAAGCAACCTATTGCCTGGTGCCTAATGACCAAATAATGTATCACAAGAAAATTACGGCGTGTCTCACTGCGCGCCCATATACGTACTTTTCTACATGGTTACTTTTTTACGGGGTTATTCCGTTGCCATAGGAGCGGTCAATGTTCAAGTATGTGGGACTTCCAACGGACAATAATTTTGAGTCCATTAAATAATGTTTATGATCATCCTCATTGGGCCATATCTCAATGAGCGTGCACGGAAATAAAGACTTCTTGCTGTATTCTTGTAATGTGTGTCAAAGTAGTTTCCTTTTCGTGTATGGTCGTGATGTGAATACCAAGTTATTAATTCAAGTTTCGTGAAAGAAAGCTATTCAATATCGATATGATTGTAAAGACCAGCATGAAAGGTTCTAAAAACAGTTCTATGACAAAGGAGCTTTTTTCTTCTTTTCTTTCCTACTTTCTTTCTTTCCTTATTTTTCCTCTATTTCTACTTCTTTTTACAGCCTTGGCCTCCTCTTTTTCCCAGTTCCTTGTTATTCACGTTCTTGTTTTCTATTTTCTTCTTCCTCCATAACCTTTTCTACTTTATTTTCTTCTATTTCTCATGTTATCCTCCTCTCTCCTCGTCTCTCATTCAAATATCTTATCTCTTCATCATTATGGGTAACATTACTGCACGCATTATAAGAATGTATGTACAGTGTGGGTGTGTGCGTGCGCGCGCGGGCAAATGTGCGTGGTTGCGTGCCCAAATCAATTTTGAGGCACGTTACATTCAAGATGAACGTATTTGTCATGACTGTGAAATCATATAAATCAAATAATAATTATATTAAAAAATAAAAAGTGTATGTATATGTTTGCGAGTGTGCGAGCGTGCGTGCGTGCCAAAACCTTTGTACTTGTTCAGCCGAACATTGTGCTTGTGAGTTTGACTTTATAGTAAACTATTGTGTCAGTTTTCAAGTGTCTCCATGCATATATTCTGTTTGAAGGCAGTATCAATATTTTTCTTTCTCTATTATTGTTTCCTCCATTGACAAATTCCTGGCAGATTTTTGTTTGCGAACTCCCACTCATCTCATTTGGAAAAATGTAAAGAATGGGAATGATGGCCATGTCCTGTGTCAAGTAAGAAACAACAGGAGTGTGTGTGTGTGTGTGTGTGTGTGTGTGTGTGTGTGTGTGTGTGTGTGTGTGTGTGTGTGTGTGTTCGGTTATGAGAGTGTGACTTCTTCGTGCTACGAGTGATCATTTTCAAAGGGAAAGGAAAACATTTGCAGACTTTCTTTTATTTGGTGGTGTTTTCATTTACCTGCAGCCAAACTTGCCACATGTTTCCACAGCGGAGAAAACAAGGCATCCATGAACATTAATCTCCTTGCGTTATTACCATAACCATTCTTAAGATAAGTCCCTCTCGCTCTCCATCTCTCTCTCTCCTTACTCTTTTCTTTTCATGTAATTCCTTACATACCTATCTTCGTGGCCGAGATCATGCCACTTATGCTTCATATCAATATGAACATTTGATGGCTGATACGAAAACAAAATCATCTCGAAATGCACCACAGATTGTCAAACCATTTCGAGATGATTTTGTTTTCATATCAATATGAACACCTGGTGGAAACCGATGACTATGACATCACAAATCAAGTGTCAGGCAGAAGTGATCTTGCTGCTGATAGCTATGGTATTTTTCCTTCGAGACAAAAAAAAAAGGACTTTACTAGACTTTATTGGACAAAGAAGTCAGGTATGCTGCTATTAAGAAGATAATCAGTAAAGAATCAACGTTTGATGGCAACATGAACAGAAAATGCTTTTGGGGAACTCCAAATTGTGATGGCAAATGCACCAATGGGGCGAGATTTACGAGATAGAAGTCAAGACGTAAAGAAATCTCCTTTTCTTTCATTAACACAACTCGTGCCGCGTTGATATCACTGAGCTTGATTTTCCGTTTCCTCTTCTTCAGCTTTGACATATATCTTTGTTTTAATCTCTACTTTAGATGAAGCATATAAACACAAAATATAAAACTAACCGTAGACTCGGGGTATCTTATTCTCATTTTCTGATTTGTAACAACAGGTATATATCTGCAGTGGCAAAGATGACAGCATGCATCTCTGTCCAGCTTTTGCTCGATTTCGTCTGTGTTTTTTTTTTTTTTCGGATAAAGCGCACTGAATTGTCCACATTAAAAATTAATTTTGGAAACTATAGAGGCAAAAAATTGTCTTCAGCCCACCTCCCTTCCGACCTTCTGCCAATACAAACGCAATAAAACTCTCTTGTTAGGTTTATCGCACACCGCTATTTTAGAAAATTTATGCTACTCGTGTATATAATGCAAAAATGTACAATTTTCTCTTGTCTGCGAGTTCGTGCTCGCCGTTCTGTGGGGGGGGGGGGGGGTGGAGGGGCAGACCTTAGTTCCGCGTTCTGACCATCATCTGCGCGCAATTTGCCGCTTCGTCGAGAAAGAGCGCGAAACTGAAAACATCTCGCCATTGGTAGACGGACATGAGGACTAATTGTTATTGATTCCGTCGCTGAGATCGATGGGAAAGAGAGAGATAAAAGAGAAAAAACACAAAAAACACAACAGGAAAAAAAAGAGAGGAAATTCCTGGTGGATGCGATGGAGTGTTGTGTGTATCTTTGATATAATCATTATTACGTCTTCAAACATGCATTGGCTGTGAGACAGTGTGCCCAGTGGTGGCCAAAGTTAATGAGCTATTATTATTGTGTGTTTGTAGCTGCGGGCGTGGTTTATCTTTCGTGTGCTTTTGTGACATAAAGTACACTTCGGAATGTTCCGGTTGTTGTTTGTTGTGTTGTCGACGTTTTTTCTGGTATGACGCGTTAAGTCACCAGTCACATTTGATTATTTGAATATGATTCCAATGTCTGAGATGTAATAAAAATCCTTATCAGTTAGATTATTATTATCTTAGAGGGTGGGAGAATATCCTCGCTAATATGCTATGACTGAAATCACGTTCGTCTTTATTTGACACAATTTGGCTTCAATTCGATTGATATACCAACGTTAGATTTGCCGTATGACGACGTAAAGGGAGAACATAGGCCTATTAGTGTGAGTTCTTGTCTTATAATCAAGAATACTGCTGGTCACATCTCTCTTATCTATCAAATTTTGTGATTTATGTTCTTATTCTGTTTTTAATGGAAGGATGTAGGTAGGGAATCGTGTACTTTGTTACAGCTACGCCCATTCTTACCCCTTTTTTTCACCGCTAGACGCTATACTTACAATGCTTTTCACGCTTGGCTTGCCGCCTCGCATTTATGCTATTTGTAGTTTATGATAAAATGGCGTGCAGAAAGCCTGTTCATCGGGCAGCGGGGCAAACACTCCAACATGACCCATTCATTGCACGCCATGGCCCCCGCGACCCCTCCGATAACACACAGCCAAGCGTGCGGGTCGCATGCCAGTCTCAGCTCTCGGGTGCACCGAGCCACGCGCGGCGCTGGCGAGGGCTCGACATTTCTCCTCCACTCCGTAAGCAAATTTGCTCACAGATTCGACGCTATTACCCTTATCAGGGCCTGATATGAGAGCTTGAGCGTTGCCGACCAAAGATCAAGGGCTGGTTAAAGTATGCTTATTCAGGAAACGAGATATGTGAATACCCTCTGGGGTTAGGTCTGTTCGCGCAATGCTTGAGCATTGTGTAAGCGCTCAGGACCTGGTAACGACGGGAAAAACAGACCACTTCACATTGGAAATTCAGATCTGGGTGCCTTTATAATGGCGCTCCAATGAGTATGGAGCAATAGCAAAAGCTTACGTATTAAATTGCGCTTTTTGTCAAGTAATCTCTATTAAGGAAAAGGACGAAAGAGCAAGAGAAAATGGAAAGACGACGATAACTACTACAGCATAATTAGGCCTACATTGCGACGATTCCTGGACAAGCAATTCAACTTCTTGTATCTGCACCGGCGTGACCACTACTGGCTCTATTGACGATACCCTTAAGATTTAGAATGTCATTGTTCGAGTACAACTTACTGCCCCATCACACAGAGAAATATTAATCTCATTAGCATTATACACAGACACACATAACACACATACATGTACCTATTGAATGCACAGAATATTGATTGCAGAAAGAATTCTGTGAAGAGGTTCGGTAAAACTTGACGAGTGTACCCTCGCGCTACATATCTTGCTCTGTTCACATTGCTTCCACTATACAATATACCGTGCTTGGCCATTACTACATTGGGATTATAAGAAAGTGATGTACGGAACTTGAGATAGGGAGGAAGGGGGTCAGAAATGAAAGAGAAGAGAAGGAGGAGGAGGAGGAGAAGGAGAAGGAGAAGGATTATAGAAGGAGACAAATGAATGGCAGTACAAACTTATATACCACTTGCATGGGACTGCAGTAGCAGAGAGGTGCAGCGAAGTAAAAGCACATCTCTAGTACATAGGTAAAAGACTGGACCTCTTGATAAAGTTGAAATGAACAAAAAGCACATTGATAATGATCCACAATAAGAGCTTGCAACAAAAGGCGCTAAATCCATTGAAAAATTATGGATTTAGCGCCTTTTGGAAGCAAGCTCTTCACTGATGATTCTGGCCTGCTGAAAGGGGGATTCATTTGGAGTGAGCAACTGAAAAAAAAAATCATCGTTAATCATGTGAGATATGTGAAGTTGGAGGGCGTTTTGCTTAATTCTAAGCAGATGAGTTTCCCTTGCAGTGGTATGTAGACGATACCCAGTTGACGATAGAGCCTCACTATGGGGCATCATCAAATTGTCGTAAACCGAGCATGTAGTATACAGCTCGACGTGGTGACCACTATTATTACATAGCATTTGACTTGTGCACGCACATAATATTCTACGGCTTGAACGAGATTAATTACCTTTACGCATTGGGCAGAGTTTCGTCGCATGGCTGTGAAAGCGTCCGTCCACCCAATCTTGCTTGAATTCCCCTGAATGTGAAAGCAATTTTCCACTGGAGCCAACGTTCCGCATCATTGCTCCTCCAATATTTTGCTACAATTCATCTGTATTTGAGTCCCGGGGTGCATTTTTGTGCGCCAAATTTAATATCATCTTTCTTGTGTGTGTGCGTGGGTGTGTGTGTGTGTGTGTGTTTGGATGTGTGTGCCTATGTTTGTTTACATTTTTTTTTGTGTGTGCGTAAGTTTGTGTGTGTGTGTGTGTGTGCGTGCGTACGTGTGTGTGTGTGTTTACTGAAAAACAAAAAGTGTGTGTCATTTCATTTTTGTAATTTTTTTTTATACATGGTATGATTTGAAAAAAAAAAAACCCACCAAGATGTATTGTACTATGTGTTGGAAAAAAACAAATTTAGCAGCACAAGAGAGAAGAATACAGCTGCTTATTTTTGTTCATATTAATTTCATTGTAAACATGGACCTGATATTGAATGAAATTCAAATAAAGAATATCATAAAACAAAAAAGTGTGTGTGTGTGTGTGTGTTTGAAATTGTATGCCTATAATTTGGAAACGGTGTACGTAAGATAAATGATATTTATAATGTTTTTGCTTGTTTGGTTTTTTGTTTGCTTTTTTACCAGAGAGTTGGACAGAACCCACAGGCATCGTAAGATTTCAGCATATTGATATTATCAACTTATGATATGCAGTTGAAGATTTCTGATAACACATCAAATTTTCAAAATATTAAATCATTTATGGGTATGTTGTTACAGACTTACAGGAATCGCATATAGTTTGGTGATAAAAATGGTGAAAGGAAGAATGATTTTGCTGATAAAGAAATTAGAATGAATTAATTAGACCAAGAAGCACAACATGACCTAGAACATAAAGTGAATTTCAGTCTCAAGTTATTACACGGGGTGATATATATTGAGGAACATTTGTTAAAGTTTGGTGTATTCTCAAGTGTGCGGTTTGTGTGAAGCAGATATTGATTAGTTTGATCAAATTGAATAAGATAGTTTTTTTTTTTATAATGAGATTTATGCAGAATTTTATATCACTTTTGTATACATGGTTCGATTGGCATAAAATATTTATCATAATATGTTAGAAATAACAGAATGTGATTTAGCAGCACATATGAGAAGAATACAACTGCTTATTTCCATTCATACTAGTTTCATTTTGAAAATGAATCTGATATTGAATGAAATTCAAATAAAGAATATTAGAAAAATGTTTGTGTGTTTATTTGTATCTATGTGTCTGTGTCTGTGTGTGCATATCGAGTAAAAGTTATTATGATATAAGCTTTCTGGTGTGATACGACTATTCATCTTCTTTCCTCCTCTTTCCAGGCAGTAACCTCCAAAATGTTGCATCTCTTCTGCGTCAAAATCATCTGTAAAAGAAAATAAACCATTGAGTGAAATTATACTTGCTACATGGAGTTATTTAAAGACCACGTCTTCATCTCTATCAATTTTATAATAATAATAATACTACATTTATAAAGCGCATAATAAGCACATGCTTCTCTATGCGCTGTACAATTCAGATACAACATACAAACAAATGACTAACAAATGTAACACTCAACATAATAAATACAATAATTAACAAAAGGAGTAATGAATGTTCATCTTAATCAAGGAAGACGAAACAGGTGAGTTTTAAGACCGGATTTGAAATTTGCAAAACTGGGTGCACATCGAATTTTTTGTGGTAAATTGTTCCAAAGCGTAGGTCCAGCAACTGCGAAAGATCTGCCCCCGTAATATGAAGTGTTGGTTCTGGGAATGTGAAGAAGCGCTTGGGTGCTTGAGCGAAGGTTGCGAGGAGGGTGATACTGCTTGAGCAAATCTGCCAGATATGTTGGGGAAGAACTATGTTGTGCCTTGTAGGTCAGCAATATGAGTTTGAACATTATACGTTTGTCAACAGGTAGCCAGTGTAATTTTTTGAGGGTATGGGTTATACTTTGTTGACGAGGAGTCCGTGTGACAAGCCTGGCTGCGATGTTCTGCAGCATCTGCATGCGGTGGATGTCGGCAGAAGGAAGGCCATACAACAAGCTGTTGCAGGAGTCTATCCGGCTGGTGACAAATGCATGAACCAGTGTGAGTGTATCTTTATTCGTGAGGAAACCTCTGACTTGACTGATGCATCTGATTGCTGCCATAGCCGATTTGCAGACGGTTTTTATATGTTCCTTCATGCTGATGTGCTGATCAAAGACGACCCCCAAATTTCTAGCATGAGGCACAGGATTGATTTGGCCATCACCAACACAGACATTCAAAGGGTTGGGTTGAGAACAAAACTTTGATGTGAAATGGATCACTTCCGTTTTGGCATCATTCAGAGACAACTTGTTCTTCATTGCCCAAGCTCTGACATCAGCAATACAGGCGTTTAATCTTTTCAAAGATTCTTCACGCTCAGTGTTCTTAAACATTATGTACATTTGAGTATCATCTGCCTAGAGCATTATATTCACATCATGAGCTCTTATGATGTCATTTATTGGTGCTGTATACATCGTAAAGGAAAGGGGCCCGATGACGGATCCTTGAGGAACCCCTAGTTTGTCACTGCAGGTTTCCGAAAGGGCATCTTTTATCTGAACTGTATGCGTTCTGTTCTTCAAATAGGAGCAGAACCATTGAAGAACAGTTCCCCTAATTCCAAAGTAGCATTCCATTCTATCAAGCAGAAGATCATGGTCGATCGTATCGAATGCTGCGCTAAAATCTAGCAACACCAGCACCGCTTCCTGACGAGCATCTAAAGCCAGAAGGAGATCATTCTGGACCTTCAAAAGAGCTGTCTCCACACTAAAATGTTCACGATAAGCCGACTGGGTTTGAGGAAGGAGATCATTTTATCTCATTATTGTTTAATCGTTCGATGGTTTACCAAGAATTTTCTGGTATGGCCTCTTTATCTATTCCTGTAGTGTCAGAATATGAATACTGACTATGTTCGTTTAATCCCTCAAAATTGAGTAAGTTTGAATTCTATTCACTTTTGAAAGAACTTCAAAGAGGCATTACATGTTGTAATTTACCTTTGTCTTAGTACAGTTCAGTCATTAGTGGAGACTGCAAAATACAATCTTTACTTTTCAGCAGTCTCCTCTATTTCCAACAATTTTCATTTCAATTCGATATGACCAGAAAGGCCACAGTATTTATCATCAGTTCACAATTATTTTCTTTGTTACAACCTTCTACTGATTATATATTGCTGTGTGTATGTAAATGTTTTGCGTTGTTGGAAATGAAATGAAATGAAGTGAAATGAAATGATATGAAATGAAATGAAATGAAATGAAATGAAATGAAATGAAATGAAATGAAATGAAATGAAATGAAATGAAATGAAATGAAAATAAATGAAATGAAATGAAATAAAATGAAATGAAATGAATTACTGCGACGTCCATTAGTCGTGGGGTAGGCCTAAATACAAGCGAGATATAATTTTGTAGCATGTTGGTCAGACAGGTGACTATTTCTAAATCTACTGGTGTGGGAAAAACCCAAGGTTATGCCGACTAGATGTTCTCTTTTTGAATATTGTGAAAAACAAACACCATAACGCAGAATGAATAATCCCAGAATAGGTTGAGCAAAGCGGGGCTTAGCATAAAGCCGTTTTGTTTTCGATTTCGACATGTACTCTCTTCATGTTTGTTCACGACGGCCAACCCTATTTCAACGTCTGATTGATTACTTGCTTCTGACTCCTTTTGACTCAGACTGTATAGACCTGCGTTGAGGTAGAAATGAAATAACAAATGAAATTCTTGAGGTAGTTCTTAGAATTCTCTGCTGCGTGGTTGGTTTTGTTGACTATGTTACAGTTTTATTGTTTTGCCATAAAAAAAAATCCATGTTCATATGCATACATTTATTTGTTGAAAAGTATATATATATATATACATATATATATATATATATATATGTATATGTGTGTGTGTGTGTGTGTGTGTGTGTGTGTGTGTTTATATATATTGTATTTGGCCCGAGGCGGGCCGAAAATTTTGTTAGTAAAAACTACTAATGGCGTACTCGAGACTCCTTCTTCTACTTATAATGATATTCAAAATCCAAGATGTGGAGAATGTCTATATGTATGTATATAAATATGCATATATATATCTATATATATATATACTAATATGATGTATTATAATGTGTATATATGTATATATATATATATATATATATATATATATATATATATATAATATATACAACAAAGGGACGTCGCGTCGTGCGTAAAAATTAGTCTTCAAAAGGAGGACACTGAAGAGCGTACTTCGTTAATCTATTTGGGTTCGCCTGACTGGGCAAAGCAAGATAACCATATAATTATTGACAAAATGCCGATGTATACATTTTTCCCGCCTATTTATTCTTCGGATCTGTCCTTTTTTTTTCCCCTCTGTTTTTGCACTATTTTGCCCCCTTTCTTGTTTACTTACTAATATCATCCCCTATAGAATCAATGACAAATTCCCACGCTTTCCCTGGGCCATCTGGATTTTACCCATGAGTAGAGCTGGTGGGAACTGCCAGCATCATCTATATACTCTCTCTCTCTCTCCGTGAGATAGAGAAAGAGTGAAGCAGAAATAAAGAGAGATTGGGGAGAGAACGGAGGGAATCAGAGCCACGGAGGGGGAGAGGGAGAGAGTACTAGATGAAGAGAAAGAGAACACAGAGTCATAAAGCCGCTACCATGTCGACCTTACCAGTCCGCAAGTCTTAAACAATATGTGACACGTGCGCGTCTCGGAAAAAGAGTTCGAAAAAAAGCACTTCTCGCACAATTCGATGACGGTGCAGAAATACCCCCTCCCTGAGTTTTCCGTGATTTCCCTTTTTTTGGGACAAAAACATTATATTCTTTATTACTTGATTGATAATGGTGAGATTTTTTCCCCTTTTCTTCTTCTTCTTCCCCGGCTTCTGTCACTGAAATGTTGAAAAGAATGATGGAATACTTTGACTTCATGCCTTTCCCATGGTCTTCGAATTGAATAAAGGATTGTTGGAAGGTAAAGCAATGCCCAACGAAACTGGCTTATTGATTGATTTCTCTTTTCTCTTGTCTTTGTTTGGACTTTTCAATGCTTCTGCGTACACAACGTAGGTTATTTGATAAGCTTCTCCCCCATGCACGTGCGTTCGGCTACGGGTTGTGAATACTAACAGGATTTTTATTGCATATAAAGAACGCATTATAAACGATAGCTGTATCTTCCGTGCCTCGCTGAATCCGGCTTCTGTTACACCCGTAATATTTCGAAAAGCCGCAGACTTGTGGCTATTGTCTCCACAAGCACACAATTCAGGGAAAGATTTCTAAAAGTCAAAAGACGTTATCATGTTTGTTAGAATTCAGGATAAATCAGACCATCACTTATTTGTCCTTTAAAGGGTGTTTTGAGGTTTCTGACATTATCATTTGTCACCGCTATTCCCTTAATTTTCCAACTTCTAAAACACCGTGAGAATTCGTTTAATAGCCGCTTTACGCCCATTCAAGATCCACGTGAGTTTATCTGTGAAATCTTGATGACATCTAAAAAGCGTAATTTGGTGTCATCTTCGAGTACACGACAATCGTCTACCTCGTCTGAGAGCCTATGAAGTACTTACTCATTGCATATTCTTCAAACATTTCCCTTGAATGCTCTTTCATCCAACAGAAATGTATGTGATGACTATATTGAAAGGAACATTTCCGTCCTCAGATATGGACAGTGAAATATTTTCATTTACCATCTTCCCATCAAATTAGAACACATAGTATTTTTTTTTCACTTTCTTTAACCCTGCATGAGGTCCCGTAGGCAATTTGCTGCCGAACTTGAGTTGTCCTCATAAAATTGAAAACTGACTTTTACCACTTTACTGCGTGTCCTATTTAGAGATACGCTTGATGAAACTGATTAAATTCCTTAAACATTAAACATTAAACAATATCAGGAAAATACAACACTGCATATTTCAGAGAAAAATACAAACCAAAACATGTTTCCAAGCAATGAATCACTTTTCACCAAAATGTAGGAAGAAAAAAGAAATTCTTTTATTGCAATCTTCCTCAAGAGATACGAACAATGAACATCCGAAATTATCACATAACGAAAAGATAAAGCACGAAAACACGGAAATGCTGTTTCCGCAAAGAACTTGAGGGGTTAAGCGCATGTGCAATACCATCGTAATCAGTTCACATTTTGTAATACCATTGTGGATGACCATGATAATGACTATTTACCACACAATTCTATACCCCGTTAAACAGATTTAAAAAAAGCCCAAATATCTTGAAGAAGGAGAGAAAATAGTCTGAGAAACCACAACAATGATAAAAATTGTAGAGTTTTTCCATCATGAGAGACCTGGCAAATTTCGGCTGCAACTCTAGGTAAGGTGCCATTGTTGTTGTTGTTGTTGTTGTTGTTGTTGTTGTTGTTGTTTTGTTTTGTTTTGTTTTTTAACTGCAAGAATGATCCAGAATTACTAAGAGTCCACTTTAATCGCCACCTCTTATTAGTTCTACTTTTGGTATGGACCAGTTGATGAAGGCAGATTGCTTAAAATCATTCACGGCAATAAAAAAAAAAAATCCTTTAAATTACTTTAAATTATATATAATCTAAATCATTCCGTTGTTGTTCTTCTTCTCACCTCAGATTCTGAGACTCTTCTTTTGCGTTATTTGAGGACTTTTTTTATCTGTGTGGGAATGCTCGTGGTATTGTGCATCCCAGGTATTGAAATGTGTTTGATACCCCAACATCACTGTGTTTTATGACTGCTTTCTTCATGCTCATTACAAGCATATACACAAATGTATTGTACTTATTGGTTTGATGTTTTTCCAGGTAAGAGATGATGAAATTAGTGAAAATTCATTAAGTAGGAACATAATGATAACTATGTCTATAAAAATAGCTCCTTGTCAGTTCCCCAGGACCCTTGGAAGTGATGATGTCATGGCCTGAGAATATTCTCTCATGGACCTGACCCGAGATCTTCACCAGATTTCTCTTTTGACATTAATTAAAAAAGAATGGGATATAAATCCTTTCACATCACAGTAGAAATATAACCTAGCTATAACCTAGCAGACACAAAGTCGTTTGACTTCTACAATATATTTCATGTACAAACCAATGGGTAAATTATTGTGAGGCAACGACATCATAACGTACGCGGCCTCATGAGTACACATATACCTGTCAAACTTGTAACTTTTACATTTTTATCTGTTTTCCAATTAAAGGCTGGCAAACTGCTTGACTTCACTTTATGATCTATGAAAGTCAAATTGAAGATGGAAAAGATTTTATTTTATTTTTAATTTTCTAAAATACCAAGTGAAAATGAATATACGCTCCTTCATTTACCACTTTGCACATAGGGCAAAATAGGGTATAAAATAGCCTGACATTGTTCTCCGTTGAATATCCGAATGGAAGGGAGAGAAGTTACATTTTTCTCTGTACCATCTTAATCTTTATATAGGATACCAACATGCTGAATGTAATGGAGTTTCATCTGGCCGTCTCAACCCGAATCCATGCCACACTTAAAATACTGATCATATTCCCAATGCTCTTCAAATCTGATTAATTTTTAGACGTCTAAAAAGCTTACCCTGTGCTATTCCTCCAAAAAGTTGTACTCTGCAGCTATGGCGCGTTGTTCACGGGCAATCGCAGTGTACTTTTGTGTGATGGCAACCTGAAAAAAAAAACACTTTGCAAACATTATATTCCTTTAACTGAACACAGATTTTTTTTTCTTTTTGTATTTGTTCGTTTCTATCATTGCATCAGTTTACGGGTAATGGCGTTGTGTGGTAGGTATTTATCCCTGAGCCTTTTCAACTAGCGGCCCAAGCACGCGACCTACCACAAAGCCGGCCAACAATGGATTGTGGGAAAATAAGTGCAGTGAAAAAAAAAAGGACAAGAAAGAGAAAAAAAAGATGAAGAGAGACAAATGGAAAGAAAGAGAGGGGGAGAGAGAGGGAGTGAGGAAGAGGGAGAGGGAGCAAGCCATGGGGTGTCAAACGGGAAAGGACTGGGCGAAAACAATTAGAGACTTAGACACGCATGGTCCACGCACATTGGCGTGTGGAAGCTGCACCCCTGCGTCGTGCCACGACACTGCCTAAGAAGCCCCGAGACGAACCGGCGCCGGAGACGTGTGCCGCCCACCTACATCCAAATGTAAATACTCCACCTCTTTCTAAATCGTTGCTATATACGACTGTCCACTGCTTCAATTTGCGCTACGGTCAACAGAAGCCTTTGAGCGCCGGTACAAAGTTCAGGGCAAGAAACGCGACTCGAAAACGACTAAAGAACATTGATGTCTCAAACCTTTTGAACACAGTCATCATTCTTTTTTGATAGTTTTAGGTATGACCTCTACCCCGACTGAATAAGGTCCAGGGCCCTGTTTCATAAAGCTGTTCGTAAAGTTACGCACGACTTTACGAACGACTTAAATATGGCAAGCCAAGTGGGCTTCCTAATCAATGTTACTTTCAATATAGCTCAAGTTGAAATTTGCAGATGAGGATGATTATTTCTTACATTTTAACACACGTTTTTAGTCGAAAGTGTATTTTTGCCCTAATGCATAATATTGGAAAACAGTCGTACTTTGTTAAAAAGTAAGGAAAACAATGGGCACACATATTTGCACTTCATATTCCAGTTTTTCGTAAAGTCGTGCGTAACTTTACGAACAGCTTTATGAAACAGAGCCCAAATAGCATTTTCCTAATGGCTGGTTAAAACTGGAAACAATTAAGTGACTGATCTACAAAGAAATATTTCTGTAGACAGATTAAAGAAATCAAGATAAACTGAATGATTGGTGGATAGATACATAGAGTGATATATCAGATGACATATTGGCTGACGGTCAAAGAGATTACAGTGAAAAGGGGCTAGATAGATAAATGACAGGAGGAATTAGCGAAGGAGTACATTTTAGCTGGTTCCCTCCATTTTGCACATCAACATCTCCGTCTTTTGATATAGAAAGTTCTTCTGAGTTGAAGATTGCAGGATTGCGATGCCACGGAGACAGGAGAGTTGTCGCGGTGCCACAAGTGTTTGGCAAGGACATCAGAAAATTGCATCGACGTAAGGTCAGACAGAGTGGGCAATTAACGATTCAAACTGTCTTTACCTTGCAGAAATTGATGCTTTTGTGTTTCAATTGAACACTTTTGCGGCATCATGCTAGAACCTTTCGTAAATATAGTTGCTTTATCTCGATAGCCTATACATTGGAAAGAAATCACATCCAAAAATTGACTCTTCAAAAAGTCACTCCATAACTATAGACCACTCTCCACATTTCAAACGACTGTGTTATCCCATTATAATTGTGTCGATGAAACTACAACCAATTACGCGCTGCAAACGTCTCCCATTAAGACTAAAATGTGCTTTCCAATAAATTGTCTCGGAATGTCTTGTTGACTGCGACACGTTTGGGGTCAGATAGCTAATAACATAACAGAAAAAGAGAAAGTAGTTTGTCACGTGACCGATTTCACAAGGAATACGGGAAATAGATAATAGGAATGGAGAGATAGGGGGAGGGAAGAAGAGAGAGAGAGAGAGAGAGAGAGAGAGAGAGAGAGAGAGAGAGGGAGGGGGGTAAAAGACGTTTCGGCTTGATGCATTGATGTAATGATCAAAGTGTCCTTGTCGGAACATCCAGCCAGACAGCTACAAAATGAGCTTGGAAATTCATTTGTCCTTCGCGGGATGGAACATTGATCAGAAAGATTCAAACTTTCCAGTCAAATGAAACCCACAGGACGAGCAAGATAATTATAAGAATGAGCCCTCCTCCGAGTTAGTGACGACCAAAAAAAAGAGAGATAATAATAAAGAGGGGGACAAGAAGAGTACCCACGTCAGAAAATTGATGAACGAAGCTTGGATGATTCCTGTTGTATGCGGAAAGCTTTTCTTTGTTGCTGAACTACCGTGACTGCACAATGTAATCCTCCGGCATGAATGATAACACGGAGACCACGTATAGGACACTATGTGGGCAAAACAACGCGGTCTAGATATGATATAGAGCACCGTGCTTCTTTCATCCATGGTCTACCTGTTTTATTGTCTGGACTTTAGATTTAAAGAGAGAAGAGAGAGAGAGGAAAAAATGGCAGAGTCCCGTGTATTAATGGTCGATTCATGGTAAATTAGATGTAACAGGAGCTGTGTTGCTATTGGACTCAAGCAGGATTGGTAGAGCGTGTCGGCACGCGTCGGGTCTCGTCTCCACAAGCCATTGTCGCTCCTGCAATTCAGCCGACTTCCGCCATACCCGTTGGGGTGTGCTCAGCCAAGACTCCGCTCAACTTTTGGTGATAAAGCGCATTCTCTTTGATAACTCCTCTTATTGCTCCCCAGAAGTAGTGGGGGGAGGGGGGGGGGGGGGGAGGGGAGGGGAGAATGGAAATGACCCGGACAAATTCAAAGCTTTTTTAGAGATATATAATAAATATTAAAGGTTAGGACGGTGCGACAGAAGAGAGAAGGAAAGGAAAGCTAGATGTAGACAGGTAAATTAGATAGACAGAATGAGAGATAGACAGGTGGATAGATAGACAGGAAGATTGAATAGATTGACAGAATGAGAGATAGGCGGCTGGATAGAGAGATAGGTAGATTGGGCACATTGACAGAAAGAGATATACAGTAGGCATGGTAGATTTATAGAAAAACAGACATATTGAACAGATTAACAGAAAGAAAGATAGGCAGGTAGATAGATAGATAGATAGATAGATAGACAAAAAGATCGATCATCGGAGATTAATCATGTTAATAGGAAGATAGACTGACAGATAGACAGACAGATAGATAGATAGAAAGATAGATAGATAGATAAATAGATAGAAACAAAGAAAGATGCAGAGAGATCGAGATAGAAAGGGAGCTGTTATAATCACGATAATAATGTTCAATTTTGGTGATTTCCCTCTCTCTTGATTTTAAGGCAAAGAGAGTTATCCTTTGTGGTGCGCATTATGTAGGATTGAGACCTACCACATAGGAGTCCTGCTGAGATGGGCCAACGTAAATCCCTCCCAGCGGGACTACAGCATTCACACGACCTCATTGTCTGAATTAATGCCGCAAACATTCGGAAACATTGCGTCAGATCGCCCTTCAGTAATCCCTCCTTTAAGTGCAGTCACACACGAGTGATTACATCCAGTAATTTGTTAAAACTTTCTAAGAGGGGTGGAGCATGCTTCGTATTGATTACACGAATTGTGCATTTGATCATTTTTAAGGGGAAGGGTCATACTAGTGGATAGATCTTAACAGAGTCAGAGTTTCCTTTCCATTCGTTACTAACTACTTCATCGCATCCTTAGTGGGCTTTTTTCCCCTTTGTGAGTGAGTGTGTCTGTGCGTGTGTGGTATGTCCTGTTGTGTTATGACTTAAAAATCAGAGCAAACTTATGATTAAATAACAATGAACGAATCAACCAATAACGAAAGTCATGAGTCGTTTGTTTTGAATGAGTGGGTTCGTTGGGACCAAACTGAAAAAAAAAAAACAATGTCAGTAGAGGACAGAAATCAACTTCAATCAAAACAATTCAAAATTTGAAATGCAGAGGCAGGAAGAATCATTTTCACGAAGTCAAACTGAAAGATAATATGCTGGATTTTTATACAGAAACACTAATACTACAGGTAGATGTCTACAAGTCAAAATATCCTCATCTGAAGTGCTCATGTTGGAATAGCCTTGTTTTAAGTCGCTTACATCGATATATTTTAGTGTGAAGAAATTTCACTTAGGTCACTCGCTTCATTTTGCCAAGGTAAAGGCAGACTTATGATAGACTGTGGCTATGATGGTTCAGTTCCACATTAGGAAAGAGGGTCACCGCAGAAACCGGTACACTTGTCATTTCCGAGTTCTGGCCATGGTACCAAGAATATTTTTTTCCTCACGTTCTCACAAGCTTTGTCAATGACACAGAATAAACTGTCGAGGAACAGTATGACAATTAGGACAGTAAGAAGAGGCGCTTTGTGTTGGGAGACAGTAAAAGAAGAGTGCTTTTTTATTCTCTTTCTCTTCTATCAAGATTTTGGCAAACTGTTATTTTTGCTTACTGTGTATAATTCAAATGCATGTCTATTTTCAATCATAACTTTGTATTATGTTTTGTTGAAGAATGAAAATAAAGTTTGAATGACACGCTCTCCTGGGTACTAGAAAGTTTCTAAACGGAATCGTCAGAATCTCAAACGGCTAACATCAGGATAGCTCGCAATATGATAATTATGTCAGACACAAGCACTTTGTTCCATAGATCGGCCTCCGTTTCCACGAATAACTAATGTTTGTTTGTTTGTTTTTTATTGTTCCATATTCCACATTTCAACAAATACATAAAACATAAACATCACAATACAAAAGCCTGGATGAATTGTCACGTACAGCTTATAAGACAATAAAACATGTGAAATATGAGGAATCTACATAGAAGCATTGCTTGTAGGGTGTAGATTCCCAGATGCGGATGTGAGATTATTTCTTACTTGGGTATGTAATTAAAGGAATGACAATTTCTGAATTGGAGAAATATAAACGCCAAAGAGTAAAAAGAAAAAGAAAAAAGAAAACAATGAAAACAATGTCCGCGGCACAGACTTCTTGAGTGTTGCGTGATCACCCGAGCGAGGTACAAGTCAGATGCAGTGTACAATAGCAGAGATACCAAATGTGTACAAAGGAAGTTCAGGAGATAATACAGAAATCACGAGCGAGGCACATGTTACATAATCGATAATGTCAGTAATGTGAAGTATGAACAGAGAATATCGAGGAGGATTGAAGTGTGAATACATATAGCATTTGTATGGATACATATAGCATTTGTGTGACTGTGTAAACAGTTGATTCAAATCTAAGATGAACGTACACGAATTACACCTTCTGCATACATTGGCATATAGCAAAAAAATATATACAAAGTCGTATAGACAAAAAAAAAAACGACTTTCGAGATTCAGTTTAATCACTGCGATTTATAATAATTTTTGTTTGTTTGTTTGTTTGTTTGTTTGTTTGTTTGTTTGTTTCATTTCCAATTGAGAAGATGGCTGGATAGCCCATATTCAGCTGCAATAGCTGGTCTTCCATGGGTTCCAGTTTGATGTAAGGCGGGGCCACTTCACCGGGTTAAACACCTTGGTCTTTGCGATGAATAAATGAAGCGGGATCTTTTACGTGCATGAGTTGTGACTCGCTCACACACAGAACCCCCATTTTATGTTCTATCCGAGGGACAAAGTGTTTTGCCTCTTATTAGAGGGGACGATATGATTACACACACTTGCTCAGTGGGACCCGGGAATCGAACCGGGGTCCTTAGGATCGTGAGGCAGACGCGCTACCGGCTGAGATAACTCACCGCCCAGTGCGGGTATACAACTTTAACATCTTCCACTGATAGCAAATCATAGTAACTGCGTGACAAACGTAACAGTTTGTTGCATAATCCATGATGCTATGGAGGAGAGGAGTTGCAAACACAGCCTGAAATTGTCAAACACTGTATGATGGCTCTGTGTTAATGTTATACAGGGCACAGAACACTTCAAATCGGGCGCAGCCCTCAACAAATAAGTGAATATTCCATAAGGCAAAACAATGTACAAATTTTAGCAGAAAAACAATAGAAATACACACTCATATACTGTCTTGCTGGAAAGAACCCAGCCTACGTCAGGCATAGTTAGTGAGTAGATATTCACGATCTTATCAAAAGTTATGAGAATTGTAAATTTATTGTGGCGATAATTTCCTCATTACCTTGATTTTATGTGTTATAATGTGTACAGAATCGTGTCTCACAGAAGTATACTTTTATCGTTGAAAGTGTGCCTATACACATTGAAGACCGCATAATTCAAATTCTACCAAGGGGTTAACAGATGACAGCAAAATGGCGTATATTCTATGAAAATGTCGATCCTATTTTTGTTTAATCTTTGTTTATTGTTCGCATATTGCGAAAGGGAAATTTACAATAATGCTACGTGAAAGCTACTATCTTCTTCATTCACCAAGATTTCTATGACTTGTGTAGTCTTAAGAGTATGTGAGTTTGTAGAATAAGAGGGGAAGGTATACCTTTAATTAGAACACATGCACAATGTTATCATTTATTCTTAACCAAAAGACCTGTGTTTTGTGTCTAAATTGTGAGAAATAAGTTATCATGCGCTGCCACTATGACTCACATTCGTATCCCATTGAATCTGATTGTATTCTACACACTCAGTTGAATTATACGTGGCTCAACTTCCACAGTATATCCTTCTTAGTTATTCCAAAAATAAGCAAACCTTTCGTTGCAACTGTAATCTTACTTACTCAGATTTTAGAAAGGAAATGAGAACTGCATGCCCAGTCTTGGTAGAAGTTTTGTATTTTAAAGATCAACAGATTAAGTTTGTCATCATACCCTATATACACTGTTGCAGGTTGACGACTATTTCATCGTTGTCCAACGGTTGATCAAAGGCTTATTTCCAACGACTGCTCAAAAGCTGGCCCGTAACTAGGATTTTTATTAGGGGGGGGGGGAGGGTCAGAATTAGAAAAGGTGAATTAGGAAAAAGTTCAAGTTTATGTTCAGTTCCATTATTTTACACATACCACATGTACCACGCAATACCAAGGAGACTAAAAATCTGAATTTATAATTTTCGACATCTATATAACATTAGTATGAGA